>NC_135967.1:18233430-18544320 GCF_053455715.1 Rhinoraja longicauda
AGCAGTTGTTTGCAATGTGCATTACAATGCAGTCATGGTTGCTGATACAGGTGCCATTCACGATCAACAGGTAATATTTCTGCTCTTGCTATCCTTATCACTGTGCTAATTCAAAATCCACGGGCATTACCCAGTTTTAAAGTTTAGTGAGAAAAGTATTTTTGTGAAGAGTGCTAGATGCAACTGTTCCTTTGTTGATTTTGATAGCAAAGAAATGCATTTAATCAAGAGCAAAGAGGCATTTACTTTTAACATATTTTACAGAAGAATATAATGCATCACTTTTGTAAGGATTTATAAAGCTATTCAGTTAGAAAAAGTACCCTGGCTGTACTGAGTGTGCAATGAGAATATCAGGATTATTTACTGACGCCAACTTTGTAACAGGAGATGAACCCTCCTGTCTCAGTAGTGTCAGGGGATTTGGCTACAAAGACTAAATCCATAATGCAGAGATCCATTAAGCATGAGCGAAGGGTGTGTTGGAGACTGTCTCTCCAGCTGCTACAAACTGAAGCCCATGGCACTTCTTTCTTACTTTCTTCCCCTACAAAAAAATATCGGATGACACTATGATGTAAATGATGCTTGCGGAGAGATTGAGGGATGAAAACAGGAATAAGTACAAATCTGCATTTTCTGCAAATTTTGCGGTGGTTGAGATAACGTTGTGACTGAGGGAATGGTTGCATCCCCATCACATCGCCCAGCAAGGGGGGGAGGGGAAGGGGGGGGGGGCGGGCAACGAGCGACTGACCTAGTGAGGCAGAAACCGAGCTTACAGGAACGTTGAATGTCTTCATGGTGCTGCTGACTTGCTGCATGGGGGCATTTCTTTTTCAGGTTTGTTGATCAATCGCACCAATTAACTGACAGCAAACCAATCAATATTTTCATTTTTGCCCTTTTTGTTATGCATCAGATTTTTCTAAACTTGCAGTGCAATTCTGTGGATGCTTACTGCCTAAGTTTCCCACCTAGATTGTCCATCAGCCTAACAGTTACCTTTAGCAGCCCGTCGTGTTTTGAAAACCATCGATGCTGTCACTTGCTTGGCTTCGACACAAATGGATCCCAGTCAGGAGAGTAGGTTGATGAAAAGCAGGAGGAGCCCTGGGCTGTTTCTTTTCTCTTTTGCTAGCTTCTTTACTCAATCAACCCAAGCGCTTGGTCTGATTTTCAGGCCCTTTTGAGACCCACATAGAGAAAGGTTAAAACCTGCATTTCTGTACGAGTTAGCTAATTTTTCTTACATTATTCATTCCCATTCACCTGAATTTGAGAGTATCCTTTGTTTAAGATGCATAAAAATCTCCCAACAAGTATAGTCATACAAAACATTTCATCGCCTCTCAGGCAGCATCTTGAGATTACTCATTTTGAGTGGGCCCCCTTTTTCTGGTTCAAGTACAATATCCAGCAGCTACATCACAAATAGAACAGAGAGAGAAAAACTTCCCATGACAGAGGCATCAAGAACCAGTGGACATGGAACGAGGATGATTTGCGAAAGAGGTAAATGTGTTATTTAAAAGAAAAGTGGAATGCACTGCCAAGAGGTAATGGAGGCAGATTATTTTATAGCATTCAAAATAAAGCTAGGAGAAGTATCTGAAAGGAAAGATTTTCCAGGCCTTTGGAGGGAGAGGACTGGGAGTGATACCAGATGTATTAATGGTATATGGAGTCTAGGTACTCAATCAATGGGCCAATTTACCTCCTTCATCATTGTAACCATCTTCTATTCTGTGATATGGTTTTGTTTCAATTATTTTTCACTTTGTTCTTTGAGTTAATTAAAAAAATTGACAAGAATATGCATTAAAATCATATTTCTTTTGGTTCATATCTAAAAACAAACTATTTGCTCACAATGATTTTTATAACTACTTAGTAACTAAATTAAACAGTCGCATGCCATAGAGATTTAGTTTAGTTTAGTTTAGAGATACAGCGCGGAAACTGGACCTTCGGTCCATCGAGTCCACGCCGACCAGTGATCCCCATACACTAGCACTATCCTAAACATGAGGGATAATTTATAATTTTTATCGAAGCCAATTAATGGATAAACCTGAAAGTAGACACAAAATGCTGGAGTAACTCAGCGGGTCAGGCAGCATCTCGGGAGAGAAGGAATGGGTGAGGTTTCGGGTCGAGGCCCTTCTTCAGACTCGACCCAAAACATGATCCATTCTTTCTCTCCCAAGATGCTGCCTGTTCTGTTGAATTACTCCAGCATTTTGTGTCTACCTTCGAATTAAACCAGCATCTGCAGTTTTTTTCCCCACACAATGCATAAACATGTATGTCTTTGGAATGTGGGAGGAAACTGTAACACTCGGGGAAACACACGTGGTCACAGGGAGAATGTACACACTTCATGCAGAAAGCACCCGTAGATCACAGCAAAGAATTCTTATTCCATATAAAGTCTATTGCATATATATTTTATGAAGGCATTTGATAAAATCTTCCACATTTGGCTGATCCAGAAGATTAAGATGCACGTGATTAACAGTGACTTGGCTATTGGATTCAGTATTCAGGCTGGAGGTCTATGTATGACCAGTGGAGATCTGCAGGGATCTGTGTTATTTGTGATATATGCAGATTGATTGAATGTCAAAGTAGATGGATTGATTAGCAAGTTTGTAGTCAGAGCCTTTATCCCAGTGTGGCAATATCAAATACTGGAGGGCATGGCTTTAAGGTGAGAGTTTAAAGGAGATGTGCGGGCCAGGTTTTTTACACAGAAGGTGATGGGTGCCTGGACCGTGCTGGTGGTAGTTACGATTTGCAGACACCAAGATTGTTGAGGTCGTGGGATGCGAGGAGGGCTGTCAAAGTATACAATGAGATTATCGATCAGCTGCAGAAATGAGCGAAGCAATGGCCGTCGGAGTTTGACCCTAGAAAATATGAGGTGTTGTGTTTTGGGAGGTCAGATTTTAGGGGGGAATATGCAATTAATGGCATGACCCTTAATAGTATTGATGTACAGTGGGATCTTGGGGTCCAAGTCTGTAACTCCCTGAAGGTGGCAACACGAGTAGAGAGAATGGTGAGGAAGGCATATGGTATGCTTGCTTTCATAGGTCGGGACATTGATGCAGGTTTATAAGACTTTGGTTAGGCTGCATTTGGAGTATTGCATGCAGTTCCGGTTGCTCCATTACAGGAAGGATATGGAGACTTTGGAAAGGGTGCACAGGGGAGGTTTACTAGAATGATGCTTGGATGAGGGGCTATTAGTTAGAGGGTGTAAACATAGAAACATAGAAAATAGGTGAGGGAGTTGGCCATTCGGCCCTTCAAGCCTGCACCGCCATTCAATATGATCATGGCTGATCATCCAACTCTGTATCCCGTACCTGCCTTCTCTCCATATCCCCTGATCCCTTTAGCCACAAGGGCCACATCTAACTCCCTCTTAAATATAGCCAATGAACTAGCCTCAACTACCTTCTGTGGCAGAGAATTCCACAGATTCACCACTCTCTGTGTGAAAAAAAAGTTCTCATCTCGGTCCTAAAAGACTTCCCCCTTATCCTTAAACTGTGACTCCTTGTTCTGGACTTCCCCAACATCGGGAACAATCTTCCTGCATCTAGCCTGTCCAACCCCTTAAGAATTTTGTAAGTTTCTATAAGATCCCCCCTCAATCTTCTAAATTCCAGCGAGTACAAGCCGAGTCTATCCAGTCTTTCTTCATATGAAAGTCCTGCCATCCCAGGAATCAATCTGGTGAACCTTCTCTGTACTCCCTCTATGGCAAGAATGTCTTTCCTCAGATTAGGAGACCAAAACTGTACGCAATACTCCAGGTGTGGTCTCACCAATGCCCTGTACAACTGCAGCAGAACCTCCCTGCTCCTATACTCAAATCCCCTCGCTATGAATGCTAACATACCATTCGCTTTCTTCACCGCCTGCTGCACCTGCATGCCTACTTTCAATGACTGGTGTACCACGACACCCAGGTCTCGTTGCATCTCCCCTTCCCCTAATCGGCCACCATTCAGATAATAGTCTGCTTTCCTGTTCTTGCCACCATAGTGGATAACCTCACATTTATCCACATTATACTGCATCTGCAATGCATTTGCCCACTCACCTAACCTATCCAAGTCACGTTGCAGCCTCCTAGCATCCTCCTCACAGCTAACACTGCCCCCCAGCTTCGTATCATCCGCAAACTTGGAGATGTTGCATTCAATTCCCTCGTCCAAACCATTAATATATATTGTAAATAGCTGGGGTCCCAGCACTGAGCCTTGCGATACCCCACTAGTCACTGCCTGCCATTCTGAAAAGGACCCGTTTATTCCTACTCTTTGCTTCCTGTCTGCCAGCCAGTTCTCTATCCACATCAATGCTGAACACACAATACCGTGTGCTTTAAGTTTGCATACTAATCTCTTATGTGTAGTTGGACAGACTTAGGCTGCTTTCCCTGGAATACCAGAGGTTGCAGGGAGATCTGTTAGAAGTATATACAGTTATGAGAGGCGTAAATAGAACAGACAGTCAGAACCTATTTCCCAGGGTGGAAATCTCAAATACTAGATGGCACAGCTTTAAGGTGAGAGGGGCAACGTTTAAAGGAGATGTGCAGGGCAAGCTTTTTTACACAGAGGGTGATGAGTGCCTGGAACGCACTGCGGGTTGAGGAAGATATGACATTGGTCTTTAAGAGACTTTTGAATAGGCATATAGATAAGCAAGGAATGGAGGGATATGGATTATGTGCAGGCAGATAAGAATTAGAAAGATAGAAAATGTTTCCGTGGGCGGCACGGTGGCGCAGCGGTAGAGTTGCTGCCTTACAGCGAATGCAGCGCCGGAGACTCGGGTTCGATCCTAACTACGGGCGCCATCTGTACGGAGTTTGTACGTTCTCCCCGTGACCTGCGTGGGTTTTCTCCGAGATCTTCGGTTTCCTCCCACACTCCAAAGACGTATAAGTTTGTAGGTTAATTGGCTTGGTAAATGTAAAAAAAATTGTCCCTCATGGGTGTAGGATAGCGTTAGTGTGCGGGGATCGCTGGGCAGCGCGGACCCGGTGGGCCGAAGGGCCTGTTTCTGTTTCTAAATCTAAATCTAAAATCTAAAAATAGGCCATTTGGCCCTTCGAGCCAGTTGAATCATTACAGCAGGTGAAATGAGGCACTTTGATTTGGAACAAATCAGAAAAAGTGTAAAGCAGACATCAGATACAATCCCATTTTGTTCCCATTGGATTGACTGGATAATATCGAGGCTTGACAATTTTTTAGATCTTTTGCAAATATTGGTTTAGTTTCAATTAAAATCTGTGCACAATTCACCGTAAGTGAGCATTGTGAGCATTGCATTACTTTTTGGAAAATAACTGCAGATGCTGGTACAAATCGAAGGTATTTATTCACAAAATGCTGGAGTAACTCAGCGGGTCAGGCAGCATCTCAGGAGAGAAGGAATGGGTGACGTTTCGGGACGAGACCCTTCTTCAGACTGATTGCATTACTTGTAATGACCCCAGTCACAAATGGACCATAATTGCATAGCAGATGTGCTATTTCTGCTCCATATCGTGAAAAATCATTATAATTAATTTCACCCCCTCTGTTAAAGTGCAACAAAATTACATCAGCCAAGTAGTCTATCATTTGTTTTGATAGGAAATAACGTTTCACTTTGATTTCAATAAAGATTGCATTCCTTATAAATGATAGAGATGCTTTATAAAATTAAATTTCAGGTCTCCTTTGCAAGTCACATGCAATCGCTCGAATTGTTGACATTTTAAAATAAGATTTAATCATGTTACTCTGCATAACCTTTTCAAATCATGAATCTACTTTACTCCTACTGATTCTGGAAAATTATCTTTTCCACTTGAGTCTTGGAATTCATGTGACAGTGCCACAGCCAATACAGGTTTTGGCTCGAGGTTTCTTGGACCCAAGACAGGAGGATGAATTACTTTTCAATATGCACAACCTTGGGACAATTATAAATCCAGACAAGTACATTCCGTAGTCATTGGAATGTCTTTAAGGCAAAGCTTCCAATTACTAAATTGGATAACTTATATGATGTATTACTAGAGAGGGTAGTCTTCCCAAATTTTGAATATCACTGTGGCCACTTAATAGGCTGTTAATAAAATTATTTCTCTTTTCTTAAGTACGGTAACTTTTCATTTTTATTATAAGGTTGGTTGGGGGTTGTGGCTTTGTTATTCTGGCGATAAAGAATCTTGAAGATGATGGAACTACCATAAAGTGGTTCTGTTCATTCAATTTTGTAATAAAAGAGGACAGCAAAATATTTTGCCCAGGATCGGATTTATGTAGGAGATCAAATAGAAAAATAAAATGCTGTGGATGCTGAAATTTTCTAATAAAAAGAGAAAATGCAGGAAATACTCAGCAACCCGTAGCCATTGTGAGATACAGCATAGTATTAGACCCTATGCTCCACTGTATCCACACTGAGTAACAAAAATCCATATTACACTAATCCATTGAATTCTCCCCACATTCTAACCAACTCACCCTGAATTTTACCACTTATCTACCCTTATCTACCCTTACCCTGCCCATCGGTTTTGGGGAAGCGGGAAGAAAATGGAAAACTTGGAAAAACCTACTTGGTCACCGGGAGAGCGAGCAAGCTCCACACAGACAGCATTAGAAGTAAGGATTGAATGGGGTCATTGGAGCTCTGATATGAGCCAGCAGCCCCACTCGCCATATCACTTGGTTGCCCTCAATGTGAGGTAATAGTTGCAGAAAGAGAAATTAATTTCTTGCATAAATTAACTTAAATTAAGTTTGGTCATCTTTTGTCAGAACTTGGAAAAGGTGAGATACTTATTAAGTTAAAACTGATCAAAGAGAAAATGGACAGGGAGAAAAATAAAATGAAAGGAAGGACTGTAATCAGGTTGAAGGCAAGAAAGATTAAGTGGCCAGAGGCATGATAGTGCAATGCAAAAAAAGATAGCTTAGAAGCAAAAATGGTCCTTTAGGAGGTGATGGCACAATTGAGAATCATTGTGAGCAACTGGGAAAATGTGGGATCAGTGCTTGAGTCCATGTGAAATTGCTGCATTTATTCCTAAATCTGGAAGGATGTAAAATGGTTAACTGAAAGAGAAAGTGCTATTCTTTGTCTAGTGTGTTGAACAATGTAGGAATCTGTGGGCTGGTGGGTGCAGCAGGGCCTCAAGGTTGGAGTGGGGCAGAAGTAGACCATAAGAATTAATACATATTTAGAAGAGATATTTGCTTCGAAAAATGATTCATAACAAAGAAAAACAACCACTAAAAGTTTTGTTTCAATGATGGAGGTGATGCAATTTTGCAAAAATTTAGTAAATTAGACCAAGTTTTAAAAAATTTACGATAAGCCTTAAGTGAGACAAGCATCATGGGGCTTATATTTTTCAAAATAAAAATCATATAGAGAGAACTGAAAAGGTTTTGTGTGATAGAGAGCTGCTGGCTGTGCCTGTTCCCCCACAGTTTAATGTGTTTAATACTATGAAAGATTCTCATTGCTTTAATAAAAATATTCTCTTGTCATACAGCCAAACAAAGAAAGAGCATAAATCATGGCAGACTCTGAACTTAACTTCTCAATGCACATTATAGAAAATGAAAGTGAACGTTGATATCCTTCTTGGATACCTTCTCTGGATGGAAATCCACTTCAGAAAACACTGCCTTGACTCTATTCATTTTGCAGCTGGCAAATGCACATTAACTCGGTGGAAAAGTTACCCTTCAGCAAAGTTGTTCAAATGAAATGTAACAAATTGAAGCCAAGAACTTTGGTTCACTGTTACTTCATTAGCATTATTCTCCTCCAAATAAACAAGACAACAGCAAATTTGATGTTGCTGCTCAAATCCTGTCATCGCCTTTAATCTGACAGTAGCTCCTGAGAGTTACAGGAGTCACTGTCAGATTGGGAGCACACAATTACCACTAGTTCTCTGAAGGCCCTTCGGGATAATTGGGCACTGCAGGGGTTGGACTGCATCCTGGATGAGGATGGTCGTGCTTTTACTTGGATTTGAATGTCCATTATATCCTGATGGAAATGATGAACATATTGTAAATATGTTAAAAACATATATTTTTTGAAAAACAGTCTGTCCTGCTTGATGTTTTGGCTAAGTGTAAACTTGTAATATCGTTCAAATATTAAATATATGGAAAGTAATTGGAGTCAGAATGACGGTATATGTCTGTAGAAATCCATTACAAATAATTAATCTGGTTTAAAAAATACTGGAAAAGATCACTTTTGAGAAGTTTAAATCATTTTAACAGGATTATTTGAATTCTGATGCAACTGAAGGAGACCAAGGGGTGTTTGCTTCCTTAAGGCATATTTAAAAGTCATTGGTTAAATTTAAAATTCAGCTGCGGCAGCAACAAAAGAATAATGCTATGCTGCTGAATAAACAAAATTCCTCTCCAGTAATTGCAGTGAAATGCTTTCAGGGAATTCCAAACAACACAATTTACAATTTATTTCAAATATATTCTGCTGATTTCAAATTAATATACAGTGGGCAGGGAGTAATGCTGCTTTTAATTACATAAAACTTGGATGAATTCCCTTGTCCTGGTGAAAAGTAAGCAGAAGTTGATTCAAAGTAAACAACAGGTGGTACAGTGAAAAGAAAAGATTGATGGCCATATTTTAATAAATACAATGTGCAAGGGCCACTGTGATTGACAATCACTTTGGTTTTGCCAGCATGAGGTCTGGACTAGATTAACTCTTGAACTCCGACCACAACTTGTGCCTGCATAGACCCCCCTCCTCACCCCACAATCAATCTGAAGGAGGGTCCCGACCTGAAATACCATCTGTGTAGTGCGGCAGGTAATGTCTGATTATTACCGGTGGGCCATCTGATCCATTACTGGGCATCATATTTATGTTCCTAATCATAATTTCCGATGAAAACCTCGAAGAGATGTCCCATGACATTCCTGTCCTTGACTGGATGGAACTGAATATTAAACCATCAGCCTGTGGATGCTAACATAGGCCACAAATTCCCACCTTTCATAAATAAGTCAGTCAGGTGATATGAATAGCGAGAATATCTGCGCGAAGAATTCTTTCTTTTCTCTCCCCATGAATAAAATCTGCCAGTATTTCCACACTGATGGGATCCTTTCAGGTTCCTAACCCTCTCCACCGTTTGAGATCCAGGCTTTTGGCTAGTTAAGAGCTGAAATATAATAAATCGCATCTGTTGCCAAAGAAAGGCTTTTAGAAGCAGTCAATGTGAAATTATTGCTGTGGTTCACTAATCTGGCCTTTGTTAACTTCTGAAAAGAATCCCTGCACTCTTCAAAACTATGCATGTTTTCATTATTTTTTAAATGTTGATATCATGGTAGAAGATCAGACAAATAATTTCGCACTGCACAGACGTTTGAAAGGCAAGCCGGTGAACTGTCTGTGATTTCACTTTCATTTAATGCTACTCATCAGGTTATGTGCAATGATAAAATAAGGCTGTGGATTTGCCGAGGCCACTGTAAATCTCTTGATTTAGAAGCAGAGAATTTAATTCTGACTTTGAGCCTTTCATTACAGGGAAGCAGAGGTCTGTGGTGAAGGTGGGAGAGTCCGAGGTAGCAAATCATAATAAAAATACCTGGCAGCAATAGTAAACTTAAAGCTGCATATTTATCTTGCTATCAAGGCTGTAAGAGTCCATTTTAAGCAATATCGTCATCTTACCTGGAGAGTGTCGGTGCTGAATTTTTTTTTTCTGCAAGCATTTGATTTTGTTAATGTCCAATTAAATATTCATTCCCTTCTCATTGCATTGTTATTTTCTGCTTTCTTCTCATCCTGACATTTGTTCGCCTCTTCCCTGACATAAAGGGCACAGTTAATACTGCTGCCTCACAGCTCCAGCGACCCAAATTCAATCCTGACCTCTAGTGCTATTTGTACAGAGCATGCATGTTCCTCCTGTATCCCCAGGTGCAGTTGGTAGGTTAATTGGACTCTATAAAGTGGAATAATAAGTTTACCATCTATCGGAAGCTGAGGGGAAATTCTGTGGGGGAATGTGGAGGGAATAAAATGGGATTATTGCAAATGCATGAATGATTCATTGGACCAAAAGGACTATTTCTGTGCCATATGACTTGACGATTCCATCCAGGTAGCCGGTTTTATTGCATGGGCTATTTTCTAATGGTTAGCACCACAAATGAACTTAAACTCAGCCTTTTTTTATTTTTCACCAGAATAAATTTGGTGAATGGCAGATTTGACACGGATTACAAAAAAAGCTGCAATCCAATGGATTACTGCAGTCATCTCTTTGGTCCTTAGAGGCCATCACGAGCTCCAAGTTGAATGGCATTTCAATTCCCACTCCCATTCCCACACTTGCCTGACTGTCCTTCACTGCCAGGGTGAGGCCCAAGCACAGTAGAGGAACACCACCTATTCTATTTGGGAATTTAAAAACCTACTGGTATGAAGATAGAATTTTCCAAATTTAGGTCACCCTTCCTCCCCCCTTTGTCCCTCATTCCAATCCACCTCTGGTCCTCACACTTTTCTACCTTTTCCCATATCCCCTCTCCTCCCCTCCCATCATCCATTTTGATCTTCACCCCCCTCCTGGTTCCATCGACCTACTATCGAGATATTTCACCTTCAGAGGTCCCCCCCCCCTCCCCCTTTTGGTTCTGGTTCCATCTATCCTTTATCTGTCTTACAATGTTTCCCATTATCTTATCAGATTCCAGCCCGAGTAGCCTTTGCGTTCCCACATATCACCCTCTTAGGTTTCTCCACCTTCACCTTCTCTTCACCTGACTCATTCTGCCTTGCTTGTGTCTACCTCAACCTATTATCCACCGGTCTCTATCTTTCAACTCTCCCTCCTCTACCTGGCTGGAACTGGCCATCGTCTTTTCCTACCTCCTTAGTCCATCAATCACCTACTGACCCACCAAATGGCCCCTCCTCATGCCCGCTGACCCACCCCTCTTGCCTTACACCAACCACCTTCCCTCTTTACTTTCACTCTTCAGACAGATTGTAGTAGCGGGAAGATAGTGGGAAGCGAGGCGGGGGCGGGGCAGAGTGATAGGTGGATATAGGTGAAGGGGGGTTTTATTGACAGATGGGCCAGCAACAAAAAGAAGATAAAAGGCTGTGAGATTAGGAGTAAAAAGATGAGAAATGTGAGGACATGATATAGGTGGAGGGGAAAGGGGAAAGAGGTGGAGTGGGAGTCAAGATAGTGGGAGAAATGAGTGCACATCCAGGTGGTGCAGAGGTGGTGTTTAAAATTGGGTGGGGGGGGGGGGGGGGGTTGTAAGTTATCTAAGGAGGTGCTGTTCCCCCAGTTTGTATGTGGTTTCACTCTGGCTATAGAGGAGGCCCAGGACAGAAAGATTGGTATGGGAAGAGGACTTGCAGTTAGTCTTTGCATTTTTTACAAATGGATAGAAAGGTAACTGCATTCCATTACTTGGCATTGTGAAATTTGCAGAGCAATGTCTGTTCATTGCAATTCATCACGTATGTTGTTTCAGCTTCTGTCACTTCCACCAGCAATATTTAGGCTTTAAATTCCATCAGTTTTGATAACAACCGCTGAGAGATAAAATTCTCACATCAGCCTTCTCCAGTAAAGAATAGTTTTCAGTCTATGTGCTCATTACAGAAATTTCCAAAAATAACTTGGATGAGATAATTTCTTGACATTAAAATTCAATGCATAAAGAACATCAAGGACCAGCTACCGCAGGGAACTAAATGATGGTTGATGTTAATTTGGACGGGGAATGAAACAAGAGGTTGCCATGTGCTTAAAGGGGTTTCAAATATGTAAATGCTTATGAGGTTCTGATACCGTAAATGATGAGAGTTACTGGCTTTCCATTCACCTCACCCCATTTATGCATTAGGCAGGTATATCTTGCAGAGTCAATCTCCACTCTGTGTTGGGCTATGACTGAGGTGCCAGAGTAATTGTTTACTTCCTCTAATTATGAATTAATGATCCTGGCGCTGGAGATTCTGGGGAGGGTTCATAGCCATGTGAGAGAGAATAGGTGACAGGGATAAAAGTGAGTGAATAAGACGAATGAGAATGAACTGATAGCTGGCATAGACTCAATGGACTGTGTGGTCCCCTTTTACATCACAACAAGCAAAATAATCCAATACAAATAAAAGGAGTTGGGTGGAGATGGGATCCAACTCAAGTACAATGCCCTCGCAATCATACAACATTTATGCACTCGTCTGCAAAGTATTACAGCTTACAGTAATGGCTGCTGGATGAAGAAGCCAAGGTGTATATATGAGTACATGTACCAGAACAAGACTGAAAGTACCCCTTAGCTAACACCACCATTTGGTGGAACTTGTCCTCCCCCTCAACAACTTCTCTTTTAACGCCTCTCACTCTCTTCAAGTCAAAGATACATCCATGGGCACTTGCATGGGTCCCAGCTATGCCTGCCTTTTTTTGTTGGTTACCTTGAACAGTCCTTGTTCCAAATGTACCTCAGCACCATTCCACAACTCCTTCTCCACTACATCGATAACTGCATTGGGGCTGCCTCTTGCACATGTGCAGAACCCGTGGATTTCATCAACTTTATTACAAACTTCAACTCTGCCCTGAAATTCACTGGCTCTCACACCTCTCTTCCATTTCTCAATCCCTCTGTTTCATTCACTGGGGACAGGCTATTGATTGACATCTACTATAAACTCACCAACTTCCATAGCTACATTGACTCCTCCACCCTGCCTCTTACAACAGTTCCATCGCTTACTCTCAATTTCTCCATCTCCACTGCATCTGTTCCCAAGATGAGGCTTTCCATGCTGCGTCATCCTTCTTCTATAAATAGATTCACCAAGCCACCAGCTGGCCCTTCCAGGTGAAAAGGGGACACATGCTCCGCTTCAAAGCTCATCTACTGCATTTGGTGCTCTGGATATGACCGCTTTTACATCAGCAAGACAAAGTATAGACTAGGCGACCATTTCGCCAAACACTTGTGCCCTGTCTGCCAAGGCCTGCTGGATTTCCCTTTTACAACCATTTTAACTCCACTTCCTATTCCCACACCAATCTATCTGTCCTTGGTCTCCTTCATAGTCAAACTGAGGCCATATGTAAACTGGAGGAACAGCACCTCCCATTTTACTTAGGTTGCTTACTACCCAATGATATGACCATTGAATTCTTCCCCATTTTAATGTGCCTCTCTTTGGCCAGTATGCACCCATTTCTCCCATCATCCCACCTCAGTCACCCTGTTCCTTTCCTCTCCTTCATGCACTCATTTCCCTTCCTCGAGTCCCTCATTTCCCCTTTTATCTCCCCTCTTTCCCTCCCTGTTGTGCCCTTCCACCTCATCCCTCCCTCTGGTTTTACATTTCCCTCCTCCTCTCTTTATCTGACACCCTGTTGTCTCTTTTTCGTCTTTGGCTTCTGCCACTTACACCACCCATCTGGCAATCCAATCCCCCCTCGCTTGTATCCATCTATTACTTGCCACGCTTTGTCCTGCTCCACCTCCCTTTTCCAGCTTCCCCCCCTACTACAATGTTTGAAGAAAGGTCGTAACCAAAACATTAGATGCCCATTCCCCCCATAGATGCTGCCTGAGCCACTGAGTCCTCCAGCCCTTTATGTTTTATTCAAGATTTTGGCATCGGCAGTTCCTTGCGTCTCCAAGGATTGAAAGTGTACGGGACAGTAATTGGATATTGGAAACGGATATTAAACCTTCAGAAATCTTAAAGCGGTTTATAAGTTCATCAGAATTCTTGAGTGATTTTTTGTTACAGCTGTAGCACTGTTCATATATCTTTCATTACATTTAAATAGTTTGTATCATTGCCAAGGCCACAGTGACTGAATAAATTCAATTATCTTTCTATTACTAATAATGCAAAGCTGCAATATGAATGCCACAATACTGTCCAATTAGTTTTAGACCCATTGGTTTATGTTGATGCACTAGAGTCAATTCACTGATCCCACACTTCCAACAAGGTGCTGTGTTGGAACGTGTTGGAAAATCAGCACTGCAGTCTCTGTCTCTTGTTTAACCTTTTGTTGCCTCCCAGGAGGCTCCGATATCAGGGAATTTGTTCCAAATGACTAAATGTTATTTTTACTCCATTATCTTTCTACTTTTCTGACATGGCATCAGTTTCTGTGATTCTGTATGTTTTACCTAAAGAAACCTCAATTAGAAGCTCTTAAACAACCCCATCTTGTATTCCCTTAGTTGTTGGGTTAGTGCACAGAAGCTTTTGAATACTTGGACAATCACATCTGTGCATGTCATGGGGTGAGGTGATTCATTTTCGTGTCCAACCTCAGTTGCTTTAGGATGGTGAACCTTCTCATTGCAATAGTTTGAGGGACTGCAGTGAATTCTGTTTCAGAGACATGGCTCATCCCCAATATACCTGTCTGTGCCATTCAACCCGAGGGCTTCCCCCTTCACCAGATGGACCGCACGGGCATCTTTGGGCAAGGTTAGAGGCGGAGGGGTCTGCTTCCTAATCAACACCTCATGGTGCTCAGATGTGGTGGTCCTGGTGAGGTCATGCTCCTTGGACCCGGAATATCTAATAGTGAAGTTCCATCCCTACTACCTGCCACAGGAATTCACCTCAACTTTCCTGACAGCAGTCGGCATCCCTCCTCATGCTGAAGTCAAGCTTGCTCTGATTGAACTGTACTCCGTTACCATTAGCCTTGTGACAAAACACACCGCAGCCCTGATCGTTATACCCAGGGACTTCAATCAAGCCAACTTCTAGAGCCTACTAAAAAAATACAATCAGCATGGCTCTTGTCCAAGGGGCAAAACACCCTCGACCACAGCTACACATCCATTAAAAAATGACCACTGCTCCATTCCCTAGACTCATGTCAGAAAATCTGATCGTCTAGCTGTGCTCCTTCCTTCCAAACAGAAACTGAATCGGGAAGACCCGTTACAGAAAGTCATTCAGTGCTGGTCTGCTGATGACATCCTACGCGACTACTTTGAGTCGGTCGACCGGTTCAAATTCAGGGAAACTCCCCACAGAAAGCAGCCAAAGTAGTGATTGAACCTGGGTCTCTGGCACCGTGAGGCATCAGCTCTACCAGCTGCACCACTGTGCCGTCCCCTTAGTGAGAATAATCTGCTAAATCCTTCACAATTGGCAACTCTTCAATCATTTTGTCTCACACCATTTTTTTTGCATCTCTGGCCTTCATCCAACCATCAGCAATTAGACCCCTTCTCACCTGTATTCACCTATCACCTGCCATGCTATAGACAATAGACAATAGACAATAGACAATAGGTGCAGGAGTAGGCCATTCGGCCCTTCGAGCCAGCACCGCCATTCAATGCGATCATGGCTGATCACTTTCAATCAGTACCCCATTCCTGCCTTCTCCCCATACCCCCTCACTCCGCTATCCTTAAGAGCTCTATCCAGCTCCCTCTTGAAAGCATCCAACGAACTGGCCTCCACTGCCTTCTGAGGCAGAGAATTCCACACCTTCACCACTCTCTGACTGAAAAAGTTCTTCCTCATCTCCGTTCTAAATGGCCTACCCCTTATTCTTAAACTGTGACTATGTCCTGCCCCTCCTCTCTTCCAGCATTCTTTCCCTCCTCGACAATTAATCAATCACCTATCCATGTTGTCTGGGGCTGCTGCCTGACCTGCTGAGTTACTCCAGCACTTTGTACATTTTTTTTGTGAACCAGCATTAGCAGTTCCTTGTTTTTACTGTTTTATCCAAGTTCTATTAAAGTTTGGTTGTAAGCAGCTGGTAGGGTAACACTGGTGGTGTTGTCAGTCCTCTCCTCTGTCAGGCATAACATCCCACCAGAGCCTCCTGCCTGGCCTTGGCCAGTGGATTATTTGCATTTTTCTATTCTTTCTTGAACAAAAAAATTATCAATATCAGAATTTGCCCTTGACAAAATGAGGTCCATCGAATTATTATCGTCAGAACTTAAGGAGTAATAATTGGAAATACCAAGGTTTTAGCTATAATGAATAGATTCTATTTTTACCTTTTTAAATATTACAAAAACAGATTTATAAAGCACAGTAGCTAATTGAATCATAACAGAACTGTCTCATGTAAAAGGAATCAGGGAAAAAAATCATTTTTTAAACACCATTTTTTGGGGGTCAAATCCTACTTTTGAAATTTGTGTATTGAATATTTTAAATCTATTAGATTCTGCTTTAATTGCATTTTATTGAATTTGAAAGCATATAAAACCTTCAATAAAATGATTTGTATTTCAGGTATTCTGCTAAACTGTAGGAGTCGTTAACTTGCATTCAGTCCAAGGTTTACCTTTTATTATTGCCACATATGTGAGGTACAGTGAAAAGCTTTGTTTTAGAAACATAGAAACATAGAAAATAGGTGCAGGAGTAGGCCATTCGGCCCTTCGAGCCTGCACCGCCATTCAATATGATCATAGCTGATCATCCAGCTCAGTAACCTGTACCTGCCTTCTCTCCATACCCCCTGATCCCTTTAGCCACAAGGGCCACATCTAACTCCCTCTTAAATATAGCCAATGAACTGGCCTCAACTACCTTCTGTGGCAGAGAATTCCACAGACTCACCACTCTCTGTGTGAAGAAATGTTTTCTCATCTCGAGCTACCTAATCAAATCATATAAAACTATACATAAATACGATCAATTCAAGCTCAAATGCAATAGGTAGAGCAAAGGTGAAGATACAGAGTGCAGAATATAGTTCTCAGCATTGTAGTGCACCAGTTTCATAGACAAAATCCAATGTCTGCATAGCGTACAGGTGAAGCAGACAGTACACTAGCCTATGGAATGACCCTAACAAACTGTCATCAAGAGCCATGCCATCAAAAAACTCAATGCAGGTTATATTCACTGTGCAACAAATCCATGAGAAAGAGGAGCAGCATTAACAGCTGTATCTCGGCCTTTTGACCTCACAAAGTCCCTGATTCTATCGACCAAGAAGGTTTATGGAGAATGCGCCTCAGATTTGGTCATTTGCCACCTTCCCTGTCTTCACCTTAATGATCTTGCACTAGATTGAATCCCAGTGCAGTCAGAGGCCAAGTAAAGCTGTGTCATCCCATCACTGTTTTCTTAATCCTCCTCATTGCAGTATCTATCTCACTTCCAACAAATTCCCTGTTGGAGTTGATTAACGGTAAACTGTGTTGCCTCCAATCTACGCTCCAAATTATTGCAGGTTTAATCATTGGATTACAATATGCACATTACACATATACACATGCATTGGCCATGCTTCACTGAGACATGTTAAAGAATATGCTTTACACTTGGAAGCTGGAAGATAAAATACCTTCACCAACTTGTCCTCATGACATAATACAATCCCTTGACAAATTAGATCCCTAACAAGACCCTGCTCAATATGAATCACTAAGAAGCCATCCTTCAGTGAGGGCAGACTTTCATAATCTACAACTAAAGTAAAGAATATTTAGTAAGCCGGATCTCCGATTCAGCACCAGCTTCATTGCCTACTTCTTATAGCGTTCCTCCGCCTCTTGTATGCATTGGAGACAAGGACAGCCTGAAACACTGAAGACGTATCTTGCAATATCCTCCCAATGCACTGGCAGGGAAGTGCTCAATTGTTAGCATTCCTCTTGCAGATCATTGAGTCTCTGATCTTCACCATCCAGACCTTCCTCTCACTGCTACCGTTAGGCATGACTTCCGGCTTGATGTCACACACCACACAGTTCAGGAACAGCTACTTTCCCACAACCATCAGGTTCTTGCACTGACTTGTACAACCCTAATCCTACTTGAGCAAATGAACACTACATACCACCTCTTGCATAATCAAGCACTTGCTTTCCAGTTATGTACTTTTCTTTACCCAGTATTGAAGAATTTATGTGTCATTTAGGTATAATTTATGCATATTTTATGTTTCTGTGTGTAGTCTGTGTCTACATGCCTGTTATGCTGCTGCAAGCAAGATTTTCATTGCACTTCACCATTCTTACATGTATGATAATCTACTCAACCTGACGTGGTTCCAACATATGATTCATCATAGACCATAGAACAATGTATAAGATCATGGGGGGAATAGATAGGGTGAATGCACAGTTTTTACTCAAATTAGGGGAATCAAGATCCAGGGGACATGATTTAAGGTGCAAGGGCAAAGATTTAATAGGAACCTGAGGGGTACCTTTTTACACAGAAGGCGGTCGTAAAATGGAACGAGCTGCCAGAGGAGATAGTGGAGGCAGGTAGCAACATTTAAAATACATTTAGACAGGTACATGGAAAGGAAAGGTTTAGAGGAATATGGACAAACATGGGCAGGTGGGACAAGTGTAGATAGAGCATCTTGGTCAACATAGGCAAGTTGGGCTGAAGGGCCTGTTTCCATCCTGTATGACTCTATTAGTACAGTTACCTCAGAACTTAGGGAGATTATGAGGAAGTAAGGCATTATTAACCTTATGAAACTATCAACGGAGACGAAGATGAAAATGATTCACAATCTATAATTTCACTGTTAAGATAATGTGTGTGTAATTTGGCCCACCCCTTTAAGTCTAATTGCTGTAATCAACACTGCGGGAGGTTAATTATAGTTAATGAGAACAGTTGGGGGAGTACTCACAAGTACTCGGCTCTCTGTCTGATCAATACAACAATTTTACTTTCTTTTGCTTTTTATTGTACTTTCGAGACATTGTAATAACACAATGTACTACCATTTGCATTCGACAGGGCATTACAACAGATTGGAATTTCCACAACCTAATCTTTCCCTGAAAAGATTGGGGCTGTTCCAATGAGCTCCCAGATGCTTCTCTAATGATTGCTCAAAGCTCACTCCCATTCCTATATATCTCTCCACTAGATCCATTCATTTCACCTCACTCAGGGATGTTTCTTTGTGCAGAGCAATGTGGGGGCGTGGCTGCGTTCTGCAGCTGCGGCTCACCGGCAATCTCTCTGTGTTTTTGTCTTTGTTATCGTTTAAATGTTTCTTTTGATTTATTTTTAACTCTGTATATGTGGGGGGTGGTGGGGGGGAAACCTTTTTTTCCAATCTCCTCCTCAACGGAGATGCGACCTTTACCGTGTTGTGTCTCCGTTCGCGCTACGGCCTAACACTGTGGAGTGGGCGGCCTCCAGCTGGGATCGACCTTGAAGACTCCGGTCGCAGGGCCTGGACTTACCATCTCGGAGGCTTTGGCCGTGGGCCCTGCAGACCGCAACATCGGGAGTTCGCAGGTCCCTGGCTGGCGACCGGCTTTCGGGAGCTCCAGCCGTAGCAGCTTCGACCACCCCAAAGCGCGAGGTTTGATTGACCCACTCGCAGGCCCCTCATCGCCCTGCATGGCCTGGCCGCGGCACTTTCCATCGCCCGGTGGAGGCTCAGGACCTTCATCGGCCTGCTCGGCTTGGCCCTGGGACTTTCCATCACCCGGTGGGGGCTTCAAAAGTCGGGAGCCTCGATCGCCTCGTGGCACCACGGGAGAAGAATGAGGAGGAGATAAGACTTTTCTTTGCCTTCCATCACAGTGAGGGTGTGCCTGGAGCAATCACTGTGATGGCTGTTTGTGTTAAAATTGTAATTGTGTGTCTTGTGTTCTTTATTGTCTACTGTCGGACCCTGACGTGAGAGGACGCTGGCGCTATTTGTTCGCCGCTTCTCCGTCAGGACAGTTCGTTTGTTTGTTTTTATGTCTTGACTGTTTTTGTAAAGCGTCTTTGGGCACTTGGAAAAGCGCTATATAAAATAAATGTTTATTATTATTATTATTATAGAGCTACCATTAATTTTAATGTTGGGTGTTAGAACAGTAAGGAGCAAGGTAATTGTCAGTAAGGTGGCTGGCTCACTGACTCTCACCCACAACTATTCATTGGACATTCAAATAATTAAGAATGTCCTCAAGTTGTTGCGTCGTGTTGCATCAATGTCTCCGAAGGCTAACATTGTATGATTTTATATGTTCCTGCTGCTGGTTTTCACCATTGTTATTGAATACAAGCTGTCTCTTTGATCATTAGCACAAAGCCCATGATTTTAACAGAAGGTTTAAATATACATTGTTGTTAACTCAACAGGCAATTCATCCCCTAGGGAACATACATCTGTGACTGTTGCGGAGTCCAGATATATAACACCCAAGCTACTTGGAGCCATTCCGACTTTAAAATGCCTATAAAACACTACAATTCCTACCATTAAAACAGTGAATGAGCAAGCTGCACATTTACACAGTGCTGTGAAATATTATGGTAGTTTCTTGCCACCATAATAGTTGTGGGTATGGAGTGAAAGTTCACTGAAATTTCAGATAGAGTGTATATTAATCCATAGATGTATTGATTTTAATTAGTTTATATACTAACTGAGACTTTATGATGAAAATTGAAGTGTTAGTTTGAACCACCCAGGAGTTTGTGCTGGTCTCTTCTCAGCATTTACTTCAATCGACTGGATTCGATGTTCCTAAGTCCAAATTTCTGCAAAGGCATCTTCCCGAGAAAGGATGAATTTGAGATGGAAATGTTTCTCTCTGAGCCTATGCGTTACACCTTAGAGCTGCAATTAATAAACAATGCATTTGCAAGTGGCACAGTACTTCTACGCAGTAAAGGGTGAAGGGGAGGTTTTACATGAATACATCTCATCTACAGAAGTAGATGGGAAATATATTGTGGTTGGGAAATTCAGTGAGGGGACAATGAAATTGCTGGTGGTATTGATAACAGTGTGATATGAACTCTAGTTTTTGAGTTCCTTGCTTGAGGAAAAAAAATCATAGATGTAGATTACAGGATGATATTGATCAATTGGTACAATGGGCAGAGAGAGCAATGGTAGATGGAATTTGGTCCTGATAAATGAGGAGATGCAATTTGGGAGAACTAGAAAGGGTAGGGCATGCACAATGATTATTAAGGCCCTTGGGAGTTCAGAGCAACTGATGGACATTGGTGGAGAAAAAAGACACAGTGCTGGAATAGCTCAGCAGGGCAGGCAGTATCTCTGAAGAACATGAATAGGTGATGTTTCAGTTTATCCTTCTTCAGACCTTTTTGTAGAGGTAGATAAGGCAGTAAAGAAAGCATATAGGAAAAAATGGGGGGAGGGAGGAAGGGGGAAGGAGGGGGATGGGTATGGAGGGAGGGGGAGGGTGAAGGAAGGGGAGGGGGAGGGAGGCAGGGGGGAGGGAGGCCAGGGGAGGGGAGGGTGGTGGAGGAGAGCGGGGTGGGAGAGGGGATGGGCTGTGGTGGAGGAGGGAATGGGGTTGAGGGGCGCGGAGGGGGGAGGAGGAGAGTGGGGGAAGGGAGGGGAGGGGAGGGGGTGTGGGCGAGGAGGAAATGGGGGAGGAGAGGGTGCTGCACTAATGCAGGAGAGGCAACCCTAGGGGAGGAGGGGGGAATGGGGGAGGGAGGGAGGGGGGGAGGAAGGAAGGGGGAGGGGGAGGGAGGGGGCGATGGGGAGGAAGAGGAGGGGGAGAGGGAGAGGAGGGGAGGGGGATGTGGGGGGGGGGATGTGGGGGGTAGAGGGGAGGGGGGAGGAGGGGGTGCTGCACCAATGCAGGAGTGGTTTAGGCCAAACGGGTCCACTTGGTCTACTAGTAGAATATAAGAATAAGTAGGTTATGATACTACTTTAAAACATTGGTTAGCCCACAGTTGGAGTACTGGGTGCAGTTCTGGCTTCTGCACTACAAGAAGGAGATGATTGCATTGAAGAGGATGCAAAGGAATTCACTGGGATGTTGGCAAGGATGGAGTATTTCAATAATGATGAAAAAATGATAGTGTTGGTTTGTTTTTCAGGGAGTGGAAGAGGCTGAGGGGGATGAGGTATATAAAAAATGATGAGGTATACAAAAAAAGTCCCCTGACATTGGAGTCTAAAATATTTGAGAATAAACTTAAGATAAGGGGTGGGAGGGTAAGAGGAGGTGTGAGGAAGTATCTTATCACGCTGTGGTTGGTATCCGGAACACACTGATTGAGGGAGTGTAGGCAGACACTCTCACAGCATTTTAAAGGTATCTGGATGAACATTTGAATCATCAAGGTATATATAGCAGGCTGCAGATCAAGTGCTGGTAAATAAAATTGGTAGGTAGGAACCCAATGGCCAGTGTGGACTGTAGGGCCTATTTCTCTGCTCCCTGACTCCCAGGTACATCACACAGTGATGCACAATATATGGATCCTCTCTCAGCTTTAGTACGGGGGAGTGGCTTGATGAGTAGGGGAGCCATCCCTGAACTATTTGGCCAAATTTAATTTCCAATCAACATCACCAAATGAAATGATCTGGACATTGTAACATTACTGTGGGCAATACATTTTCTCATAACAGTGGGTACAGTCCAAATCTACTTCATTGGATAGAAAGTACCTGGAGATGATCTGCCATCCAAAAGCAAGTCATTAGCTTCTTTTTCCTGAGTATTTATTCAGCACTATATCAGTCAATAAATTGGAGGAGGGTTGGAGTGTATCACGTATGGTGACTAAAGTTAAAAATCAGAGTAAATTTATTCAGATTAGAGTCAATTTATGGAGTAGAAGTACCAGAAATCACAGTAACTTATTTAAGAGGATTCTTTCCAGAAAAGAACAGTGGGTGGAGGTCTGTTACATTTAAACTGTGTGCAATAATTTCAATCACAGTTACTCTTAACAGAGTGCTCAATAACTTTTTAATGGACCAAGGAATTACCCAAACATCTTTACTCTGGCTGCCTCTAGCTTCATCATCATAAGGAAACTTATGTATCATCATAAGGAAACAAAGATTGTTTTGGACAAATGCAATCTTTTTCTATTTTTCTATCTTGTTATTTTTCTACCAAATCAAATGATTTGTATTAGCAAATTGTTAGGATTTGAAAATGCCAACAAATTTAATGCAAAAGATCTCACAAATAGATATTTACAATATTTGCTTGGGTCAAATAGATTCTATCATGCTGTATGATTGGACAACTTTGTTGGCATTCATTACTTTTTCTGACATTTACCCACATGTGTTGATACAAAGAACAATTCAAATGATCTCAATTTTGTATGTGTTTGTATTTGGACTTAAAATGGGGGGAAGACGTTTATTTGCCTGTGGTTTTCCTTTTGGTCATATTAGTTTATGGTATTTACCTTTGCTAGATATAGTAAGTCACAAAAAAAAAATCACAGATTTGCTTTAGGTTTTAATACTAAAAAGTGAATTTGGTTATCGTTCATGGTTTCCAAATTTTTTTGTATGATTAAAAGGGTGGAGTTTCTGAGCACCAAACCTGGAAAGTTCTAATATGCTCTCAAAACTGCTTTTTTTTAAAGCCAAAAGGTAAAGCTTAGCACAAATGATATTAGCAGCACACAATAAAACAGAACCTTGGCAAATATAAAGTTTGTCAGCAGACCTTGACACAATACATAAACCAGCCAAATACACCAAATTGTGTTGTCGGCTTATGGCAGTAGATTGCTCCAATAAAACATTTGTCTGGGATTTATGTTTGATGCAAAGAATTCTGTCAAAAAGAAAACAGTCACTTTTTGTTTTATTTATTTATTCACAGGATAAGGATGGCTTAATCAAAGCTAAACCAGGTGCTCTGCAGGAGAAGATTTTGCTGTACCCACAGTCTCATTGTAGACTATAGCTCAGGTAGGAGTTATGCAATGTTGCATAGTTTGATCATTAATTGCCCCATAAAAATCATGTTACTTATACTCCGTGCTTTCATGCACTTTTGAAATTCACTCTTGGTATCTCTTGACAAATGTTGGAACAGATGGTAATGCAGGATGCCTTGTGCTCTCAGAATGTAATTGGGCAAGACCTCCTCCTTTCTATGAACCAGACATGAAAAACATGATGTACAGGTTAATGAATGCTGCAAACATATAAGATATCTTAAGCATAGCAAGCAGTTTTTAATAAAATGCAACCTTGCATACGGTCACTGAATACTAAAGGGGTAGACATGCACAAACTAGTCAGGCCAAGTAAATATATATCTGAGTCTGTTACTCACAGGAACAAACTGAACGAACTGTAGTCACGTGGAGCTTGTTCATCAACTTTAACACTAATGTCTGTATTGTCCTCAAATTCACTTGGACCATTTTGACACCACTCTCCCCTTTTTTGATCTCTCTATCTCCAGCTCAGGAAACAAAATGTCCACTGATATCTACTACAAATCCACTGACCATAGCATAGCAATGCAACACCAATGGTCACCTTTTGCACTACCATGAACTTGTTTTCTAATTGTGTATTTTTGCACTAATACCTATTTGTTTTGCATGGTCTTTTCGCTTCACTGTCTTCCAGAATTTATGTGTAATTTACGTACAATGTGTTGTTTGATCTATGTGCCTGTGATGCTGCCAAAAACAGTTTGTTCCTGTGAGTAGCCGATTCAGATATATTGTATGCATACCTCCCCATACTTGTGCATATGGCAATAAACTTGACTTGATTTGAGCTACCAAGCCTACATCTCCTCCCACATTATCTTCCATAAGGATACCATCCCTTTCTCTTTGCTAGTTTCTGTCTCTCTCACATCTGTACTCAGGAAGAAGCCTTCCACTCAAGGACATCTGAAATGCCCTCCTTTTTTAGGAAACATAGCTTTCTCCCCGTTCACTCAGTAACTCTCTCTGTAACTCCCTAGTTTGTTCATTCATCCCACCCAATCCATCCCTCCCTCTCCTGAGGCACTCTCCCCAACAACTGTAGGAGGTGTAGCATCTGTCCCTACACCCTCCCATTCTCACCTCTAATCTTGGACAAATATAGTCCTTCCAGATGAGACAGAGCTTTACCTTCACATCCTCCAACCATGTCTATTGCATTTGGTGCTTTTGGTGTGGTCTCCTTTATATATGTAAGACCAAATGTGGACTATGCGCCCATTTTGCCGAGCACCTGCACCTGTAGCCATCCCGATCCCTCAGTATTCAGCCATTTTAATTCCACTTCCCATTCCCACTCCGACTTTTCTGTCCAAGGCTGCTTCCACTTTCTGGGTGAGGCCAAACACAAACTAGAGCAACAGCTCTTCATATTCTGCCTGGGTATGTTTACAGCCCAACAGCATGAACATTGAATTTTCCAATTCCAATTAACTCATACCCCTCTGTTCCCTTCTCACACCCCCTTCTTCCCATCTACACCCCCCTACCCCCCACCACAACCACTGCCTCAGAAAAACAAAGGAGCTAGTCATTGACTTCAGGAAACAGGGTGGAGTATGCTCCACAGTCTATATCAATGATGGCAAAGTGGAGATGGTTGAGAGCTTCAAGTTCCTCGGTGTAAATATCACCAACAATTTGTCTGGTTATGTCTCTACTTTCCCAGGAGGCTAAGGAAATTTGTCATGTCTCCAATGACCGATTTCTGCAGATGGACCATAGAAAGCCTCCACTACAGATGCACCACAGCTTGGTATGGCAAATGTTCAGCTCAAGATTGCAAGAAATTACAGAAAATTGTGAACGCAGCACAGTGCCAACACACAAACCTGCCTTCCCCCATCTATACTTCAAGCTGACTTGGGAAGGTAACCGACATAAACAAAGATCAGTCACATCCCAGTTATTCTCTCTTCTCCCCTTTTCCATTGGGAAATTTGTATTTGAATTTTTAAAATTATTATGTGTACTGAGACATAGTGAAAAACATCCTTGTTTTGCCTGCTGTCCAGGTGCATCATACCATACAGAATACATCAGTTAGTGCAAATGAGAAAATAATCAAAGTGCAGAATATAGTGTTGTAGCTGTTGAGAAAGCACAGGTGAAAAAAAGGTGCAAGGACTGCAATAAGATGGATTGGGAATTCATCCTGAGCAGATGAGGTAATTCAAGAGTCCGGTTACATTAGCGAAGAAGCTTTCCTTGAACCTGGAGATATGCGAGGTCAATCTTTTATATTTTCTGCCTGATGGGAGAGAGGAGAAGAGAGAATGACTTGGGTGTGAGTGGTCCTTGAGTAAGTTAACTGCTTTCCATTGGGTCTGTAAATCTTGTTTGAAGACGCTGCCCATTACAATGTAGTTGTGGCCATTTGCTAATAAGTAGCCATTTGCAGGAATTTGATAGATTTGTACTCATTAATTGGCTATCATGAATGCAAGATAGTTTATGTACCAACTATTCAGTAACTAACTATACTAACTATATTACGTTTTCAAATTATGGTGTGTCAATAATATGAATGCCTCTGTAACTCTTGTGTTTACATTTGTTCATTTTTACACAAGAGCTTGATGTCAATGTCTCTTAATCATGGTACAGGTTGCTCAGGTGACACATATAGTCTTCAAGTGATGCTCAGTGCAGATGAACCAAATTGATTTTCTTATTCCTTTGTTGTCACAGTATGCAAACTGACTATCAGCATCAGTCATCAGCTCTAGCAGGACAAGAAGACTAACCTTGATCCAGGTCCTGGAGAACCATAAAAATCATCACAATGTACCGTATTGAAAAGCTGGCACTATAATTGTGAGAAATAGAATAACAATTGATTACTGGTGTATTCGCTGCTGCCTAGAAGACCTGAAAACTGTGAGGCACAAGAAACTGCAGATGCTGGAATCTTGAGCAACAGACTAAATGCTGGAGCAACTGAATAGGTCTGACGGCATCTGTGGAGGGAATTGGACAGACCATGTCTCAGGTTGGGATTCTTCTTCAGACATTGGAGGAGGGAGGAGACAACTGAAAAGAGAGGTGGGAGTGTGACAATGTCTGGTGCAGGATAGGTGAATACAGGTTAGCAGGTTGAGTGGCAGATGGATGGAGTACAGGACACAAGCTAGAGGTGGAAATGAGACATAAGGAGGCCAGATAAGGAAAGAAGAGAAGGGGTAAAATGTAAAGTTGGCTGGAGCGATATGGGTGGAAGGAGAAGGGAGGGGGGAAACGGGGAATAAAAGGGAACTGTAGGCCTTGGATGGGAGAAGAGCTGAGGAAAGGAACAGGGTGGCGGGGGTGGTGGGAGGTGGTGAGGCACCACAATGGGGGAGGGGTGGAAGAGAGGAAGCAGGAGAATTCAATGTTCATCCCATTGGGTTGTAAGCTATCCAAGCAAAAATATGAGGTACTGTCCTTCATGGTTAAATGCATGGAGTTGTTTTAATTGTTTTATTATTTATCTAAATATTTCACATTTTAGTTTTAAGTTTAAATACTTTTAATAATTTCGGTATGTTTAATAATATGATTACTTGTATTAGCTTATTTGTATTACTTTTTGGATGTTTGCCAATGTCTACAACATCCACAGTTCTAAGAACTTAGCATGGGGATTGACTGAGTATGCCTGAGGATGCGGCTTCATCAGCTGCCAATGGATCATTGGACCTTGCCAATTAGTAACTAATTAATAGTTACAGTTAGTACTATTAGTAACCTGGCTGTGTCACACTGTGGTGAAGGTCACTGCCAAACAGTGGCAATAACACCAAGTCTCACCCGTCTAAAATGTACTTTAGGGAGTTGTAATCATGGGTGGCATGCTGCTCAAGTAAGTGGGATGGGCAGACAGTGTTGTGGGCCAGATTCAGACCCCAGACAGCTTCTTGTGCATCTTGATGCTAGGTAGTAAATAACCATGTTTCTCACATCACACTGTTGACTCCCTTTTAAAAGTACTTAATTGGCTGTGATGCTTTTTGTGATGGTCTGGAGCATGACAACAATGAAGCACATATGTAAGCCCTACATGTGTAGGAATAAAAAACTGCAGATGCTGGTTTAAATCGAAGGTAGACACAAAATGCTGGAGTAACTCAGCGAGTCAGGCAACATCACGGGAGAGAAGGAATGGGTGGCGTTTCGGGTCAAAACGGTCTCGACCTGAAGGGTCTCGATTCGAAACGTCATCCATTCCTTCTCTGCTGAGATGCTGCCTGACCCGCCGAGTTACTCCAGCATTTTATGTCTACTTGTAAGCCCTACATCTTCCATTTGCTTTCCTCTCTTTTCCCCAGTATCTATTCCCAAACTGGAAACTCTGTCATGTGAAATTAATGTCATATCGTCACACAATGTGGAAGCAAAGCCTTCAGCCCCAAATCCATGCTGACCACAAGCACCTACCCATAACTAATTCAACACAATTCCCATTTTATTCTCTTCCTACCCTATCAACTCTCCTCACATTCCACTGCTCTCCCACACATTAGGGGCAATTCAGAGTGACCAATTAAGTTAACAGCTCAAATCTCTGTGGGATGCATGGGGAAAACAGAATCCAGATGAAACATGTAGTTATAGGGAGAACAACAAACTCCACACAGAAAGCAGTGGATTAAACCTGTGCTGCTGGAGGTGAAACAGTTTCCGTCGGCAGCTTTGTGTTTTCTTGACCTCTGATTCCTGGACACCTGATGCTGTTGGAAATCAAAACTTGCTTTAAAGATGGAGTTTGCTAACATCGATTTTCAAGCTCCAATCAGCCCTCATTTTAAAGAATATGCCCTTAGCTGGATTTTGACCACTGTTGCCTTAGGGCAATGTTAGGGGATAGACTCTCCCAAACATTAAATAATAAGTTCCAACCCCATTTTTCTGATGTGTTTTTCACCTTTTGCCTTGATACTGAGTACTACAATTTTTCTGAATGAACAGACACAATTAACGTGTTCATTGTTTCTAGCTTTTCAAACATGAATGAAATTTTCGATCGGGATCTCTCATGTAGACCTTGAAAATGTGGAATCTGCAAGAAAATGGTACTACTACCCTCCGACAGTTGGTAGAGGGATGGGACAAGCGTTGGCCAGTGCTCGGTGAATACAGGTGAGGAGGAGTTAATTGGCAGATAACAGCCAGGTGGGGGAGGGATGGAAGGCTGGGAGCTGATGTACAGACCAAAAGGATGCAGAATCTGGAATCTGATAAAGAAAGTAAGGTGAAGAATGAAACTAAATGAGGGGTGGCATATGAGAACAACAGAGGGAAGGGCGGGATGCGTAATGGTGGTGGGGGGAAAGAGCTAAGGTGGGAAGAGTATGTGGGAAAGGGAGGGGGAGGGTAGAAATAAGATGATAAGAGTTTATTGTTTTATTGTTTTTTTGCCGACTGCACCAAGTTACAGTCAACAATTTTGTTTTGCGTGTTATCCGGGCAAATCAGACCAGGCATGAGTAGTAGTAATGCAAAATAGAAAATAAACGAAAAGCAGAATATATTATTACTGATCCAGAGAAAGTGCAAATAAAAAAAGTACAAGGGGTCTATCGAGGTAGACTGGAAGAATGGGAATTCGTCCCCCGAGTACGAGAGGCCCATTCAAGAGTCTGATAACAGCAAGGAAGAGGCAGTTCTTGAAACTATGGCACATGCTTTAAAGGTTTTATATCTTTACAGGAATGGCCCATGACTTCAGTGTGGGGTGGGGTACATGCCCCAGTCAGTATCTCTGGTGCTGAAGTGGAGATGGCTGGGAACTTGTATTTGTAAATATTACCAACAATTTGTCCTGGACCAACATTAAAGCTACGGAAGCCAAAGAAGCACGCCAACGTCTATATTTCCTCTGGAGGCTAAAGGAATTTTACATGTCTTTAATGAATTTTACCAATTTCTGCAGATGGATCTTAAATACAATGTCTCCATACAAATCACAGCTTGTTACAGCAACTGTCTGCCCAAGGGGCATTTCAGTGAAGGTTGAGTGGTTTGATTGCTAGGATGGTAGGGTTCTCTTATGAGGTTGTCTTACATCGACTGGAGTTCAAAGAATGAGAGATGATCTTAGAAACATAGAAAATAGGTGCAGGAGTAGGTCATTCGGCCCTTTGAGCCAGTAGTGCCATTCAATATGATCATGGTTGAACATCCAAAATCAGAACCCCGTTCCATCTTTTTCCCCATATCCCTTGAGAAAACTGAAGGAGTTTGACAGAGTAGACGGGGAGAGAATGTTTCCCTGAGGTGGAGAAATCTAAAATTAAGGGAAAAAAGGCTCTGAGGAATTATTTAAACATAAAACTGAGATGAGGAGGATTGTTTTTTTTTCCTCATTTCTTCTCTCTGAAGCAATGGGATTCTTTACCCTACAGAGGGGTGGAAGCCGAGTCATTGAGTGTATTCATGTCTGAACAAGATCGATTGTTAGCTCGTGTGGGAATCAAGCCATGCTCTTATTCAATGGCAGTACTGATTCATTCAGCCACCTGGTTTCTATTTCTTCTCTCTTTGCGATCCAATCTAAGAAGATGTTTGGTTACCAGTCTGAGCTGAGTGTGCAATAATCTGCACATCTGCACCTTTGGCTCCAGCACATCTGGTAGTCATTACTTAAGTAAGTGTTTAGTGCCGATGATCATTGACAAATCTCTCCTCCTTAACATCAAGCTGTTTTCTAGATATTAAATATTGCGGGGAAAAAATGGACAGAAAACAAAAAAAAGACACCGTAGTCTTGTAGAGTTACAGTAGTTTGTAGAGAATGGCATTCTTAACTCTCTCAGTTTACTGCTCGCTGGGATGGAAAATGGAGTTAGAACACATAAAATGATGCCCAATTCCTTTGGCAGACTGCAGCAAACTGAATTCTGACTGAATGGCAGACCCGGCATGGTGGGACCACCGTGAGGGAGGGGGAAGAACAGGAGGACCCGGCGTGGGGGGACCGCCATGAGGGAAGGGGAAGAACAATGGGGAATGGAGGACCCGGCGGGAGGAAGGGGGAGGGGAAGAGAACAAAGGTGGGTCTGGCACAGGATACTTTGTAACTTTATCAGCACCCTTTATGTGGTGACCATTGCATGCCTTGGGTTTGCAAGCAAAGAATTTCACTGTGACTTGTCATATGTGACAATAAAGTATTCATTCTTAAATATTAGTATCTCCTAAAATAGGCGAGAGAAAAAATCCAAAGCCAATGGGATTAAATGCTGGAAAATTCTCCTTGCAGTGTTTTTTTTAATATACGTATAAACTTTAAAAACTGCATTAAATCCTCAGGACAGTGTTTAATGAGATAAACAGGCGTTATTGCAAAATCAATAAGAAAGGTGGAGATTATTATTTCTGCCAGAATGTAATTGATTGAAGTTCCACACAACACATCTATAATGGCATTTTATGACAATCTATCTGGGATAAAATGCTACTCAGTAAACTGATTAGCTCCTTTAATAAAAACTAAAAATGCTGGAAATGCACAGCAGGTCAGATAGTACTCGTGAAGAGTGAGAAAGAGTTGATGTTTCAGGTTGAGACTCTGATTTGTTCACAGATGCTGCCTGGCTTGTGAGTATTTCCAGCTGAACGAAAATGACAACCCTACCCCCAACTGCGCATGCATAGTCACCCGGCGGCCATCTTACGTAAGTGTAGGCGCTGGTCTGGCGGCCATCTTACGTGAGGACCGGCCCCAACTGCGCATGCGCTGGTTTTTAAAAACTTTAAAATGTGAATAACTTTAAAAATATAACACCAATTTCAATAAAACCCATTTTTACCATTAAAATGACGACGATGAATATGGTGGGCCTAAAAATATTGCGCTATCTTGTACAGTTTTGGCTGAAGTTCAGTCACAAACAAACAAACAAATGAGAGTTTTAGTATATAGATATTTGGTGCTTGCAATATGTTCTCTGCTACACTGGAGAAACCGAGCACGCATTAGATGGCTTGTGGAGCACCTATGCTCAGTCCTTGGGGGCGAGTGACCCAGAGCTTCCATTGTGATTTTTCATCCCACTCCCACTCGGTCCTATCTGCACTGTTACAATGAGGCCCAATGGAAAATGCACCTCTTTTTCCATATGGCAGGTTTCAGCCTTCTGAGTTTAATATTTGATTCTCCAACTTTTGATAAGTCCCAACTGAATCATCCTACCACAACCAGCGAATAGTACTGAACTACTATTTACCTCTTTGATGACCCTCGGACTATTCTCGATCGGACTTTGCTGGCTTTACTTTGCACTAAACATTACTCCCTTATCATGTATTTATATACTGTAACTGGTTCAATTGTAATGATGTGTTGTCTTTCTGTGGACTGGATAGCACTCAACAAAAGCTTTTCACTGTACCTTGGTACACATAACACATCACATAAATTGAACACTTTCTCTGGCTGAATAGGGTCAATGGTGCAGTAATTCATTGATCTGTAATGTTGATTCAATTTTTTTCTCTGATCTAGCAAGGAGATAGCTGCTGGAGATAGCTTCCATACCTCCCTATTCTGCAGCCTTTCCCATAGATCCCTGAAAGTCCCAACACAAGTATATAGAGTGGCAAAGAATGCATTTTGAATGCTTGCCTTCATTATTCAAGGCAATGGGTATATAGTCAGGAAGTCATGTTGCAGCTTCATAAATCTTTGGTTGGTTAGGCAGCAATTTGGTGTATGTGTATAGTTCTGATCATCCCATTTTAGGAATTACGTGGCGGCTTTGGAGAGGATGCAGAATGCTGCCTGGATTAATGGGTATTTACTATAATGAGAGGTTGGACAAACTTGGATTGTTTTCTCTGGAGTGCAGAGGTTGAGGGGAGACCTGACAGAAGTATATAAAGTTATGAGTTACGTAAATAGGATATACATTCATAACCTTTTTTCACCTTATCTCCTCTCCCCTACTGTCCCCATCTGCCCTCTATCCCTCCTTTATTTGGTTCCATTCATTACCTTTGTTTCTTATCAGATTCCATAATCTGCATTCCTGTGATGTCTCCACATTCCTTCCCAGCCTCTGTCGCTATCTTCACTCTTCCTTCCCTTCCATTCCATATGCCAACCACACACCTAGACCCAGCTATCGCTTGTCAGCTCTTTCCCCACTCCTTCCATACCTGGATCAAGCAATCGCTTTCTGGTTCTTGCTCCATCCCTTACTCTTATCTGTTTATACTCATTATCTTGCCCCTACATTTTCAGTTTAGATGAGGGGTCTTGACCTGAAAAGTTGACTGTCTATTTTCCTTCACAGATGCTACGTGACCGACTGAGCTCCTCCAATAGCTTGTTCTTTGCTCCAGATTTCAGCATTGACAATCTCGTGTCACCAATGAAGTTTTTTTTAGAGCTTTGTCTTAATAGCAATACTAAAGATCCTACGGACACTACCACAATGTACAAATAGCAGAAATACTCCTGAGAACTCAAAGTCCACTTTCTGTCTGGTAAAGTGTACAAATTATTCTTCTCTCATTAGTATCTATCAAAGGTGGCACGGTGGCGTAGCAGTAGCTACTGCTTTACAGCACCAGAGATCCTGACTACGGGTGCTGTCTGCACGGAGTTTGTACGTTCTCCCCATGCCCTGTGTGGGATTTCTCTGAGATCTTTTCTTTCCTCCCACCCTCCAAAGACGTACAGGTTTGTTGGTTAATTGGCTTGGTATAAAGTTAAATTATCCCTAGTGTGTGTAGGATAGTGTAAGTTTGCGGGAATCGCAGTGCGGACTCGGTGGGCCGAAGGGCCTGCTTCCGGGCTGTATCTCTAAACTAAACTAAACAAAGGAAAGAGTTCTAAATGGTCCACATATTCCTTTTACATTCTTGCAACATAGATAGAAGCACTGCATGTCATCCAGTCTATTCTAGTTCTCAGAGCAACCCCATCAGTCCCATTCCCTCTGCATCTTCTTGTGGCCAATTCTCTCCTTCCCATGTATCATTCGTCCCTGATTTTCCCACCGCCCAGCTGCACGAGGAGTTATTTACTGTAATCACTTAACCTCCCACATCTTTGGGTGGGACCATGGGGCATGGCCACAGGGAGAATCTGCACACTGTCAGCACGTCAGGGATGAATCCGGTTGCTGGAGCTGTGAGGTTGCAGCAATACCTGCTGTGTCGCACCATCATAGACAAATGATTGCTCACAGCGCAAATTGGCGTAGGCCTCTACTTTGAATACCATCGCATCCATAATCCCAAACAACTTTGGATTCAAGAACATTTTGAACATTGCTAATTATTGTTAATTAATTATGCATTTATCTACGTTTAATAATTAATTCAGCACAGATTTACTGATACCTTAGATTGCACTTCAATAATCTAACCTTGTTTTATTCCAAGTAGAGGAGAATCAATGAATGCACTTCAAAAGTAAATGTATTTGTAAATTAATGAGGTGCTTGATAACTACAATGCCTGGCGATGAACTCTCTTGTCGGCTGCTACTATTTTGAAATGCAAACCTGCCAAACATTCAGATATGATTTGGGGAAAAAAAAGATTTATTTATAAATGGAATCTGCATTTTCATCTGTGGTGATGGATTGAAAGAAGTTGCAAAAAAAAAAAACTTGCAGGTAAGAAAGAAAATGTCATTTGTTGTTTGACTTCACAGCAGGAAGTTAGTCGAATGAATAATAATTCAGTTCAGTGCCAGGAGTCTCAACGCATGGACTTTGATGCAGTAGAGGAAGATGTTTAATGATTTTGCATGAATAGTCAAGGTCAGAACTACATCTTCACACACCGTGCTCTACTAATAGCATCAGTAGCCATCTTCACTGCTTAATGTACTATATAGTAACATACTTACTGGCAATTTCTGTCAATCAGGATCTATACTCACAACTTCTTTACTTTAATTTGCTTTTACATGATAAGTAGTGCTGCAAGCTTTACTTACATATTTCACACCATTGCCAACACTGGCATCTATTCAGCGGCTTCACTAAAACAAGCATACAACTAGAAGCACCTAATAATAAGAGGTAATAATAGAAAAGTAAAGGATATGAATTTCTGAGAACCATGCCCCTTCAACTGCTCTCTCCCCCAACAATTAATCTTGTGCCGTATAACCTCTGCTCATTCTAACACTTATGTTCAATGTCACAAACCAACCCACCCACATATGAGAGGTTTGTGCGCAATTCCTTTATCTCATCAAATAAACCTTGTATTATTCCTGTAACACAGTGAAACATTGTAACTTAAGGAAAATCATGTAAAGTACGCAGAAATGCAGCATCAGTGAGGAAAGAAAATCACCTTGCAGCTAATCTCGGGGTAGTCCAGTGCTGGTGGAGGATGGAGGGGGAGTGAGCATTGCATCATAGAGTACAAAATCAATTACCCAGTTCAGCATTGCACTCAAAAGGTCTCCTCAAGTATAAAACTAAAATCTAGCTCAAATTTTACCAAACCCCATCAATCAAACCTACATCAACCTACATCTAGAGGCATTTGCATAAAATGTGGAATTAAAAAATCTTTACCTTAATTTTCCCTCTTTCCACAGCTGCTGCCTGAGTGTTTCCGGCATTTTCCGTTTTTATTTCAGATTTCCAGCATCTACCGTTTATTCATTTTCAGAATGGAATGGGACTTGCTACATCTATATACTAAAACTCTAATTTGTTTGTTTGTTTGTTCCTGAACTACAGCCAAAACGGTACATGATAGCGCGACAATTTTAGGCCCTCCGTACTCACCGTGGTGCTAATGGAAGAAGTTTCATTGAAATCGGTGTTATAAAGTTATTCACATTTTAAAGTTTAAATCTATCTCATAGGGAGGGAGGGGGGAGGAGGGAGCATAAGGGGGATGAGGGGGATGGAGTGAGGGGGGAGGGGAGGTGGAAGGGAGCAGGGGAAGGGGGATGGGGGCAGGGGAAGGGGAGGGAAGGAGGGAGCGGGGAGGGAGAGGAGGAGGAAGGGAGGGGAGGGGGAAGGGAGGGGAGGGGGTAGGGAGGGGAGGGGGTAGGGAGGGGAGGGGGTAGGGAGGGGAGGGGGAAGGGAGGGAGGGGGAAGGGAGGGGAGGGGGAAGGGAGGGGAGGGGGCGGGAAGGGGGTAGGAAGGGAGAGGGGAGGGTGCAGGGGAGAGGGGAGGGTGCAGGGGGGAGGAGAGGGTGCTGCACCAATGCAGGAGAGGTTTGGGCCCAATGGGTTCACTTGATCTAGTTGTACCTAAACACCTATTGATAAAGATCAGCAGTTGCATGCATTTAAGAAGCAAATCACCCTGACCTGGATAAAGTGTTGAGCTGATCACCATAGCATAGCTGACTTGAGCCAAACGTGAATGTTTTATTAGGATGTATTCCCAGCAGAGGTGAACCTGACGCATGGCCGATACACTTAAGGTAGACATGCTCTATTGCTCACTATTTACATTGTCAACAATACAAGGGAAACCATTCAAATTTACCACAGTGGCCAGTACAGAGCCTGCTTGAAAAGTTACCCCATGGCCTTAATAGGTCAATCGAGTGCATAATTCGAGTGCATTTTATTCTGCATTCTGCTCTCAGTCATCAATTTCATATCATTGCAATGATAATTTTCACTCTTTCAGTTACATCAAAAGCTATTGGAAAGTGCAACAGAAGTAAATATTTACATTGCCGAGACACTGATCTGTTGAATTGGATCAACTGCCTGGCATAAGGCCCATCTGAGATTCACTCCACCAGTTTTGTGAAATAAGACTTCAACAGGCAGTTGAACCTTACTGCCAAGCTTTGAGAGGAATAATTTACTGGTATTTGATGTGTCGCACTACCACTTCATATCATATCATATATATACAGCCGGAAACAGGCCTTTTCGGCCCTCCAAGTCCGTGCCGCCCAGTGATCCCCGCACATTAACACTATCCTACACCCACTAGGGACAATTTATTTATTTATTTTTTAACATTTACCCAGCCAATTAACCTACATACCTGTACGTCTTTGGAGTGTGGGAGGAAACCGAAGATCTCGGAGAAAACCCACGCAGGTCACGGGGAGAACGTACAAACTCCTTACAGTGCAGCACCCGTAGTCAGGATCGAACCTGAGTCTCCGGCGCTGCATTCGCTGTAAAGCAGCAACTCTACCGCTGCGCTACCGTGCACTTGGAGCCATTTGTTGAAGAATTACTTTACAAGGCTACATAAAACAAAACTGCAGACCAAAAGAAAGGCTTCATTGCTATAGAATAAATGTGAAAGCAGATTTTATGTTAAAAATGCATGGAACACTGATTAGATCAAATTTCTGATCGTCAAGATTTAAATGCATGCTGGAGAAGGTACAAAAAAGGATCACACCAGAACTGTAGACTGCATAACTATAGTCAGACTATAGCTGAAAATCTTAATATTTCTTTGCTTCCATGAGAGTTACTGATTGATCAATGCTCCCTTTATGACATAGTTAGTTTAATGCATTTGTGTTTTTCTATGACAAATGACTAGAACTCAAAATAATAGTGGGTACTAGACCAAGTTGGGCCCAAATCTCTCCTGCATTGGTGCAGATCCCTCTTCTCCTCTCCTCCCTCCCCCCTCCCCCCCTGCCCCCTCTCTCCAACCCCCTTCCTTCCCCCTCTCTCCCTCCCCTTCCTCCCCCACCCCCAACCCTCTATCCCTCCCTCCCCTCCTCCCTACCCCCTCCCCTTCAGCCCTCCCCATCCCCTTCACCCCTTCCCATCCCCCCTCCCTCCCTTCTTCCCCCCTCCCCCCCACCCTACATACCCCCTCTCCCCTCTCCCCTCCTCCTCCCTCTCCCTCACTCCCCCTACGCCTTCCCCATCCCCTTCCCCCTCTCCCTTACCTCCACCACTACCTCCCTCCTCCCCCATCCTCCGGGGGGGGGGGGGGGAGCTCATTTATTAAAGTTTATAAGGTAAATTGTTTTTTAAAAGTAACAAAAGTGGGTTTATTCCATCCACGGGGGAATGGTGAGTAAAGTGGGCCTAAAATTGTCACGCCCTCATGTACCGTTTTGCACAAAAAGCAGTCTGAGAAATGAGAACATTATTTGGAAGAATAATGAATGACCTGCCTGCAATCTATTAAGTAGAACTAACCATCAGCAGAACATTCTTCAGGATAGGAGCATGAAGAGGGCAAATGAATACCCATGGGAACCAAGGCTGATGACATTGAATGGAATGTGATGAGACAAGTGGGAAAATAGGTGCCCTTGCCTCAGAAAGTATAAGGTGGTTACTAATGGAAAATTAACTTCCAATGAAAATTCTTTGCATTGTTAGAGACTTTTCCTTTGGTGTTACTGCAGCTGTCTATGACAATGGGCTGACAGACAACTAATGAATGATGGAAAGAGAGGTTAGATGACCAGAGCCTGAGCATGCAGTGTCGTTTTTTATAAACGGATAATGGAAAATTGTGTGGCAATGAATGTTTGTGTCAGTACATAGGCATGACATTGCTATCAGAGTCCACAAAGAAAATCTTGTGTGTAAAATAATGTAAATGACTTTGGATTGAGTCGTGGGAAAGTCGAATGGATGGTGTTGAGGAAGTGAGGCAGCAGAAACTCAAATATGTGACCTCAAGATGGATCAATAGGAGAGGACTCTTCTATCCTGAGCATTTTATCTGAGGTACACTTCTTGGAAAATCCCAAGCTTTGTCTGCATTGAATAGTCCACAAACAAAATATTGGCAAGTAGGGAATCATTAAACACTCGACAAAAGTTCTTTACTTTTGAAAAGTGAAAGTTGAGAAATAACCAACTGAAGGAAACACAAAATATTGATATCAGGAAGATGCTTTCAATTGTAGCACAGTCTAAAGCTTGGGGCATTATATAAAATAAATCCAGTTAGAGACTGGGAAAGAACTTGTTTATCCAAAAGTGGAACATGCTGCCACATTTAGTTGTTGAGGCAAAATATAGAAATACATTTAAGGTGAAACTTTTTACGAGCATAAGGGAAAAATGAATAGAAGGATATGTTGATGGGATGAGTTGATGTAGGGTTTGGGAAGAGTCATTCAGAACATAATGCATCAACATGGACAACTTATTGCTGAGTTGCCCATCTTCAGACTGCAAACATTTTACACAAGTGACTTGCCTTGAAGTGCAAATTACCTGTCATCACTCTGTGAATGTCACACTGTAATGCCATTTTAGTTTCACTAAAGTCGACGCACATAATCTTGTCTATGCACGAGGCAAAATAATTTACTTGACTTCTTCTTGTATTTCATGGCTGCAAAATCATTTCTATCTTTCAGCTTAGTACCTGAACTCTGCGGGAGGCTGGCACGCCTCTGGATAAGTGAGTGGTTCTGTTGGATTTGAGCTACAGCTAAACGCTTTTGTTCTTAGTCGGTACATTTATTAGTTTTGATCTCCAAGAGTAGCACAATAGTGAAAAGGGTGGAGAATGGGAGAGGAAGGTAAGGTAATACAATCTCGATTAAGCTACCAAAGAAAGTAAAATGGAAACGCCTCGCCTCGCCTCGCTTCGCCGCTCGCCGGGTCTCGCCTCGCCGCTCGCCGGGCCGTGACCTCGCCTCTCGCCGCTAGCTGCTCTCCGGGCTTCGCCTCGCCGCTCGCTCCCTGGGCCTCGTTGGGCCTCGCCTAACCGCTCGCCGGGCCTCGCCTCGCCGCTCGCTCCCCGGGCCTCGCCTAGCCGCTCCCCGGGCCTTGCCTCACCTCACCAACAGCCGGTCCTCGCCTTGCCGCCCGCCGGGCCGTTGTGATTTGCTGTTGAAGACCACTGGAGCAAGTATGTCTTCAATGAAATTAGGTATGTGCAGTTTTAAATGAAACTCTTTCTTCATAACCTAGTAATACATTTTATGATCGTTCTTCTTTTATTCAATATCAAGAGAATTGGGATGTGTACGGATAAACCAAAATAGAAAAACCAAAACAAAACAATTTCTTCTTTGTTGTTAAAAGTATTTCTGTTCAATAACCTTTCTTTCAATACCAGAATATACTCATGATAGGCCAGACATTGTACATGTCAAGTCAAGTCAAGTCAAGTCAATTTTATTTGTATAGCACATTTAAAAACAACCCACATTGACCAAAGTGCTGTACATCTGATTAGGTACTAAGGAAAAAATGAAACATACAGTAGCACGTAAACATAACAGCACATACAAAACAGTTCACAGCGCCTCCTCAATGAGCCTCAAACGCTAGGGAGTAGAAATAGTTTTTGAGCCTGGACTTAAAGGAGTCGATGGAGGGGGCAGTTCTGATGGGGAGAGGGATGCTGTTCCACAGTCTAGGAGCTGCAACCGCAAAAGCGCGGTCACCCCTGAGCTTAAGCCTAGACCGCGGGATAGTGAGTAGCCCCAAGTCGGCCGACCTGAGGGACCTGGAGTTAGAGAGGTGGGTTAGAAGATTTTTGATGTAGGGGGGGGGAATGTCCATTTAGGGCTTTATACGTGAATAGGAGGAGCTTGAAGTTGATTCTGTACCGTACAGGGAGCCAGTGGAGAGAGGCCAGAATCGGCGTGATGTGGTCCCTTTTACGGGTATCCGTCAGGAGTCTCGCTGCGGCGTTTTGGACCAATTGCAGGCGGGACAGGGAAGATTGGCTGATCCCAGTGTATAGGGAGTTGCAGTAGTCTAGGCGGGAGGAAATGAAAGCGTGAATGATTTTTTCAGTGTCGTCGAATTGGAGGAAAGGTTTGATTTTAGCTATGGTACGAAGTTGGAAGAAGCTGGCTTTTACCACAGCGTTGACTTGCTTGTCAAATTTTAATGCAGAGTCAAATAATGTCGTTTTTCACACATGAATGTAGCACAACACATATGCACATTTGGCGTGCATACGTTTTTTGCTGAAAAGTTGCATTACGTGCCATATTATGAATTTGATGTAAAATTCTGAACTTTGGACATCAAAATTATGAATTTGTAAAATCAAATGTTGGGAGGTCTGTTCATGAACCATACTGCGACCATACCTCTCCATGTTGGAAAAATGGAAGATGAAGAAAGAGATTCCCGAAGCCGTTTATCGAAACGTCAAGGTGTGGAGATGAGTCACATCCTCTGTACAGGAGACGTTCTCTGGATATGGGAGGATTTCAGGGACATCATGAAGGACGCTGTGATCAACCTAATACTTCTGAATGGGTGGTGCCCTAAAATGCTCAACTCTTGAAGTTGTTCAAATGTCACATCAACGTTGAGATATGCTCCTCTGTAAAGTTGGTCAAATACGTGTTCAAGTACACCTTGAAGGGGAGTGAGCAAGCAGTTTTTGGAGTTAACAGGGATGACAAAATTGCACAGTACTTTACTGGCAGATACATTGGTCCGTCGGAAGCAGTGGGATTAAAATTCTTGGATTTCCAACTCATCAGAGACGCCCCGTTGTCATTCGACTCCAGGTACATCTAGTCGTCATCAGAGTTGATGCTGGTCGGCAGGTGAGAAATGAGGATATCACGAGGACAACTTTAACTGAATTCATGGAATTGTGTTCTCGAGATCAATTTGCAAGAACACTGTACTACGCTGATGTACCCCGATTTTTTCACATGGAACAATGAGAGATTGCAATGAGAGATTTGTTTGTTTTGCTGACGATTGCTGAGATCAACTCTTCTCAACAATTATGGGATCGCTTCAAGAATTCAATGTCTGAAGATTACCTTCAAAGAGAACGGAGAACAATCAATGATCCAAATATCATGATTGATGAGAGGCATCATGATCAGGCTCTGTTGTATATTCAAGACAAGCTTGTGAATTACAACAAGACACTGGGATACTTTCATGTGCCACTACCAAGACATGGAAGGATGAACCTTGATTGTGACAATCCAGATTTGCTGAGTGAACTGCAGTACAATAGACCTGAACAACAGTGATTTGTTGAAGAGAAGGAGCCTCTGTTGAATGCTGAGCAAAGAGCAGTGTATGACCATGTGTGCAGCTGCTTGGAAAGGAATGTTCCTTCAATGTTTTTCATCGATACACCAGCAGGAATGGGCAAAACAATTCTCACCAATTTGATCCTCTCCAAAGTTCGAGGTCAAGTTGATGTTGCTTTTGCTGTAGCACCCTCCGGTACAGCAGCTACATTGATGCCTGGTGGAAGAACTGCACATTCTCGATTCAAGATACCCATCAAACTGACCGATAATACAATGTGCAACGTTGAGAAGAACTCCAAAATGGTTCATTTGATCAGAGTGTGAGACTGATTGTTTGGGATGAGTGCCCGATGATTAGGAGAGAGAGCTTTGAAGTGGTGGACAGAACTCTTTGAGATCTATGCAAAAAGAATAATGAGCCTTTTGGCGGCATTCTTACCTTTTGTTGTGGCGATTTTCGACAACTCCTTCCTGTTGTGAAAAGGGGAAATGATGCTGATGTTGAAAATTCCTGCATCAAGAAATCCTATTAATGTTCAAATTGTTATATTTTGTTATTCACAATTTAAACTTTAATAAACCCCTTTTCCACTTGCTGTGCCCGTCAGCCGCCCATGCGCAGTAATACCTCCATGTTTAACGTCACAATGGAAACCCGACGGGCGGGAATGGTGGCGCCGCCGGAGAGCCCCTAAGAATGGAAGGGGGGGAGATAAGGGGGAATAGAGTGGGTGACTGTGGTGTGGGAGGGGAAGGGAGGGAGTGGGTGGGGAAGAAGGGAGGTTGAGGGGATGGAGTGAGGGAGGGGAGGGTGCTAGACCAATGCAGAAAAAAACACAATTTTAAAGAAAAATCGCGATTTTCATTGAGATTTAAAAATAAAAAATTTAAAAGCCATTTATTTTAAAGAAAAAAGTGTGATTTTTCCCCACATCACAATGGCAACCCAATGAGTTGTGGGCCCAACGGGTCCACTTGTTCTAGTGGAATAGTAATACACCAGAAAAGGTCTTATGGCTCTTGATGCCTATGTTGCTCTTGATGCCAATTTTAATCAATCACATTTTCCTGTACATGATCTTTCTCCCTCCATTCCCTTGCTATTCATGTGCTTGTCAAAATGCCCCTCAACCATTGCTGTTCCTCTCTCCCACCACCCTCACTGCAGTGCATTCCAGGCACCTGTATAAAAGGATTGCTTGTAAAGATCCTTTAGATTTTCCCACTTTCATCTTAAAACAATGATATCTAGTATTTGTCATTTTCACTTTGGGGAATAAAAAACTGTTTTTTCCCTCTGATGCTCCAGAGAAAACAATGTATGTTTATTCAACCTTTCCTTATAGCTAACACCCTCTACTTCAGTAAGCGCTCTGGTCAACTTCATTTGCAGCCTCTCCAAAGTCTGCACATCCTGTATTGTGGTGACTACCACTGCAGACATACTCCAAATGTGGTCAAAAGGTGGCATTATGGTCGACATGGATGAGTTGAGCCGGAAAGCCTGCTTCTATATTGTATGACTTTATGACTCTCTAACCCAAAATGTTATGCAGCTGCAACGTGACCTACTGATGCTTTTACTTACCAGCCTGAATGATGAAGGCAAGAATGCCATATCCCTTTTTTACCATCCTATCTACTTGTCTTGCCACTTTTATTAAATAGCCCTTCTAAGTTTTTGCCCAAATTATTTATACATATACAAATCACGAATGTCCCAGCACTTATCCTTGTGCGACACCACTGTCCACAATCCTCCACTAACTCCAATCTGTTATCTTCCAGGGCCAAGCCAGTTTAAAATGCAATCCATGGATCCCATGCACCTTAATCTTAGGAATAAGCCTACCATGATGGACCTTGTCAAAGTCTGTGCATACAAGCAGCAGGTCTATCAGTTGCACCACAGTGCTTCCCAGGTTGTGTTTTACTAATTTCCCTCATAACGTTATGGTAGGAGACATCTGTAGAAAGTTTAGGCATTTCTCAATCAGGCATGAGGTGAATAACCACTACTAAATAATTAAGGGTTTGCTTAGCAAATTGTCAATTGGGATTGAATCAGTGATCCGCAGACCAATTGTTTTTTTATGAAGCCTTCAGTTAAAATAGCCCAGAGCTCCCCTCCATAGATGTGGCTGCATTTCTCACTAACGATCCACCATGAAGTCAAAGTAGTTCTCTCTGCAGAGTTCCAATCTTCGCGGCAGTGGTTATATCTCTCGTTGATACTTAAATTCTTAAATAGCTTCCACATATGCACCTAAAGGGCTAGAGGTCACGGTTTGATCTAGTTTTTTAAAAAATTGCATGCAGGATGGGGCATTGCTGACAAGAAAAGTATTTACTGCCCATCCCAATTGACATTGAGAAGGTGGTGGTGAACAGTACCTTCTGCCAGAGTCTTTCTGTTGAAGATGATTCTGCAGAGCTAAAGTGCAGGGAGTTAAAGATTTAAATCAATCAGGGTGGCACGGTGGCACGGCAGTAGAGTTGCTACCTTACAGTGCCAGAGACTCAGGTTTGATCCTGACTACGGATGCTGTCTGTACGGAGTTTGTGCGTTCTCCCATGACCTTCGTGGGTCTTCTCCTAATCTCTTGTTTCCTCTCACTCTCCAAAGGCGTACAGGTTTGTAGACTAATTAGCTTGGTATAATTGTAAATTGTCCCTAAATTTTAGGATAGCATTAGTGTGCGGGGATCATTGGTTGCGGTGGACTCGGTGGGCTGAATGGCCTGTTTCCGCGCTGTATCTCTAAACTAAACTAAATTAAACTAAACTAAACTTAGCCCGAAGCGCAGATGTTTTCTCTCTATCCATGGGATGCTGCCTGACCTGCTTTTTTGAATATCAACCACTGTCTTGTAGAAGATTGAAGAATCTTCTTCAAGGAGCGGCACAGTGAGGCAGTCGCTTCACAGCGCCAGAGACCCAGGTTTGACCCTGACTATGGGTGCTGTCCACATGGCGTTTGTATGCTCTCCCTGTGACTGCCTGGGTTTTCCCTGGCAGCTCCGGTTTCCTACCACATGCCAAAGTCATACACGTTTTGTAGGTTAATTGGTTTCTGTAAATTATCCCTAGTGTGTAAGGTAGAACTAGTGTACGGGTGATCGCTGATTGGTGAGGACTTGGTGGGGAGAAGGGCCTACTTCCATGCTGTATCTCTACAATGAAATTATCTTGATGATAGGAAACTAAAGACGGAGCATCAGAAGGTGTAGAAAGATTCATGATCATTTAGAAAATGTAACAAGGAGGTGACACGTAGTGCTTTGGCAAATATCTTACAACTTAACCTTGGGTCTCCCAATTTGTCAGTGCCCTTTTTGTGTATCAACAAAGATCACATTCATCATCAAAAGTCAGCAACATTTTAAAGGGATCCCCAATGAATCTGTCTGAGTAACTGCACCAGAACTTCAGCTGTCTTTTTTTAATGAGACTGCACAGACTTGGTATTAAACTGGTTCAGCCCATCTGTCTCTATAGCACTATATCTGCAATGATACTGGGGTGCTTTGCATATTGAATAAAGAATCAGCATGTAGATTCACCTTGATGACTTGCCTCATTTCATCCAAAATGAAAGTCTTGAATTATTACGGCTGATATCAATCATTCTTATTCTAATAGCCACAGTTGTTTTGAATATTTAAGGGATATCAGGAAACAAAATAATTGTTAATTTTGCCGAAGAGCAGCATTGGCAGTCATGCATTGTACAAGTCAAAACACTTTATAATCTCACAACATTGCTGTTGTAATTATCAGAAGAGCAGTACCGACTCTTATCAGGGAAATACTTTTTTAAGCCAAATTACAATCTGCCAGTCGAAGAATGCTGATTAATTGTCATCAAGCAGGACATTACGGACATTTCAGGTCTGAGTGTTTTGACATGCCCTCTGGTACTTGATTTCTCCATCCTGGAAAAATGTTTCTGTCTGTCTACCCTATCAATGTCTCTCAGAATTTTATATACTTCTATTAGGTCTCCCCGTAACCTCTGCCGTTCCAGAGAAAACAATCCAAATCTGTCCACCCTCTCCCTGCAGCTAATATCCTCTAACCCTGGCATCATTCTGGTAAACCTCCTCTGGATCCTTTCCAAAGCCTGTACATTCTTCCTGTAATGGGGTGACCAGAACTGCATGCAATACTCCAAATCTGGCTTAAACAAAGTCCTATAAAGCTGGATCAGGAGTTTCTGACTTTTACACTCAATGCCCTGACCTCTGAATGCAAGAATACCGTATGCCTTCTTTATAACTCTATCTACTTGTGTTGCCACTTTCAGGGGGTTATGGAGTTGGACCCCAAGATCCCTCTGGACATCAATGCTGTTAAAGGTCATGCCATTAATTGAATATTTTCCCTTGCAAATGACCTCCCAAAGTGCAACGCTTCACACTTGCTCAGATTAAGTTCCATCTGCCATTTTCCAGCCCATTACTTTAGCTGATCTATATCCCGCTGTCTACTTTGACTGCCTGCTTCACGGTCAAGATTCCCCCCAGCAATCTTGGTGTCATCCGCAAACTTACTAACTGACCGATCTATGTTTATGTCCAAGTAATTTATTTCTGAAATAAGATTGTTAACTTGAAACTTCCACTCGCTTTCTCTCTTCACAGATGCAGCCTGACATTGGAATATTTCCAACATTTTCTGTTTTTATTTTGCCTGGAATTTGTACTGTTGTTAAAAATGGAAAATCTTCCTCCTGCCGCCTGACGTGGATTCAGTCCTGGATTTCAGAGGTGAAAGAATGATGATGTAACCAGCAGAGTAATTTCAGCAAATTACAATTTGTTCCGAAGGAATGCTCCAGTGATTATGGCTCTTGTTCAGGAACCATCGTACCAGCAATAAATGAGCCGATGCATTAATTGATATGACTGTGTAAGATGGATGGTTTAGGATAATGACGAGAAGGACAGAATTAAACACATGCAAAATGAGCTGAAGCTGTGCAATAACAGTCACATGGTGCTCTTGATAGAAATACACTGCAAAAATATATACGTGATGACCAGAATCAGATCTGAATTGATATGCCTCCTAAACCCTTGGACTTTCTGAGATTATTTCCCAGTGATTATAATTATTTGAAAATTATATTTCAGATTTTTATAGGGTTATTTTAAATTATTTCTTCTCTGTTAGTTGTATGGAGGATGTATGGGGTGCATGAAAGAAAAATAGAATTTCATAGATAATAAACAGGAGGGGCAGAATTTAAAACATCGCATTCAAAATGTCTTTTCTCATTAAAATGCTTTTTTAGCTTTTTAGATATAGTCCTGGGCCATGATGAGAACCAGCATAATTGTCAGTATGGCCGAATGTTTGGTCAATATACACCGATCAGCCAAAACATTATGACCTGATGAGCCAAAACATTATGCCCACCTGCTAATATGCTGTTGGTCCTCCGTGTGCAGCCCCATACGCAGCAGGATGCGATGCACTGTGTATTGTGACACATTCCTCCCGTGACCACCATTAACATTTTCTGTGACTTGTGCCACAGTAGACCTTCTGTCGGTTCGGACCAGATGGGATACCCTTCGTTGCCATCGCGCATCGATAAGCCTTGGGCGCCCAACACCCTGTCGCATGTTTGTGGTTTGTCCCTCCTCGGACCACTGTCAGTAGGTACTCACCGCTGCTGACTGGGAGCACCCCACAAGCCTTGCCGTTTCAGAGATGCACTGACCCAGTCGTCTGGCCATAACAATATGGCCCTTGTCAAAGTTGCTCAGGTCTTTACTCCTGGCCATTTCTCCTGCATCCAACACATCAACTTCAAGAGCTGACTGTTCATTTGCTGCCTAATATATCCCACCCCTTGATAGGTGCCATTGTAACAAGATAATCAATGTTATTCACTTCGCCTGTCAGTGGTAATAATGCTTTGACTGATCGGTGTATATTGGAAAGGAAGTACACCCCTGCTGCTGATTGGCTGCCCTGGAGATCATCCAATGCCCCCAGAAGTGTGAATGAAGCTGCCTGCTATGTTGATCTCTTGTAGCCAAACAGTCAAAACATATACAATAAATAATGATAAAATACCAATATTTGTGAATGTGCCAGACAAAGGCAGCAAGCCTTGATAACCTCTAAGGCTATAATTTATATCTCTCATTGTGTTCAGGTCCCTCCATGAGAATGAAGAGAGAGACAATGGCAGAAAGCGTATGACTGCTCATCTGAGCCAGTGGCAGGGGGTGGGCAATGAATCAAACCAAGCCTTGGCTTTCAATCAAAGGAGCATCTGGACCTAGGGTTACTATCTTAGTAGTAACAATTTTAAAATGTTGAAAACTTTGAAAATGTGCAACTATTTGATTTAAATGATTCTGAAGGGCCTGTCCCACTTTAGGCTATTTTAAGGCGACTGCCGGTGACTGTCAAAGTCGTAGCAGATCGCCGAACTTTTCTTTTACCCGACGACAATGACCTCAACAATGCTGAGTCAGGTGGAGATTACAGTGCTCGGGGAGTTGAAGTGCTCGGCCACTGGGAGATCAGGTTGGTCAATACGGATTGAGCGCAGGTGTTGAGCGAAGCGATCGCCGAGCCTGCGCTTGGTTTCGCCGATGTAAATAAGTTGAAATCTAGAGCAGCGGATGCAATAGATGAGGTTGGAGGAGGTGCAGGTGAACCTTTGTCTCACTTATTTTAATTTAATGTGCTTCTAAATGCATCTAAGAGAACTTAGCAAACCTGGGGACAGCAGGCGACAGCGCCCACAATAAGCAACGATACCTGGCGACAAGCCAGCTGTCGCTGAGAAATTTCACTCCGGATGATTTCTCAGCAACGCGCTGAGATCCACTATGATTCTTGGAAGACTCCTCACGATCATGCCCGCGGCACCCCGGCGAACTGTCGGCGACAGCCTAGTCACCGGCAGTCGCCTTAAAATCGCCTAAAGTGGGACAGGCCCTTTAATGTCAGATATATTTAAAACATCTTGCTTAACAGTTCTGACTGCTAGTTAAGTGAGGGAGAGTGTCTTCATTTCTTTCTTCTGTTCTGTAGGAGAGGTTCTGATCCTATCAGGAGACTAGAAAGACCCAGCTGATCAGTTTGGAGTTGGCTTAGTTCCTGTTTGAAGATCTGCTTTAGATGGGGATCTATTGCTGATTCAGTGTTGCTCCAATGACCAAGGTTCAACCCTGTGCTCTGGCACTATCTGTGTAGACGATGCACTTTCTCCCTGTGACCATGTGGAGTTTTTCCTCTGGGTGGTCCAGTTTTTGTTTTTACATTTATTTTTGAATGATGGTCTTTTCCCTAAAGCCACAGAATGATCAAAACCATAATACAACATAACTGAGAAAACCAGGCATTCATGGGATGTCAAAATGGCACAGAAATATCACATTGTCTGGGTTTGTTTGCTTTGCAAATATTTCAATATTTTAGGACATAGAGGATCCTTATGGCCCATCAGGTTTCTGCCAGCTTAGAGCAGTCTTATTCCCATTAATATTCCCATCAATAACCTCAGGTTTTATATTGGGAACAATTTACACTGGCCAATTAACTTATCAACCCCCACATCTTTGGGATATGGGAAGAAATAGCTCTTATGAAAAGCTGTTAGATATACTGTAGCTCTTAGGGTTAATGGGATCAAGGAACATGGGGAGAAAGCAGGAATGAGGTACTGACTTTGGATGATCAGCCATGATCATATTGAATGGCGGTGCTGGCTCGAAGAGCCGAATGGCCTACTCCTGCACCTATTTTCTATGTTTCTATGAAATCAGGTCATCTGGAAAAAACCCATATGATCAGAGGGAGAATGTGCATAGTCCAAAAATAAATACCTTGATTGTTTCCTAACATGCACAAAACATGTGTTTCTGTCTGATATTTTCAATATATGTGTTGGAGAATAATTGTGTGACCATCCACAGCATTAACAAATTGCAATTAGATAAAAACTTGAATGTGGTACAACAACCCAAAATGTTAGGTGCCATTGATGGGGATATCTGTAGGAGGAAGGGGGAGGTGTGTTGATGGCAAATTTGTGCTTAGCATTCCCATGATCAGGTAAAGATGGGGGGAAATGCAAGAGACCTCAGAATGAACAAGGCAGTTAATGGGCAAAATGAGGCAGTAAAGAGATTTGGAACTCTAATTAAAAATTGCAACTGGAGGTGTTGGTGATTGAAGCGAAAAGGTCAGTAAAAACAGATGATGGCCAGCATACTGGATAATAGGAAATTCAAGTTTGGTGAGGAGAGCTTTGGAACACCTGTGTGTGGATGACCAGGTGACATGGGACTTGGCAGTGGATGGGTTCAATGTAAAAACTAAGGCAAGTGATGTTACAGATTTGCCAAGAGGATATGGCTCTGGAATCTCAGTTGGAAGTTGTTGGGTGCCAAGGTTGGGAACCATGGCTTTCACCCTGTCACCATGGATGGTCACGGTCAAGTTATGGTGTTTGTGGTGCAGGCTGAAGGCAGTGGTTTTACCTTTCCTATTGATGAGCTGATGAAAAATGGGGTCCTTCCCAGTATTGAACGAACCTAATCATGTCGGTGAGCAGAGGATTAAAAGGGGTGGCGTGATGACGCCAGGTGTCATCAATATACCATTAAATCTAACGAACATGATGGTATTTAGTGAAATGAATATCATAACATTGCATGGACAATAATCATTACTATACGTTGCAGTTCCAAAGTTTTCATAGAATCTGTCAACTGGGAATAACATTTTCAGTCAACGAGTCATTAATTGACAATAAACTGCTACAAGAAGATCGGAAGTGTTGAACGACTCCTGTCAATGTTAATTAAATGTCAAAAGATGAGGATGAAGTACCTAAAGTATACATTGCTGAATGGGGCTCAAGTATGCAGCATTTTCCACCTTCAGACATGTAACTTTATACTGAGGCATTCTAGATTTTGCAATTTAGAAAGAGAGTTTAAACAATTACAAGTTTGAACAACAAATTAGCATTCAGATAAGGTGATCATCAGTAATTCAATGAATATTAATTAAATCCCTTGTGGCTGTTCCTTATAATGTTGACAGTGACTGTATATTCAGAAGTTAATGGGCTACTGAAGTCAAGCAATAATTTTTTAGTAAGTGGCAGTGTTCAAATCCACAGCAGAAGCTTAACTGAAAGCTTAGATTGATGATGTTTTAAATCTAGCTTTTTAAATCTTCGCCTGCCTTTTAAAATAAAACTAAAAATGTTTGTTAGTAAAGCATTTGAACATTCAGTTTATATAAATATTTATAGCAATGTCTTGCAACACTTTATGTCTTGGTCTTTCGGACAGAGAAATTTGGGTCTGGGTATTGGAAGAAGTGTGATGGGATCCAGGTATAAGTGAATGGGCACACTATTGATTCCACAGTCCCATAAGAGGTCACCTGTTGTGCAAGTTCAGGAAAATGATGTCCTCCCATCCCAGTCACCTCCCACTCAACACAGTCAACAGCATACTCACCTACGGCCCACAGCCAATCATCCTAGACTGTTCAAATATGTGGGGCAATAGTCTGAAGCCAAATCATCAGGTCAAGGAGCTTTTACGAGTCATCAGTGGTGCTGGGTCAAAGTGAAAGGGAGCATTCTGGCGACAGCAACCAAGGAAACATTATGACATCGCTCAATGCCATCAAAACCAAGTTGTTCCCTCCTGTTGTCCAAGATATGCAATAAAGAAACAGAAGCTTGAAAGTGTGTACATCAGACTCAGAGAACAGCTTCTTCCCCTCTGTTAGCAGGATTCTGAATGGTTCTTCCATAAGTTAGGGTACTGTCCAATTCAGCTCTAGTTTGTTGCAAATATTGGACTTTGTTCATGGAACTGGTGTGCTATAATGCTGAGAACTATATTCTGCACCCTGTATCTTCTCCTTTGATCTACTTATTGCATTGACTTTGACTTGATTGTATTTATGTATTTTATTGTTTGATCTGATTGGACAGCGTGCAAAACAAAGCCTTTCACTGCGCCTTGGTACGTGACAATAATAAACGTCAAGGATTCAAGGTCAAACCTAAATGAAAATTTGCAGATGCTAGAAATGTGAAATAAAAGCAACAGGTCTGCAAATACTGAGCAGATGAGGAATCTCTGCAGAAAGAGACTGTTAATATTTTCAGTCGATGATCCTTTGTCAGAACCAGGAAGAGTTGGAAGACAAGAATATTTAAAGAGAGGGGGATGGTGAACGAAGGGAACGTCTGTGATGGATTCTTTCTTGGTCTCCACTCTCTGTTGTAAATACTGGTGTTCCAGCTGAGAGAGGATGGTGAAGGCTTGTTAGTTTCTGATGATACATCTGGAGAAGATGCAAATAGGGGAAATTAATACGGAGAGTGAGGAAAAACAACATTGAAACTGTGAGATACACCCTCACAATGAACAACTTTGTCAACTACACTCACTGTTTCCAAATTAAATATGTTGCTTTGGGAACACTTGTTCAAGAAATGGACCAGTTTATTGTTTCAGTCCTCCCCTCACATTTTCTCCCAGTAAATTGATGAATGTGTTGGTGCTGATTCCTGCTCAAGTAGGTTCTGTGGGTGGAGATGGAAGATAAAAAGGGGATGATCCCCTCATTGGGATAATAATTTAGGCTTGCAACTAGTCAATGGGAACCAATGTGCTGGGAGATTGCAGACAGATGTAAGAGTGATGGAGTTGTTATAGTTGATTATTTTAACGCCATTATGTCAATGGTTTAGATGGGGTGGAATTTGTTAAGTGTGTTCAGAGATGTTTCCTCAGGTAACATGTAGAGGGCTCCACAAGAGAGAGGGCAAAACTTGACCACTCTTTGGAAACTGGGTAGGGGAAGTGACTGAATTGTTGGTGGGCAAGCTTTTTGAAACCAGTAACCACAGTTAGCTGTAAAATAGTTATATTTAAGAATAAGGTGAAAGTTCTAAATGGGGGCAAGGCCAACTTTGATGGGATTGGACAGGAGCTTTGTTTAGTTTATTATTGTCGTATGCACCGATACAGTGAAAAGCTTATGTTTGCGTGGTATCCAGTTAGAAAAAGACTATACATGAATACAATCAAGCCGTCCACAGTGCAAAAAGATAAAGGATAAAGAGTACAACATTTAGTGCAGATATATAACATTAAAGTCCGATAAAGTCCGGTGGGAGGTCAGGACTGCATTCTAGTTGATGATAGGACTGCTCAGTAGCCTGATAACAGCTGGGAAGAAACTGTTCCTGAAACTGGAGGTATGTGTTTTTCCCCTGCATGATGGGAGAGGGAAGAAGAGGGAGTGACCGGGGTGAGATTGGTCCTTGATTATGCTGGTGGCCTTGCCGAGGCAGCGTGAAGTGTAGAAGGAGACGATGGAGGGAGATTGGATTGTGTGATGGTGTGAGCTACGTCAACAGCTCTCTGCAATTTATTGTGGTCTTGGATGGAGTTCTTCCCAAATAAGGCTGTGATGCATCCCGATAAGATACTTTCTACGGCGCATCAGTGGAGTTGGTGAGGGTTGCTGGAGAAATGCTGAACTTCCTAAGCCTTCGAAGGAAATAAAGGTGTCAGCTTGTATTCTTGGCCATTGCTTTGATATGGCTGGTCCAGAACAAATTGTGGTGATATTTATTCCTAGGACCTTGAAGCTTTCAACCATCTCTACTTCAGTGCTATCAATGTATGTGTGTGGGTGTGTGTACGGCTTTGCTTACAGAATTATTTGGCCTCCTCTCTTTTGGATCCTTCCTCATCCGTTCTCAGCCACAATTTGCATTGTTTGCTCTCTTTTGGTCTTCACCCTGTTACATACGTTCCCTTTCTTCTTCTCATCCCTCCCCCTCTTCTGCAAGTTAAAACATGCTTGCTTTCTGACTTTCCCATATTTTAATGTAAGGGCATTGCCCTAAAATGTTTACTTTGTTCCCACTCGGCTAACCCTTGCCCTAATGCTGAGCATTTTCTGTTTTATATGCAACAGTGAAGTCCCTTGTGCTATGACGTTTGGCTGGAAGGAATAGCTTTTTAAGTGTCATCTTATCATATCTGTCATTTTCAGTGCCCTGAGCTATCATCTCAGAAATGTGACTATTTTCTGGGAAGCAAAACAAAGTGCCGATTTCTATTCAGATCGGTGACTCATACATTGACCTTTTTGATGAGCTGAACGTGGACTGACTGAACAGAGTGAAGACTACTCATTTGCAGAGCTGAGTTGATTTTGTTCATTCTCAACACTGAAAAGTGTAGAGTGATAAAGTATGAATGAAGCAGTTGAGTTTTAAAATAAAACTGAGTGAAGCTGAAATATCTCCACACATCATTCACATTTCCTCACAGGTTTTACCATTCCAGGCAGACTTTACATAAACTATTTTGACTTGGAGTTTTAATTTGATTTTAGCTTTGAGTACATGTCGGGGTACAATGGGCATTTTAGCTGTGGTAAACATAAGGGAATTTGTAATAACCATCTTCAAAAACCTTCTGTTGCCTCATAACGGTTCTATGTGTTTGCAATTTTACAGGCAGCATCTGGGATTTTAAAACAAACAGGTAGATTGAATGGTTGAATGCCTTCATGTCCCAGGAATGACCTCGAATTATTCGGATGTCTCAGACAGGAACTATTTTAAGTCTATTCATTACTTACTGTTTCTGGACTGACCTGTAACAATGAATTTATATTTTACCAGAGAGGTCTTTTGTAAATATAGTTTAATTTCTGCTGAGCCCTTGACAGGCTGCTGTGGTAATTTACCCTTCAATTTAGACTCTGAGACAACCTGTCCCAATGAATGTAATAAACTTGTTCCACTAGTTTAGGAATTCTTTGTTTCTTAAATGATATTAATAGCTGTGGCCCACATCTGCTTCCTTGAGCATTCATGAGCAATCTTATCTTTTTTGTTTCCATGCAATAAAATAACAGATCTTTCCACTGGTGGAAGAGGGCAATGGGTTTACTATGTGAATGTGTGAATGGAGGGCCATGATCTGAACACTGCAGATGAAAGTCAAATGCAACGTTGCACTACATTGACAGAAGCACCGAGCAAGTTAATTTCTGCATTGTCAGATATATGAAAGAACTTCAAATTTTTCTTTGAAATTGAATGTGCATAATGAATTGCACCTAAATCAGAAAATGAAATGTGCAGTGCCAGAGGAATTTATGAAAATTATGAACAAATCATTTAATAATTCTACATCTTATAATCAATTTTGTATGTATTTTCTGTGACATTATTTCAATTTTATAAGAGCACTTTTGTATTAATGACTCTGGCAAGTGATTTTTATCCAGAGTAGGAGAATCAAGAACCGGAGAACAGGTTTGCGGTGAGAGGGGAAAAATGTAATACGAAGCTGAGGGGCAACTATTTCACACAGAGGGTGATGGGTCTATAAAATGAGCCACCAGAGGAGGTTATTGAGGCAGGTACTATCATAATATTTTAAAGAGATTTGGACAGGTACATGGATAGGACATGCTTAGAGGGATATGTTTCTAATGCAGGCGTAGGACTAGTATAGATGGGCCAATTTAGTTGCCATGGGTAACTATAGAGTTGCCTAAAATTGGAGAATTCAATGTTCATACCATTGGATAATAAGCTACCCAAGCGAAATATGAGGTGCTGTTCCTCCAGTTTACATTGGCCTCACTCTGGCAATGGAGAAGGCCCAGGACAGAAAGGTCAGTATGGGAATAGGAAGGGGAGTTAAAATAGTTAACAACCAGGAGATCCATTAGGCCTTGGTGGACCAAGCGCAAGTATTCAGCGAACAGGTTGCCAAATCTATGCTGGGACACACCGATGTACAGGAGGCCAAATTGTGAACCTTCAATGCAGTAGATTAAATTAGGGAAGGTGCACATGATAATGTTGGCTGCTTTTCCGAGGCAGCATGAAAAGTAGATCGAGTCAATGGTGTGAAGTTTCGTGTGAAGAATGATGAGACGGAGTATAGGAAGGATATCGAGAACCTCGTGTCCTGATGTTGAGACAAACAAACTTCTCTCAATGTCAGCAAGAAAAGGAGATAGTGATTGACTTCAGGAAGTGAAGTGGTATACATATACCAGTTTGTATTGGCAGTGCCGAAGTAGAGATGGTTGAAAACTTCAAATTCCTAAAGGGCCTGTCCCACTTAGGCGATTTTTTAGGCGACTACCGGCGACTGACAAAATCGTAGCAGATCGCCGAAATTTTCTTTTACCCGACGACAATCACCACGACAATGCCGAGTTAGGTCAAGATTACACCGTCTTCGGGAACATCGCGAAATTCCCATGCTGTCAATGCTTCTCCAGCGTCCTAATTTTCGCTGAAATCACTGACAAGTCGGTAAGTACTTGAGAGTTTTGAAATATAACATCTAGCCCGGGTTACTTGAAAACCAAGCCTCACGGTAACAAGGCATAAACTGGATTGACTTCCAGTTTACTAATAGCAGTATTAAGAAATTTAATTTTTAAAGTGGTTAAATGGATTTTTGTGCGGAGTGTGGACATTCTTTGAAAATGTAGGAGAGATTCATATCTGGCTTCTGGGTTGCATATCTGGGTTGGGAGCCTACTTTAAATGTAAACGCTGATGGCCATAAACATCGCGAAAATTTCCACGCTTATCTGACCGTCAAACTGTCGCCTCCAATCTACCTGTTAAATGTCCTGACGGTAAATAAATTGGTTAAACACAAGTATTTTATGGTATCTTCAAATGACTTTACTTAATTTAATATTATGTGCTTCTAAATGCATCTAAGAGAACCTAGCAAACCTGGGGACAGCATGCGACAGCGCCCGCAATAAGCAACGATACCTGGCGACAAGCCAGGTGTCGCTGAGAAATTTCATACCGGTTAGTTTCTCAGCGACGCGCCGAGATCCACTACGATTCTTTGAAGACTCCTCACGATCATGCCCGTGACACCCTGGCGAACTGTCAGCGACAGCCTAGTCACCGGCAGTCGCCTTAAAATCGCCTAAGTGGGACAGGCCCTTTAGAGTCAATATCACCACAACCTCTCCTGGACCACCCATATTGAAGCATTGACCAAGAAAGCACCCCAAAGCCTCTACTTCCTTAGAAGGCTTAGGAAGTTTGGTATGTCCCCTATAACTCTCACCAACTTCTACAGATGCACCATAGAAAGCATTTTATCAGGATGCATTACAGCTTGGTTTGGGAACAGCTCCATCCAAGACCACAAGAAATTCCAGCAAATTGGGAACGCAGCCCAGACCATCGCACAAACCAACCTCCCTTCTATTGACTCAATTTAGACATCACGCTGCCTTGGCAAGGCCAACAGCATAATCAAGGATGAGGCGCACCCTGGCCATTCCCTCTTCTCCCCTTTCTCATCAGGCAAAAGGTATAGAAGTGTGAAAACGCACACCTCCAGTTTCAGGGACAATTTCTTCCCAGCTGCTATCAAGCAACTGAATCATCCTACCACAACCAGAGAGCAGTATTGAATTACTGTCTTCCTCTTTGGTGACCCTCAGACTATCCTTGATCAGACTTTGCTGGCTTTACCTTGCACGGAACGTTATCCCCTTACACTGTAAATGACTTGATTGTAATCATGTATTATCTTTTTGCTGATTGGATAGTACACAACAAAAGCTTTTCACTGTACCTTGGTACACATGACAATAAACTAAACTAAACTAAACTGTACTGTCCTGTTTGATGAACTGGGCAACATCTACATCTCTCTGCAATTTCTTGTGATCTTGGGCGTAGCTGTTCCCAAACCAAGCTGTGATGAGCCTAACTATGCTTTCAATGTTGCATCTGCAGAAGTTTGTAAGAGTCACTGGAGACATGCCAAATTTTGTCTTTGTCCTCAGGAAGTAGAGGCGTTTGTGTATCTTCTTGGCTGTCACATCATTATGATAGGTCCATGACAGACCATTGGTAATATGAACAGTAAGGGACTTGAAGCTTTCAACTATTTCCACTTTTATTCCATTTATACTGTTTGGGTATGTACTTCACCAAGCTTCCTGAAGTCAGCAACTAGCTCCTTAATTTTGCTAACATTGAGGGAGAGGCTGTTCGTACTCCATGCCATTAATTTTATAAGTTCATGAGTGATAGGAGCAGAATTAGGCTATTCAGCTCATCAAGTCTACTCCGCCATTCAATCAAGGCTGATTTTTTTCTCTCTCTCTCTCTCCTAACCCCATTATCCTGCCTTCTCCCCATAACCCCTGACACCTATACGAATCAAGAATCTATCTTGATTCTAGTTCTCCATCTGCTTCCTCTACTCCATCTCATCATTGTTTGTCATTCGGCCCACCACAGTCAGCTTTGTCTGCAAACTTGTAAATAACAAGTTATATGGAATAAGCACAGAATTTGGCCATACAGTCATGCATGTGGAGGGAACAAGGTAAGAATGTAGCATTCAATGTCTAAAACAAAAATAAAAGACTATAACAGAATTGGAATTTCAAACTATAAATAATGGATTTTTGTCACACTGCTACAATGGAGTAGTGACAGAAAGCTGATGAGTTGTCACTTCACAGCTACTTCCGGGCGGACAGAACGGAAGAATCTGGGAAATCCAAGGGCGGAGGAGTCTGCTTCTTGACCAATAATAACTGGTGTAATCCTGGGAATATTAAGACGCTTTCTCGTTCCTGCTCGCCGGACCTGGAACATCTAACTATCCTATGCCGACCATTCTACCTCCCCGGGAGTTCAGCTCGGTGATCATCACAGCCGTCTATATCCCACCGCATGCGGACACCGACGTGGCACTGTCCACCCTACACGATGTGTTGTGTCAACACCAAAACAAGAACCCTGATGCGGCTGTGCTGGTGGCTGGAGACTTCAATAGGGGAAATCTCAAAAAGGTCATGCCCAACTTCTACCAACACATCACGTGTGTCACCAGGGGGGAAAGAACTTTGGACCACTGCTACACGCCGTTCAGGAAAGGCTACAAGGCCGTTTCTCTCCCTCCTTTTGGGAAATCTGACCACGCTGCCATTTTCCTGCTGCCGGAGTATAAACAACGGATAGTACGGGAAGCGACAGTGACGAGGGACGTAAAGCGGTGGGCTGACCATTCAGAGGCCATGCTGCAAGATGCACTGAGCGAAGTCGACTGGAACATGTTTCAAGCAAGTTCCAGAGACGTAAATGAGTTTGCGGAAGCGGTTACGGACTTAATTGCCACAATAGCCGATACCATCATCCCCACGGTAAGGGTCAGTATCTTCCCTAACCAAAAACCCTGGGTGGACAGGTCTATTCGCGTGGCCTTGAATGCTCGCACCGCTGCTTACAACTCCGGCCTGGCATCCGGCAACATGGACGACTACAAGGGAGAGTCCTACCGACTGCGAAGGGCAGTGAAGGATGCAAAAAAGAGGTACCGGGACAAGATGGAGTCACAGATGGAGCAGCAGGACACCAGGCGCCTTTGGCAGGGGCTACGGACTATAACTAGCTACAGGTCCAGCACCCCCTCAACCGGAAGTGCCGGCTCCTCCTTAGCTGATGACCTGAACTCTTTTTACGCACGGTTTGAGACGGGTAACACCACCAGCTCGCCGTCTAAAAACAGCACCGAAGGGGCGCTGGCTAGCGAGGCTGGAGGGGGATCCACCGCCGGGGATGTGCACACATTCTCGGTGTCCGAGCATGAGGTGAGGTGGGCTCTGACGCGTGTGAACATGAGGAAAGCTGGAGGCCCAGATGGTATATCTGGGCGAGTACTAAAGTCTTGTGCTACTCAGCTTGCTCCAGTGCTCACCACAATATTCAACCTCTCCTTGGCAAAGTCCGTGGTCCCTGCATGCTTCAAAAGATCCATCATTGTACCGGTGCCAAAGAATGCCTCTCCAGCGTGTTTAAATGACTACCGACCGGTGGCCCTCACCTCGGTTGTCATGAAATGCTTGGAGAGGCTAGTCAAGAAGCACATCTGCGCCCTCCTTCCTCGCAACATGGACCCACTACAGTTCGCATACCGTCCAAACAGGTCCACGGATGATGCGGTCTCCCAGGTTCTACACACCGCTCTCTCTCATCTGGACAGCCAGGGGGGCTATGTGAGGATGCTGTTCATTGACTTTAGTTCAGCATTCAACACAATAGTCCCCAGCAGACTGGTTGAGAAGCTGCTGGAACTGGGGCTTAGCACCCCTCTGTGTGCCTGGGTCCTGGACTTTCTCACTGCCAGGCCCCAAGTGGTCAGGATGGGGGAACACACATCTAGCTCCCTCACCCTGAACATAGGATCCCCCCAGGGCTGCGTCCTTAGCCCCCTACTGTACTCCCTGTACACACATGACTGTAGGGCCAGGTTCAGCTCAAACTCCATCATCAAGTTTGCTGATGACACTGTGGTGGTGGGCCGGATCTCCAACCACCACAGTGTCATCTAGGTTCACTAGGTTAATTCCCGGAATGGCGGGACTGTCGTATGTTGAAAGGCTGGAGCGATTGGGCTTGTATACACTGGAATTTAGAAGGATGAGGGGGGATCTTATTGAAACATATAAGATAATTAGGGGATTGGACACATTAGAGGCAGATAACATGTTCCCAATGTTGGGGGAGTCCAGAACAAGGGGCCACAGTTTGAGAATAAGGGGTAGGCCATTTAGAACGGAGATGAGGAAGAACTTTTTCAGTCAGAGGGTGGTGAAGGTGTGGAATTCTCTGCCTCAGAAGGCAGTGGAGGCCAGTTCGTTGGATGCTTTCAAGAGAGAGCTGGATAGAGCTCTTAAGGATAGCGGAGTGAGGGGGTATGGGGAGAAGGCAGGAACGGGGTACTGATTGAGAGTGATCAGCCATGATCGCATTGAATGGCGGTGCTGGCTCGAAGGGCTGAATGGCCTACTCCTGCACCTGTTGTCTATTGTCTATTGTCTATTGTCTATTGAGAAGGCCTACCGGGAGGAGGTGGCTGATCTGGCACTCTGGTGTCAGGACAATAGCCTCCTCTTGAATGTCACTAAAACAAAGGAGCTGATTGTGGACTTCAGAAGGGCTAAACATCCAAGGACGTACACGCCACTGGAGATAAATGGGTCTATTGTGGATTCAAATATTGGGAGTCCGCATCGCAGAGGATCTGACGTGGGCAACGCACATTGCCGCACTGGTGGGTAAGGCTAAGCAGCGCCTTTACCACCTTAGACAACTGAGGAAATTCAGAGTGTCGCTGAGGATCCTTCATTGCTTCTACTCTGGGGCTGTAGAGAGCATCCTGTCCGGCAACATTACAGTCTGGTTTGGGAACAGCTCTGCCCAGGACAGGATGGCCCTGCAGAGAGTAGTGCGTTCGGCAGAACGCACCATGGGAACTACACTCGTCCCCCTGCAGGACCTATACATCAGGAGGTGCAGATCCAGAGCAAGCAAGATCATGAGGGACCCCTGCCACCCCAGTAACGGACTGTTCCAGATGCTACGGTCAGGCAAACGCCTCCGCTGTCACGCTGTGAAAACGGAGAGGATGAGACGGAGCTTCTTCCCACAGGCCATCAGGACTGTCAACTTTGATAACCCCAGAGACTAAATTTTTGTCGACACTTTTTGTGCTATGTTTAGTAACTTATTAACTTTATTTATATGCTGTAACTGTAATTATTTTTGTGCACAACCCGCAGGCATTGCCACTTTCATTTCACTGCACATCGAGTATGTGTACGTGACAAATAAATTTGACTTGACTTGACTTAGATCTTTGATTTTGTTTTCATCATGATTCACATGGCCCAAAGAGGTGGGAAAGAGTGCAGAGAGGTCACTACCATGAGCAGGCAAGCAATTAAGTGACACAACAATCAGCCCTTTGTCCAGAAATCTAACATTTTCACAGCTCTGGGGACTTGGGCTTGGCCCTGACCCTAGGTGGAATCTGTGTGGTTTGTATATTTCTTCATGTTTCATCTGGCTACTCTGGCTGTGTCCCACATGATCATTTGCTACTGTAAATAGCCACAAAGTGTACATACGTGGCAGAAAGAATCAACATGGAATTTAATAGGCATGTGGGAGAGAATAAATTGAAGGGTTACAGAGTAATTGGGAGCAGGGGATGAAATTGATGGGATTAGGCTCTGGGGAACCAGTATGGATTCCCTCACATGCTGTAATAAGTAGGTAAAGGACAGATATCAGTCCCTACAGTCAAAATATTACAGGCCTTAAAATTCAGTGACATGAATTATGAAAAAATCATTTAGGTACCTCGTATTGCAAATGCAGAGAAATACAGGAACAAAGAAAGCCAATCAGCCCATTGAGCTTGCTTCCCCATTCAATACTGTCATGACTGATCCTCCATCTCAATATTAATTTCTTGCTCTCTACCCATTCTTGTTGAAATCTATCTAGCTCTATCTTAAATAAGGAAAATGCATAATTATGGTTAATCTCAAAATCTTAATGGGAAGAGCCATCACGGACAAGTTGAAAATCATGTAATTAAGAAGTAGGAGCAAAACACAAAGTGTTGGAATAATTCAGTGGGTCAGTTACTTCAGTGTTTTGTGTTTTGCTCAAGATTCCTGAATGTGAAGTTCCTTGTGTCTCTAATTAAAGTATTTACACATTTCTCCAATATTTCTGTATATTTCTGTTGGCAATAAATTCTGTATTGTGAATGGTTTACAATGTGGGAAGAGAGAAATTACAAACAGTTGGTTGGTGTAAAGATTAAAATTGATTACGTATTTTTAGGTTTCCAAATATTCCAGTTAATTCAGAAGTAACTTAAATAATTACATGAAGAAATGTTGGAAAGTATTGACTATTGAGTTTAGCAATTTTGTGGAGAATACAGAATAACAGGGAGCTTTATTGAGGCTGAAGTCGATTTGGGTTTGTTCTTACAATTACATGATTGTCTCTTTGTTTCTAATCCTTTGCTGTTCTGCTCTAAAAACTTTCCTTTATTGTTCCATTATATTTGATCACGGTTACAGATGCCAAATTTTATCCCACAATAATAGTACAATAGGCTTTTGACCCTGCAAAGATGAAATGAATGAAGTGAAGTGAAATCAAGCAACCTCGGCTCAAAAGCCAAAGCCCAAAACTACTAACCATAAAAAATCTAAATTAGTGAGTCTTGTTTATGTAAAGTAAATGGAATGGATTTTCTTTGTGCAGTAGGTTACCTTTTCTGTGAATACAGTTGAGACTCATTGTTTCTTAACAAGAAAATACTATTTAATTACTCAATAATTATTATCTTCATTGACATTAAGATGTAGATAATGTCAATTATCATGGAATGGTCAGTTCTTGCATTGGTTAACCAAAAATTCACAAATACTAAAGGAAGATTTAATTCAGAAAATGCAGAAAATACTCATCAGATTAAGGCGACATTATGAAGGAGAAATCGAGTTTGCATTTCAAATCACTGATGTTTCATCAGAAAAAGACTTCTCTGAAATTATTCCTGTGATGTATCCAAGGTTTGAACTCAGGCACTGCTGAAGTGCATATTAGTTAAACTTTAACAATAGTTAAAGGAATTAAGAATTTTGAATAAGGTTGTTTAATCTAACTATAACCCAGAAGGAATCTCCACATGTGGTGCTTGCATCATGTAGATAGATCTTTTTCTTGGGCAGTCCCTTTGGTTTAAAGACTGGTGTTGTGGATTTGAGGTGGATGATGAAAGACCAATCACAGACTCTTTTCACACATGGCTCAGGTGATGGCAAAAGAAAAAGAGGACTGGCGAAGTGTATGTGAGGCGGTGCTCTCCTTCTGCTACTTATTCAGGGCATAAGCACAGTGGCACAGTGGTAGAGTTGCTGCCTTCTAGCGCAGGAGACCTAGGTTTGATCCTGACTACAGATGCTGTCTGTACGGAGTTTGTTCGTTCTCTCTGTGACTGGGTGGGTTTCCTCTGGATGCTCCGGTTTCCTCCCACATTCCAAGGTTTGTAGGTTTGTAGCTTAATTGGTAAATTGTCACCAGTGTGTCGGACAGAACCAGTGCACCGGTGATCATCAGTTGTCACGGACAGTGGGTCGAAGAGCCTGTTTCGACGCTGGATCTTTGAACTAAATTAAACTTAAAGCAAACCAAACTAGGCTTAAACCGTAAACATTTGTTTACTCACCACTCACAGCCTCAAAGTTCTCATAATCATGCCCAATATGCTCATAGGTTTTTATTCACCTTCAAGTAATGAAATCCAACAATATGAGTGGAACGGATTTCTGGAATCAGGCATTGTAAATGAAAATGAGCTGAATCAAATGTTGAAAATGATTGGTGGAAAGCTGTGGATTGATTGTGATATCAATGGTTATAATAACTTGGCTTGCTCACATTATTAGGCTCATTAAAACACCAGAGCCTGTTACACTAATGCTATCATCAGCATTCACTATTTTAATGCAAATAAGTAATGCATCAACAGAAGTTAATGGAAAAACTTAATTACAATGCATTACAAGTCATTTGATATTTAATAGCAACATTCATTCTTTCTGATAGAAGACAGAAAATTCGCATTGAGAATTGGCTTAATGTATCATTAATGAAGTAAAAATATTAAACAAATGCATGTATGTTGAAAATGTTGAGTTGAGGGCCACTAATACATTTTTGAATTACATGTTTAGTGTATCGATGGCGAAATCATATGGATGATGATGAAGGGTTTTGATGTGTATAGTTTGGAATGTTGCATCTTAAGACTACAATAGCCGACACAGTTTGATGGTGATTTTCATGCAATCAATCAAGCATATAGGAGCAGTGATTCCTATTTGTTATCCTGCAGTAGCCAGACTCATCTATATACTAAAACTCTCGTTTATTTGTTTGTTTGTGACTGAACTTCAGCCAAAACTGTACCAGATAGCACAACATTTTTAGGCCCACCTTATTCACCGTCTTCGCTTTAATGGTAAAAATGGTAGTTTTATTAAAATTGGTGTTATATTTTTAAAGTTATTCACATTTTAAAGGTTTTTAAAAACCAGCGCATGCGCAGTTGGGGCTGGTCCTCATCTAAGATGGCCGCCAGACCAGCGCCTACACTTACATAAGATGGCCACCGGGTGATTGCACTTGCGCAGTTGGGGGGGGAAGGTCGTCATTTTCATCATCCCACTTCCCGCCAGTTGCCTGTTTGGTTCCGCGGCCCAAGTGGGGGGAGCATCACCGCCACCGCTCCAAACCCCGGGCGTCTCCATCATGGCCGCTGCCTCGCCCCAGGGTCCCCGTCCCGTCATCAGTGCTGCCGCCGCCCAAAACCCTGGGCATCACCATCATGGCCGCCACTCCGCCCTGGGGTCCCCGCCCCGCCATCACTGCAGCCACCGCTCTAAACCCCGGGCGTCTCCATCGCTGCCGCCTTGCTGAGCCCCGGAACCCTCGCCCCGCCATCACCGCTGCCGCTCTAAACCCCAGGCGTCTCCTTCACCGCTCAGCCCCGGAGCTGCCGCTGCTTTTTCCCGTTCTAAACCCCGGGTGTCTATATCGCTGCCGACGCCGCTGAGCCTCCAGCTGACGCTCAGGATCACGGCCACCGCTGCCGCCACCTCCGCCGCCGCTCCTGCTGCTGTTCTCAGCCACGGGCGTTTCCTTCACCGCTCAGCCTCGGAGCCGCTATCGAGCAGTTAAAGGTCAGACTAATTAGACCAGGTGGACCAGCTGGGCCCAAACCCCTCCTGCATTCACACGTCGCCCGATCCCCTCTTCCCCCTTATCCTCTCTCCCCCTCTCCTCTCCCCTCTCCTCTCCTCTCCTCTCCCTCCCCCCTCTCCCCTCCCTCTTCCCTCTCTCCCCTCTCTCCCACCCTCTCCTCCCTCCCCCTTCCCCCTCCCCTTCCCCCTCCCCCCTCCCCTTCCCCCCTCCCCCTTCCCCCTTCCCCCTCCCCCCTTCCCCCCTCCCCCCTCCCCTCTCTCCCTCTTTCAATAACTTCTTCCAATAAGACCACGGGACGACTGTAAGTTGGGCTTAAAATTGTTGTGCTATCGTGTACCGTTTTGGCTGTAGTTCCGGAACAATCAAACAAGAGTTTTTGTATAAAGATTTTATTTGCTGCTGAGCAGTTAAAGATAACCCCCCTTAAAAGCTCCCCCAAACCTCCCCTACATTAACTGAAATTGAGTTAAGGTTGTTTTAAAGAACCCCACTCACACACTTCATCCCCCCTCCACCAACTGTATCCACCCTCCCCTCACCTATCTCTTTTTAATATCATGCCAAGAGGGAGGAAGACCAACGAGGTCATGCAGACCTCCGAACCCTTCTGACTTTGGCAGAAAGCTTCCGCCTTCTTATTTCATTTCTGCCATTCCGATTTTGCCTCACATTTTTCCAGAAAACACATGCCTTGACACTTGCCCCGCCGCTTGCCCCACCCCTCCTCACCACGCCTCTTGCCTGGCCTCGCCGCTTGCCCAGCGTCACCAGTCTGGGCCGGACCTCGCCGTTCACCGGGCCTCTCTCGCCGCTACGCTTGCGGGGCCGGGCCTTGTAGTTCACCAGGCCTCGAGTCGGCTCGCCGCACGCGGGGCCGGGCCTTGCCTCACTGATCGTTGGGCTTCGCCTTGCCGCTCGCCAGGCCTCGCCTCACTACCAGCCGGGCTTCACCGCTTGCATTGCCTTGCCGCTCGCCGCGCCTCACCTTGCCGCTCGCCGGGCCTTGCCTCGCATCGCCGCTCGCCGGGCCTCGCCTCGCCTTGCCGCCTGCCAGGCTTCTCCGCTCACCAGGCCTCGCCTCACAGCTCGCCGGGCCTAGCCTCGCCTCTCGCTGGGCCCCTGCCTTGCTGGGCCTCACCTTGCCTCGCCGCTCCCCGGGCCTCACCTTGCCTCGCAGCTCGATGGGCCTCGCCTTACCTCGCTACTCGCTGGGCCTCGCCTCGTCTCGCCGCCCGCACGGGACTCGCCTCGCCACCCGCCGGACCCCTGCTTCACGGCTCCACGGGCCTCGCCTCGCCACACCACCCACCGGTCCTCGCCTCGCCGCCCGCCGGGCCATTGTGATTTGCTGTTGAAGACCACTGGAGCAAGTATGTCTTGTATGAAATTAGGTATGTGCAGTTTTAAATGAAACTCTTTCTTCATAACTTAGTCATACATTTTATGACCATTATTCTTTTATTCAATATCAAGAGAATTGGGATGTGTAGGGAAAAACCAAAATAGAAAAAACAAAACAAAGCAATTTTTTCTTTGTTGTAAAAAGCATTTCTTTTTAATAACCTTTCTATAAATACCAGAATATACTCATGATAGGCATGACATTGTACATGTAGTCCAAGAACTACAGACTGTTGGAAATAATAGTCATTTTTCACACATGAATGTCGCGCAACGCGTACGCACATTTGGCGTGCATACTTTTTTTGCTGAAAAGTTGCATTACATGCCATATTATGATTTTGATGTACCCGTCAGGAGTCTCGCTGCGGCGTTTTGGACCAATTGCAGGCGGGACAGGGAAGATTGGCTGATCCCAGTGTATAGGGAGTTGCAGTAGTCTAGGCGGGAGGAAATGAAAGCGTGAATGATTTTTTCAGTGTCGTCGAATTGGAGGAAAGGTTTGATTTTAGCTATGGTACGAAGTTGGAAGAAGCTGGCTTTTACCACAGCGTTGACTTGCTTGTCAAATTTTAATGCAGAGTCAAATAATGTCGTTTTTCACACATGAATGTAGCACAACACATATGCACATTTGGCGTGCATACGTTTTTTGCTGAAAAGTTGCATTACGTGCCATATTATGAATTTGATGTAAAATTCTGAACTTTGGACATCAAAATTATGAATTTGTAAAATCAAATGTTGGGAGGTCTGTTCATGAACCATACTGTGACCACACCTCTCCATGTTGGAAGAATGGAAGATGAAGAAAGAGATTCCCGAAGCCGTTTATCGAAAGCACAAGGTGTGGAGCTGAGTCATATCCTCTGTACAGAAGAGGTTCTCTGGATATGGGAGGTTTTCAGGGACATCAAGAAGGATGCAGGAATTGACCTATTACTTCTGAATCGGTGGTGCCCTGTAATGCTCAACTCTTGAAGTTGTCCAAATGTCACATCAACGTTGAGATATGGTCCTCTGGAAAGTCGGTCAAATACGTGTTCAAGTACTCCTTGAAGGGGAGTAATCAAGCAGTTTTTGGAGTTAACAGGCCTGATGAAATTGCACAGTACTTTACTGGCAGATACATTGGCCCATTGGAAGCAGTGGGATCAATCCTTGGATTTCCAACTCATGAGAGACGTCCCGCTGTCATTCGACTCCAGGTACATCTACCACAAGAACAACAAGTCATCATCAGAATCGATGCTGGTCGGCAGGTGAGAAATGAGGATATCACGAGAACAACTTTAACTGAATTCATGGAATTGTGTTCTCGAGATCAATTTGCAAGAACACTGTACTACGCTGATGTACCCCGATTTTACACATGGAACAATAAGAAATGGCAAAGAAGGAAGGTTGGGAAGGTAGTGGAAGATCTTCCAGGTATTTTTGAAGCCAATGTTCTGGGAAGAGTGTATATCGTTTCTCCAAGATGTGGTGACCTCTACTACAAGAGACTGCTTCTCCATCATGTAAAAGGGCCAGTATCTTTCGATTCATCGAGGACACATGATGGACAGATTCTTCCTTTCTTCAATGACGTCTGCATAGAAAGAGGTTTGTTGCAAACTGATGACCGTTGGCAACAGACGATGGAAGATGCTGAGCGGACAAAACTCCCCGAAGCAATGAGAGATTTGTTTGTTTTGCTGACGATTGCTGAGATCAACACTTCTCGACAATTATGGGATCGCTTCAAGAATTCAATGTCTGAAGATTACCTTCAAAGTGAACGGAGAACAATCGGTGATCCAAATATGATTGATGAGAGGCATCATGATCAGGCTCTGTTGTATATTCAAGACAAGCTTGTGAATTACAACAAGACACTGGGATACTTTCATGTGCCACTACCAAGACATGGAAGGATGAACCTTGATGATGACAATCCAGAATTGCTGTCTGAATTACAGCACAATAGCCCTGAACAACAGTGATCTGTTGAAGAATGAGCCTCTGCTGAACGCTGAGCAAAGAGCAGTGTATGACCATGTGTGCAGCTGCTTGGAAAGGAACGTTCCTTCAATGTTTTTCATTGATACACCAGCAGGAATGGGCAAAACAATTCTCACCAATTTGATCCTCTCCAAAGTTCGAGGTCAAGTTGATGTTGCTTTTGCTGTAGCATCCTCTGGTACAGCAGCAACATTGATGCCTGGTGGAAGAACTGCACGTCCTCGATTCAAGATACCCATCAAAGTGACCGATAATACAATGTGCAACATTGAGAAGAAGTCCAACATGGTTCATTTGATCAGGAGTGTGAGACTGATTGTTTGGGATGAGTGCCCGAAGATTAGGAGGGAGAGCTTTGAAGCAGTGGACAGAACTCTTTGAGATCTATGCAAAAAGAACAATGATCCTTTTGGCGGCATTCTTACTATTTGTAGTGGAGATTTTCGACAACTCCTTCCTGTTGTGAAAAGGGGAAATGATGCTGATGTTGAAAATTCTTGCATCAAGAAATCCTATTAATGTTCAAATTGGTATATTTTGTTATTCATATTTTAAACTTTAATAAATCCCTTTTCCACTTGCTGTGCCCGTTAGCCGCCCATGTGCAGTAATACCTCCATGTTTAACGTCACAATGGAAACCTGACGGGCAGGAATGGCGGCGCTGCCGGAGAGCCCCTAAGAATGGAAGGGGGGAAGATAAGGGGGAATGGAGTGGGTGACTGGGGGGTGGGAGGGGAATGGGGAGTGGGTGGGGAAGAAGGGGGGTTGAGGGGATGGAGTGAGGGAGGGGAGGGCAGGGTGTTAGACCAATGCAGAAAAAAACACAATTTTAAAGAAAAATCGTGATTTTCATTGAGATGTTTTTTAAAAAAAAAGCCATATATTTGAAAGAAAAACGTGCCATTTTCCCACGTCAGAATGGCAACCCAATGAGTTGTGGGCCCAAGGGGTAAACTTGCTCTAGTAGAAAATAAAATAGGTAAACCTCCTTGAACCTGCACTGAAAGGTGCTTAACGCATAATAGCTTCAGGTTGAAACCTTTCGGTAAGAATCACCTTGCAAAAGAACCAGTCAATGAGTGTTAGTCTACTTTGATTTACTCAGCAATCTGAGCATTCAGAAGCATTCATTGACCAAGGAGTAACAAGCCATTTACAATGAATGAATGAATGAATGAATATAATTTTATTGTTATTCAAAACTATACAGACGAGTGCATATTTGAACGGAATTCCGTTGCAACTGGCTTCAATGTAACACCAAATGATAAAAATTGATTAAAGAAAAATAAATAAATAAGTAACTCGCACATAAAATAATGGCGGCGGATCATAGTGAATTCAAGAGTCTGATGGCTCGGGGGAAGAAGCTATTGCAGAACCTGGCTGTTCTGCTCCGTATGCTGCAGTACCTTTGACCAGAGGGCAGCAGAGTGAACAGTCCATGATGGAGATGGGTGGGGTCTTTAATGATATTTGTGGCCTTGGACAAGCAGCGTTTGTGTGCTGGATGGAAGAATACAATGTCCTGGATGGAAGAATACAATCTTGTGAAGTTGCTACTAGTGAGAGTAAGCCTAACCTCTTGGGTTATCAAGAGAGTGGTGTGTTCAAACTCTTCCATGTGAGTATTTTTGTAACAGAGCAAGGTGGTTGCTACTTTGCCTTCTCCATGTGCCTCAGCCCATAAACTCAGACAAACCTGTCCAATTATGTGATTATCTGTTTCTCAGACCAGCCCTGGTTCTGTGGGTCCTGTGAATGAGATTTCCAGGTGATGATTAGGTGCAAGTTTTATTCTATAGACTCATATTTAGCTGAACGCATTTATTTCTCATGGGACGAGAGCAAATATTAAACCAATTGTTGAGTTCTCTTAGCATTGTGGCATTAATATCTGTGCCATTTCTAGTTCAATGGAATAATTTTGAGTAAATTATTGCACAATATTTTTGTCAAGATTGCAACTTCTAAGCATTGTAGCCAATTAGTCCTAATCAAGCCATTTAATAGGCAGTCATTGAAATCATTCAAATTTCAAATATCCACTGAAATAGAAGCCTAAAATCACATCTTGCCTTCACAGTGCAGGGAAGAATAAGGTAATACAAAAATCACTTTTGATCACTTTTAATTAGGTGGACTTACTCTGGATAAGAATTGTACAAAACTAAATATATATATTTCCCATAAATTCTTTAAAAGCAGAGTTGTGTCAAAATACTTGAGCAAAGTTTCAGGTATAACCTGCTTTAAAAGACTAGGAATTTAAATATTAATAGATGGTTTCCAAAGGGCAAAATGAAAAGTAAATATCAGCGGGATAGTTGAACATATTCATAGACACCAAATCATCCAGTATAGGCGGTGTGCTGTCTCTCTTTTTATCTATCGCTCTCTTATTTAGAGTAGTTTAGTTTAGGAATACAGCATGGAAATAGGCCCTTCAGCTCATCGAGTCCAGACCAACCAACTCATTCCATCCCACACACTAGGGACAATTTACAAAAGTCAATTAACCTATAAACCTGCATGCCTTTGAAATCTTGCAGGAGACCCACAGCACCCGGTGGAAACCCACTTGGTCACAGGGAGAACGTGCAAACTCTGTACAGACAGCACCCATAGTTGGGATTGAACTCGGATCTTTGGGGTCAACAACGTGGAAGTGTATGCGTGCAGTTAACAGGAAAGAGAATGTAGGAAATGTCACGTTTAAACTAATAGGGCAGGGGGATGGGAACCAATGCAAGGAGACAGAGGGCCATAAAAGGAGGACGGAAGCAAAAGGTAGAAGGGCGAAAAGATAAACAAAACTGAAAGCTTTGTTCTTTAATGCGAGGAGCATTTGTAATAAGGTGGATGAATTGAATGTGCTGTTAGTAGTTAATGGATATGATGTAGTTGGGATTACGGAGACATGGCTCCAGGGTGACCAAGGCTGGGTGCTAAACGTGCAGGGGTATTCAATATTCAGGAAGACAGACAGAAAGGAAGAGGAGGTGGGGAGCATTAATGGTTAAAGAGGAGATTAATGCAATAGCAAGGAGAGACATTAGCTTGGATGCTGTAGAATCGGATGGGTAGAACTGCGAAATAACCAAGGGTAGAAAACGCTTGTTGGAGTTGTGTACAGACCACCAAACAGCAGTAGGGAGGTTGGGGATAGCATCAAGCAGGAAATTAGGGATGCGTGTAGCAAAGGTACAGCAGTTATCATGGGTGACTTTAATTTATACATAGATTGGGCCAACCAAATTGGTAACAGCGATGATGAGGAGTATTTCCTGGAATATATATGGGATGGGCTTTTAAGCCAATATGTAGAGGAACTGACTAGAGGGCAGGCCATCCTAGACTGGGTATTGTGTAATGAGTTAGCAATCTTGTTGTGCAAAGGCCCTTGGGCAACAGTGACCCTAATATGGTGCAATTCTGCATTAGGATGGAGAGTCACATGGTTAATTCAGAGACTAGGGTCATGAACTTAAAGAAAGGAAATTTTGAAGGTATTAGATGGGAATTGGCTAGGATCGACCGGCAAATTATACTTAAAGGGTTGACGGTGGAGATGCGATGGCAAAGAAATAAAGACGACATGGATGAACTCCAAAAATTATTCCTCCCTGTCTGGTGAAAAAATAAAATGGGAAAGGCATCTCAACTGTGGCTAATGAGGGAAATCAAGAATTGTGTTAAATCCAAGGAAGAGGCTTATAAATTGGCCAGAGGAAGCAACAAATCAGAGGATTGGGAGAAATTTAAAATTCAACAGAGGAGGACAAAGGGGTCAATTAAGAGGGGGAACAAGAGCATGAAAGAAAGCTTGCGGGGAATATAAAAACTGATTGTAAAAGTTTCTTTAGATATTTAAAAAGGAAAAGATTAGTGAAGACAAATGGAGGTCCCCTACAATCAGAGACAGGTGAATTTATAATGGGAAACAAGGAAGTGGCAGAACAGTTAAACAAATACTTTTGTTCTGTCTTCACTAAGGAAAACAAAAACAATCTTCCAGAAATACTAGGGGACGAGGATCTAGTGGGAGGGAGGAACTGAAGTGAATCCACATTAGTCAGCAAATGGTGGTCGGTAAACTGTTGTGAATGAAGGCAGATACATCCCCAGGGCCTGATGGTCTGCATCCCAGAGTACTCAAGTAGGTGGCCCTAAAAATCGTGGATGCATTGGTGATCATTTTCCAATGTTCTATAGAATCTGGATCAGTTCTTGTGGACTTGAAGGTAGCTATTGTGACTCCACATTGTAAGAAAGAAGGGAGAGAGAAAACAGGGAATTATAGACCAGTTAGCCTTACATCGGTAGTGGGGAAGATGCTTGAGTCGATTAATGAAGATGTAATAGCAGCGCATTTGGAAAGCAGTGACAGGATCGGTCAAAGTCAGCATGGATTTATGAAGGGGAAATCAGCTTGACTAATCTTCTGGAATTTTTTGAGGATGTTGCAAGTAGAATGGATAAGGGAGAGCCAGTGGATGTGGTGTATCTGGACTTTCAAAAAGCCTTTGACAAGGTCCCACACATTAGTGTGCAAAATTAGAGCACATGCTCTTGGGGATAGGATATTGACATGGATAGAGAACTGGTTGGCAGACAGGAAACAAAGAGTAGGAATTAACGGGTCCTTTTCAGAATGGCAGGCAGTGACCAGAGGGGTGCCGCACGGCTCAGTGCTGGGACCCCAGTTATTTACAATATATATTAACGATTTAGGGAATTAACTCTAACATCTCCAAGTTTGCGGATGACACAAAGTTGGGTGGGAATGTGAGCTGCGAGGAGGATGCTATGAGGCTGTAGGGTGACTTGGATAGGTTGTGTGAGTGGGCAGATGCATGGCAGATGCAGTATAATGTGGATAAATGTGAGGTTATCCACTTTGCTGGCAAGAACAGGAAGGCAGATTATTATCTGAATGGTGTCAGATTAGGAAAAGGGAAGGTGCAACGAGACCTGGGTGTGCTAGTACATTAATCACTAAAAGTAAGCATGCAGGTACTGCAGGCCGTGAAGAAAGCTAATGGCATGTTGGCCATCATTGCGTGAGGATTTGAATTTAGGAGCAAGGAGGTCCTACGGCAGTTGTACAGGGCCCTGGTGGGATTGCACCTGGGGTATTGTGTGCAATTCTGCTCTCCTAATTTGAGGAGGGACATTATTGCTATTGAGGGGTGCAGCATAGGTTCACTAGGTTAATTGCGGGGCTGGCGGGACTGACATATGATGAAAGAATGGGTTGACTGGTCTTGTATTCACTGGAATTCAGAAGGATGAGAGGGGAATTTTATAGAAACATATAAAATTTTTAAAGGATTGAACAGGCTCGATGCAGGAAAAATGTCCCGATGCTGGGGGAGTCCAGAACCAGGGGCCACACTTTAAGAATAAGAGGTAGACCATTTAGGACTGAGATGAGGAAAACCTTTTCACCCAGAGAGTTGTGAATCTGTGGAATTCTCTGCCACAGAAGGCAGTGGAGGCCAATTCACTGGATGTTTTCAAGAGAGAGTTAGTTTTAGCTCTTAGGGCTAAAAGAATCAAGGGATACGGGGAAAAAGCAGGAACGGTACTGATTTTAGATGATCAGCTGTGATCATATTGAATGGCGGTGCTGGCTCGAAGGGTCAAATGGCCTACTCCTGCAGCTATGTTTCTATGTTTCAATGTTTGGCACTGTGAGGCAGCAGGTCTACCTCTGTGCTACTGTGCCACCCTTTTTTTATTTTAAAATCTTTACTACTTTTTATTTAGCCACAAATCCTCAACAGTTGTGTCAAATGACCCGTATCCCTCTCAGCCCTTCCTAACCATGTACCTATCCTCATGTTTAATTGTCTTTTAAATGTTGTTATTATACCTGCCTCATCTACATCCTCTGTCAGCCCGTTCAATATATGCACCAGGTGCATGAAAAATTGGCTCCTCAGCTTCCAATTAAATGATTGGTATAAATAAATCAATAATGACTTAATATTTGAGTAATTTAAATCCTTTGTTGATGTATCCTATAAGTTCAGTGATGAAAGCATGGTCAAGTTCTATCAATGGGTCACATGGGAACTCTAGGACCCTTCCCCTATCCTAGACGACCTTGGGATGGTGGAATGGTGTTAACAAGAAAGCATGAGTTGACTTTACTATGGTCCATCTATTAGACAAAGGGTTTTATTGGTTTCTGATGGTCATTCTGCAATCCAAAAGATTCAAAGAATGACTGTCCAGTTGACGGTCGTTCAGACCAAAGGAAAGACAGGTCCCTGGATGGTGGTGTGGGAGGAGGTGAAGGGACAACTGTTGCATCTCCTATGGTTGAAGGGGAAAATGCTTGGGGATGGGGAGCAGAGAAATGGAAGGCAAGAGAAGACCAGGGAGTTATGAAGGGTGATACACAACTGTAGATGGGCTGGTTAGTAGGTTTGCAGAGAACAGGGAAATCGGTGGAGTTGTGGACAGTGAGGAAGGCTACCAAAGGACACAGTAGGATTTAGGGCAGTTACAGATATGGGCAGAGAAATGGCAGATGGAGTTTAATCCAAGCAAGTTTGAGGTGTTGCACTCTGAGAGGTTGTTTGTAAGGGAAAGTTCCAGTTAATGGCAAGAGCCTGAATATTATGGGGTATAAATAGTCAGAACCTTTTATCCATGGTGGAAATGCCAAAGACTAGAGGGCATAGCTTTGAGGTCAGAGACAGAAAGTTTAAAGGAGACAAGTAGTTTAGGAGATTGCAAAGGACATCTTACTGTTTAATACTTATTCAATTCTGAGAACTGAAGGAAAGAGGTTCCTTCTGGGAATGCAGCCAGTTCCAAGACTAAAATCCCAATGGGTGGCTCAGCTGTCCAAGAAGGAAGGAAAAAGATCAAGGAAGCAATGATTACGAGGCATTGTACAGTTAGAAGAGTGGGCAGGAGTTGCTGTAGTTCTAGATGTATTTCCAATATGGTACGGTGCATCGCTGCCGAATCGAGAGGTCCCTGGATGACACGACCCATAGGGAGTGGGGGCAAAGCAAAAAATACCAACTTCTGTCAGGCACCCAGAATGTAATACTGGAATAAACTAGAAAGAACAAAAAAAATGAAAGATGAAATTAGGAAGAAACTTACTGACAAGTAAATTGAAAGTATATAGGGGTTTTAGCACATTTGAAAGTGGATAACTTTCTAAGCACTGATGAAGTATATTCCAGGATGTCAAAATAAGCACCAAACGTTGTAGCTTTGATTCTTTATTTGTGAACCGTGGGGGCTTGACTGTATTTATGTCGAGTCTTTTCTTTGACTGGATACCATGCAAACAAAAACTTTTCACCGTACCTCAGTTCACATGACAATAACAAACTAAATTTTAAAAAGTGAGGGAATTGCAGATGCTCAGACCATTATTTCTTTAATCACCTTTGGCTGCAGGAGCAGTGCTGGAAAATTGAAGGAGTGCAAATGCTGTACGATTGGTTGAAAAGGAAAGGATAAACTGGGTGAGCATTGTTCATTATTTTAACCTTTCGGTTGCTACAGTTATTTGCCCAGCAAAGAGGGACAGTTTGAGTATTAATTTAGAAAGCTAAGGAACCAATTGAGTACAGATGGCATAGACTCGTTAATACAATGTCCTGCATGAAGAAGCTTGAATGAATTAGTAGAGAAGGTAATGAGGGGCCAATGAGGGCAGTGCACTCGATTCCAGCAAGTCTTTTGATAGTGTTGGATAAAAAGAGTAAAGAGCCATGGAATCCAAGGAAGAGCGGAGAATTGGATAAGAGCTAGGAAGATATGTATCGATTTTATTCAGATATTAGTTGGACTGCAGCTTGAGTATTGTTTACAACATTATGGTAAATATACAGTTGTATGAGACACACTGCACTGAGGTGGTAAACAGGAAGAAGTTCTTTCTCGTGGCATGAAAAGCCAAGGGATGAAAAACCAAGAGGGATAGATTTAAGAAATGTGGTAAATGAACTTGATGGGAGATGAAAACATTTTATTTTCACCCAGACGATGGTGATGATCTGCAACATATTGCCCGAAGGCTGACTGAGGCAGAAACCCGTGCCCCAAACGTGCAGTTTGAGGGCATATTGTTATTGGAATGGGTCACTTGTTCTTGATTGGCGCAGATAGAATGGACTGAATGGTCTCTTTTCTTGTGCTTTAACCCTTCCAATTCTACCATTGAGTTGTGTAGGAAGGAAGTGCAGATGCTGGTTTACACCGAAGATACACACAAAATGCTGGAGTAACTCAGCGGGACAAGCAGCATCCTTCCCTGGAGAGAAGGAATGAGTGCCGTTTCTGGTCGAGACCCTTCTTCAGAAGGTACTGAGTAACCTCTGAGTTACTCCAGCATTTTGTGTCTACCTACAATTGATTTCTTGTTTAATGATTTGTGTTTGTCTTCATAAAACAAAGAAATTAGAATTGTCAAATTCATGGAATCATTATGGCCGAGAAGGGGGAACTTGAGCTCAACTAATCCATCCTTGTTCTCTGTCCAGCAGTTCAAGTTCTGTTCTACTTTGATTTCAATGTGTATCTGCAAGTTATTTCCCCACTAGTGCCCAATGAGTATCCTTTTAAGAGGTGAGATTATTTCTCTTTCTACAATATTGATTAACAGTAGAAAAATACAATAGGGTCAGTTACCATTTGACAACATGGTTCCATTAATATTTCATGTAAAGATTTAAAAACAAAACCTGATAACACTACTGAATTATCTTTATTTAATCCTCGAGTCTATCTTGTCAATAATATTTTTTGTGCAGAAGCAAGACTTGGCATATGCCTATGGCGAATCTTTGTTCTTCTACCAGGGCATTTAAAGCCACTCAGATCTCTAAGGTGGCGTGAAGAGAATATGCATAGGGCTGTGTAACTAAATTGAATAAACACCATTTATTTTACATTACAGTAAACTGTAACAGATCATTAAGTTTAATGCTCATTTTATGTTGCAAATTCTTTCATAAATCATAAAAAACAAATAAAGCAAATCAACTTCTTATAATTTCAGTTCCAAAACCTAGCTGCATAATAATTTCAAACACAGGCAACATAATTGGTCAAAATATTGGATACTAACCAACAAAGTAGTGAGAACATGATCTTCCATTTAATACTTCACTGAATTGGAATTTTTAGTTCAAGGGTATGAGGTATATACCAGTTTATCACATTTCATTGCAGTAGCATGGTTACATATTATATTACAGATGACAAAGATACTGCCAGATAAATCATTTGATATTCTTGGATAATCTATTGCATTTAAATATCCTTTCTCTCCGTTTGATCAGAACCAATGGGAGATGTTGAATCGGTAACCATAATTATAGTTCAAGTTGACCATTCTGAGATTGCCAAAATGATGGGACTTGCCATGTGCTAGCTGATTTTTAAAAAATCATCACACCCTATCGCTAAAATATCCAAGCAGATACCCTTCTTAGGGCTAGATGGATAAAGGGGTAAAGGATAAGTTCGAACAGCATATTGGATGCGTATGATCAGCCAGGTTCATGCAGCAAGCTCGAAGGTCAAATGACCTACTCCTGCTCCTATTTTCTATGCTTTTGATAAGATGCCATTTGTCCTTTATCTGCATCTTTGGTCAATCCATCTTTGTGTAAATAGGCCCAGATGAGGATGAAGTAGTGATCTTCAGTGAACAGGTGAAGCGAATTAATTTAAAACCTGGTTCTGTGCATGGAATAATCAAGTAATGGCAATATGGTAATCTGGTTACAAGATGGTGCTCAAAATTCCAGGGTTTCATTGTTTAATTCATGATAAGGAGGGTAAAAGAGACGGAGGAATTATATTACCAATCCAGGGAGAATGTCAGCAGGATTTACCAGGATGATGCCTGGATTAGAGGGTATCTGCTATAAGGAGAGGGTGGACAAAGTTAGATTGTTTTCTCTGCAGCGATGGAGGTTGAGAGGTGACCTAATAGAAGTATATCAAATTATGAGGGGCATATAGAGGGTGGACTGTCAGAATCGTTTCCCCCGGGTGGAAATGGAGGGAAATGGATCATGTGCAGTAAGAGGAGATTCATTTGGCATCATGTTCGGCACAGACATTATGAGCTGAAGGGGCTGTTCCTGGGCTGTTCTATATTTTATGAATGGGAGGGAGGACACGTTGAGCAGAAGCAGTGGTGCGGACCAAGAGAACTTACTGACAGATTTGTGTAAATTTTGCCTAAAGTCTAAATTGTTAATATGATAAAAGGAGTGATAGCAAAAAAGACAAAACTAGAATTTCAGATAATGTTTGATGTTAAATCCATTAGATATTTAAGTGGCTTCTGTGATAAGTGTAGTGATAGTGATAGGCCATTCGACCTTTCATGCCTCTTCTGCCATTCAACTTGGGCATGGTTAATCTTTCACTCAATTCCATTTATGCACATTTCGACCCAATTTCTTTACAGGCTAAGATCATTAACATGCATGTGATAGCCCAGCTGTTGGCAGTTGTGCAGCAGAAAACAGAAACAGACACATCTATTTTCCCAAGGTCTTATAAGTATCAAGAGAAATTGATTCATCATCCTCTGTTATGTTTGCCACTGACTTTGTTTAAAGATTTACTTAATGAATTCACTCCTGAAATCAGCAGGGACCCAATGGTATGTTAATAATGATAGGTAACTGAATCCTGCATGAAAGGTTCATTTAAGTATTTCAGTAGTAATAGCTCATGTTCATAAAACACTTCAGGAAATTAGTTCTGAATATTGTAATTCTGGCCATTTCTTAGCCTAATATAAAAATAATTCAGATGAGACATAAAATCAGCCAAACATTATTAAAAATACCTAGCAGCAATGATGAGAAACATTATTTAATTCTTGTCCTACCTTACTTATTTATGGTGGGTGAAGTGGAGTTAGAAGATTGGAGATAATTAGATGGGGGCAGAGGGCATAATAAAGTCCTTGTTTTAAAGTCATACATTATGTTCTTAATTATATGCAGTAAAGCCGGTTTTATCTTCTGTATGGTTAAATGGCAAACCTCACAACAGTTTGGGAAACAGCAAGATAGAATTTCCCCCTCCAGGATTCTGCCATTAAACTGCACGCTAGAACCATTTACACTGTCCTCCACAGCCTTCTGGTAGAGAACCTCATCGGTTCACCACTCTCCGAGTGAAAAGATTTGCCTCCCATCTCAGTGCAAAATACTTTACTCCAAATCTTAATTTTTAATTCGTCCAACCAGAAGAAATATCCTCCCTAAACTGTCAGAATTTTGTGCATTTCATTGAGATCTCCTCTCACTTTCCTCAACTCTGGTGAATCTAGGCTAACTTGACTTAATCAATTACTCTTCGAAAAGCAATCCTGCTACCCCAGTGATTAATCTGGTGAACCTTTGTTTCTTTCCATCAATGGCATTTGTGTCCTTTCTCAGGCGGGGAGGCAGAATCTGCGTATAAGACCCTGTATAATTGTAGTAAGACATCTTTACTCCTATACTCAAATCCTCATGCAAAAAAAGTTAATGCACCATTTGCATTTTTAATTTGTACAACAACCATTCACAATTTATCAATATTTAACTTACCAAGGTGGATAACTTTACACGTATTCATGTTAAACTGTATTTACCATGTACTGAACACATCAAAACGATCTTGAATCCTATTTGCATTGTTCTCAGAGCTCACAAATAGTTTTATATCACCTGCAAACTTAGAAATATTATATTTGGTTCCTTTATCCAAATCATTGATGAATATTGTGCGCAGCTGAGGATCAAGTACTGATAACGATGATATACCTGATCCACTCCACAGATCATCATCTGCCACTCTGAGAAACTCCCATTTATTCCTGGTTATTACTTAGCTGTCATCCAGTTTTCAATCTGTGAGAGTATATTCACCCCCAATTCTATCTACATTAATTTTGCACACTAATCTCTTATGCGGGACTTTATCAAAAATCATCTGAAAATCCAAAAACCACATCCCAATGGGTGTTCTATCTATTCTACCAGTTGCATCCTAAAAAAAACTCCATCATGTTTTTGCCAAACATGATTTTCCTTTCATAAATCCATGTTGACGTTGAATAGATTCCAGCATTTTGCCTCCTCCTGATGTTAGAAGGACATGTTAATAATTTCCTGTTCTTTTTCTCTCTATCTCCTCTTTGAAACAATGGAGTATTATTTGTCATCCTCCATTCTGCAAGAATTGTTTCATAATCTATAACGTTTTAGAAGATGACAACCAATGCATTATTATTTCCATGCTACCTCTTTTAGTATTTGTATTATTTAGTACTTTGCATGTAGATTATCAGCTTTCAGTCTTATTCATTTCTCTAGCACTATTCTTTTACCACTGCTAATTTCGTTGAATTCTTCCCTTTCATCAGTCTCTCATTTTCCTAGCAATTCTGAGAAGTAATGTGTGCACCCTTCCATGAAGATAGAACAAAAGTGTTTGTTTAATTGCTCTGCCATTTCTTTGTTCATGATTATAAATTCTCCCATTTCTGACTGGGGCACAGACTTGATGAGTTTGACAAAATGAAATACAGCTACGGAATTGTTGAGCAAACTTGAAAACATAGTAGCGATTAGATAGAGATACACATATACTGACAGTATAATTACAAAGTATTGTTTTACAAAGCCATGAATACAATGCAGTTGTCAACATAGGCTATAAATTGAATATCCGATGGCACATTTAATCCTTTAATCTGAGAAGAGATTAATTGATACATGTGAATCAGTAAAGTTTTGAGTCACTTAAATTTTGACGCCATAAACAAGTGCTGGAAGAACTCAGCGGGTCGAACAACATCTGTGGGGGGAAAGGAATTGTCCATGCTTTGGGTTGAGGCGCTGCATCAGGGTTGAGAATGGAGAGGGAATATAGTCAGTTTAAAGAGGAGAGGGAGAGGGGTGAGATAGGATCCAGTAAGTGCTAGGCGGACAAAGAAGGGGTTAAGGATAATGGGTAGATTGAGTGAGGTGTGGAAAGGGGATGATGAAGTTGGGAGCTGAAGCAGGTGGGTGATGGGTGTAAGCAAACAAAGTGGAAATAAAAGGACAGATGGAGGAGCCATGTATGGGTGAACGTGGAGACAACAACAGGAGGGTGATAAATGGGAACACAAAGGCTACCAGTTCTGGAATCTGATAAGTAAGAAAGGTGACAAAGGGAACTTTAGGCAAGCTGGGCAGATGAAACCAGGTGGGGGAGAGGGATCCTGTGGGTGAATTGTGCAGGTAGTAGGTGAATGAAACCTTGAAGGGAGGAGAATGAATATCAGTGATGGAGACTGGAGGGAGGGATAAGGGAAAGGAAATGGAAATGGAAGACCGGAGATGGATTGCATCAATGTGAGAAGAGAAAACAGGAGGTATAGGTTATATGAAATTGGAAACTTCAATTTTCATACCATAGAAACATAGATACATAGAAAAGAGTTGTAGGAGTAGGCCATTCAGCCCTTCAAGCCAGCACGGCCATTCAATATGATCATGACTGATCATCCAGAATCAGTACCCCGTTCCAGCTTCCTTCCCGTATCCCTTGATTCCGTTAGCCCTAAGAGCTATCTCCAACTCTCTCTTGAATACATCCAGTGAATTGGCCTCCTCTGCCTTCTGTGGCAGAGAATTCCACAGATTCACAACTCTCTGGGTGAAAATGTTTTTCCTCATCTCAGTTCTAAATGGCCTATCCCTTATTCTTAAAATGTGACTCCTGGTTCTTGACTCCCCCAACATCGGGAACATTTTTCCTACACCTAGCCTGTCCAATCCCTTAATAATTTTATATGTTTCTATAAGATCCCCTCTCATCTTGCTAAATTCCAGTGAACATAGGCCCAGTCGATCCATTCTTTCATCATTTGTTGGTCCCGCCATCCCAGGAACTAACCTGGTGAACCTACACTGCACTCCCTCAATAGCAAGAATGACCTTCCCCAAACTAGGAGACCAAAACTGCACATACTACTCCAGATGCCCTGTACAGCTGCAGTAGGACCTCTTTGCTCCTATACTCAAATCCCCTCGCTATGAAGGCCAACATGGCATTTGCTATCTTTGCTGCCTGCTGTACCTGCATGCTTACTTTCAGTGACTGATATACAAGGACACCCAGGTGCCTTTGCACCTCCCCTTTTCCTAACTTTACACCATTCAGATAATAATCTTCCTTCTTGTTCTTGCCACCAAAGTGGATAACCTCACATTTATCCACATTATGCTGCATCTGCCCACTCACCTAATCTATCCAAGTCAACCTGCAGCCTCATAGCATCCTCCTCGCAGCTCACACTGCCACCCAGCTTTGTGTCATCCGCAAACTTGGAGATGTTTCATTTAATTTCTTTGTCTAAATCGTTAATATATATTGTAAATAACTGGGGTCCCAGCACCGAGCCTTGCGGCACCCCACTAGTCACTGCCCGACAATCTGAAAAGGACCCGTTAATTCCTACTCTTTGCTTCCTGTCTGCCAACTAGTTCTTTGTTCATGTCAATACCCTACCCCCAATACCATGTGCTCTAATTTTGCCCACTAATCTCCTGTGTGGAACCTTGTCAAAGGCTTTTTGAAAGTTCAGATACACCACATCCACTGGCTCCCCCCTTATCCGTTCTACTTATAACATCCTCAAAAAATTCCAGAAGATTAGTCAAGCTGATTTCCCCTTCATAAATCCATGCTGACTTTGACCGATTCCGTCACTGCTTTCCAAATGCGCTGCTATTCCATTTTTAATAATCGAATCAAGCATCTTCCCCACTACCGATGTCAGGGTAACTGGTCTATAATTCCCTGTTTTCTCTCTCCCTCCTTTCTTAAAAAGTAGGGTTACATTAGTTACCCTCCAGTCCACAGAAACTGATCCAGAGTCCACAGAACATTGGAAAATGATCACAAATGCATCCACAATTTCGAGGGCCACCTCCTTGAATACTCTGTGATGCAGACCATCAGGCCCTGGGGATTTATCTGCCTTCTGTTACAACAGTTTACCTAACACCATTTCCTGACTAATGTGGATTTTCTTCAGTTCGTCCCTCATTGGATTATTGACCATTCAGACAGAATGTGAGGTATTGATCTTCTAATTTGTGTTGGGCATTGTCCTGGCAGTGATAAAGGCCAAGAACAGACAGGTCGGTGTCAGAATGGAAAGGGGAGTTGAAATAGCTTGCAGCCGGGAGCTTGGGAATGGCCAATGCAGGCAGAGGGCAGGTGTTCTGTGATTCAGGACCTTGTCTGCGCTTGGCTTTGCCATTGTGGACTAGGCCACACTGGGAGAATCAAATGCAGGAGATGTTGAATCTTGCGAGGACTTTCTCCTAGTTCATCCATCTCTCTCACATCTGTCCTCAAGATGAGGTCTTACATTCGAAGGAGTCTGAAATGTGCTTCTTTTTCAGGAATCGGGACTTTCATTTAACTGTTTGACAGATCCTATTCTCGCTGCTCTTCCGTACTGTGGACTTCTGCTCTTGCCCCACGCTGCTCCTGACAGAACAGAGGCAGATTTCCCCTAGACCCCACCTTTGTCCTCACCAGCATCTGCATCTGACATATCATCCTTTGCCATTTCCACCAGCTGCACCAAGATCCCACCATGACCACATCTATCTCTCCCCACCCCTTTCCACTTTTCACAAAGATTACTCTCTCAAGTGACACCCCAATCTGCTCATCTCTCCCCACCCACTGACCCCTGGAACTTCCACTTGCAACCAAAGGAGTTGCAACACTTGTTCCTACACCTCAATCATCCGGGGACCTAAATAGCCCTTCCAGGTGAGGCAAAGATTCACTTGTGCCTCCTCCTGCATTCCGTGCCCACCAAGTGTTGTTCTTTACACCAGCGAGACCAAACGCAGGCGAGATGAGCAGCTTGCAAATCATCCTATCATCCTCCAGCAATTGACTCCACCATCATCCCATCCTCCACCCATCTGGTGCCATCTGTTTATTTTCCATCTCTTCCAACTATCATTTATCTGTCTCTTTCCCAACTCCACCCCTCTCATACTTCTACCTGGCTGCATCTGCCCATTAACTCTCTCCCCATCCTCAGTCCACTTATTGGCCACTAGCTCAACCATCCTGCTCTGCAGTCTCATTTCCTGAAATGTCGACACTTCCTTCTCCCAGATGTGTTCCTCCAGCTGTTTGTTTCTTGCTCCAGATCCCAGCATGTACATTCTGTTGTATCTCTAAATGTTGATGCTTGTGGTACTATATTTTACAAATGTACTTACAGAAGTTACCAGAAGCCTGCTTGATGCTGAGAAAACTTCATCACTCTGGAATATGCAAAATCCTTTTGGAGCCTTTGTTCTCTGTTTGTTTAAAGGAAACTGAGACAGGTCTTCCATTGAGAAACTGATGTGAAAGGCCGAAAAAACACTGCACATGTCACAATTAAGGTTGAACGTACAATGCAGAAAACCAGGTAAATTCAGAGGCACGGGCTAGATAATGTAAAGATCAAGTTTAAAAAGATGAAGTTTAAAGGGGGAAGAAAGGAAAGGGTGTCACCAGGAGTTACACATTTTTATTGGCTTGGAAGAGATGAGTTGGAGTAGCTGTGGGCAATGATTCTAAGGCTTTTTTCTTGTTGTTGATAGAATGCTGTAGATTTGTGTTGTGGAGTGGAGACAGATGAAGCTTTCAGATACTTCCTTGATTACCCAATGTGATCAAAGACCTTTCCTGCAGAGCACTGCTGCAAAAGATTAAATTGCTGGGTAGACTCCACAAATGATTCGTTTATAAATGACCCATGGAAGGAGAGATATCTTCTTGTTCCATTATTTCCCACATTTTTCAGAAAGCTCTTACATGTGAAATACTGGAAAGTTAATTTCCAAATCACAGATGCAATTTTGGTGGAGCCAATTTATTCTGAAGTTGAATTGCCCATCTGACATCAGATTGTTATAATTGGGATGTCACAATAGATTTTCCTGCAATATTCTTCCATGGATTTGGGAAATGGGCAGCTCAAGGACTAGTTTGAAGCTATCAGGGTCTAATTTTGATCCAATTCCATTTTGGTTGCTGAGTAACACCCGATATTATGATTGCAGTTTCGCAGTTAGATGGAACATCACTTGTCGGAAGGGGAAATTGAAACAGATGAGTTAAAGAAACAGCTTGCTTTCCCAAATAAGATTTTAGGATTTGAGTTTCAGTACATCGAGTGGAAAGATTTCTCAAGAAAGCAGGTGGAATTTAGTGCACAGTATTATGAAATATAAAGGTAGCAATGATGGTAGATTTTGTTGCTCTCATTGAAGATTGTGTAACCTCCATCATTAAAGTAGCACCCAGAGGAGTTTTCCACATCCAGGTAATGTGCCCAACACTAGTGGGACTCTATAGGGTTTATTGGCTAACCTTTGAAAGTGGGCATGGAGATTTGACGGGGTTAGAGCAAATCCGTGCATTGTTTTGCAGGCAGTGTATTTAACTGGTTCTATCTGCTTGCAGCCAGTATTACCCACACTTTTTGTAGCCTGTAGGCATCAGCAGGGGCTGCATCATGAACAGCAATCACTCTTAAAGGCATCATCTGTTTCATGGAGAAGTGGTGCGTGGTGCTGTAAGAAATGCTGAGAGGATTTAAATTCGTAACTGAGGAATAATTGAATAAATGAGAGAGTGAACACCAAGGAGAGCATGAGAAACAAGAGCAGGTTCAGGCCATATTGCACCTTGAACCTGCTCTAATCTGATATTTGACCTCAGCTTCACTTTCCTGTTGGATCCTCTAAATGCATGACTACCCTGTTATTCGAAAGCCTGTCTATTTCAGTCTTGAATATACTTGATGACTTCAGCATCCATAGGTAACATTTCAGCTTCCATGACAACTCCTGTGGCTCTTTTTACAATAACTTCTATCGAAGGTTTTTATGGTACAAAGAAACTTTGACTCTTGCCTTAAGTTGCTACTTTTTTAACTCTGGACACGAGTCTTCACAGGAGGTTTCCTGATACCAGACAGCTCATCAAGATCCCAACTATCCATGACAAAATGGTATATTTCATATCTAACCATTCAAAGTCTTGAGCTGCCACACAGAGGTTTGGCCTCCGAGCAGTAGATAACCCATCTCAGGGTTGGCTGCTTGTGGTGGCTCACTCATTGTTGCCTTACTCAAAGTTTTCCTCCATGTATTTTCCAACCTCCAAGCTATCCGCAGTCTCATTAATTAGCTTTTCATGGTCTTCGACCCTCACTGAGGAAGCATCTTGCAGAAATGTCAGAATAGTCCAAAGCAAATGGAAGGCCCAAGGGTGGGCAGTTTAATTTCATATTAATTATTCAATGATTCAATTAGTAATATAATTGGAAAGCTTAATTTCTGATTTGGCTGTTTTTATATTATTTGGAAGAAGATTATGCACAGGTGATCGGAATGACCACATTCATCAGGTGGTGGCATGTATATCACTCTTTCAGAAGACCTGATGGCTGCCCGAGGGCTTCCTCAGAACTGTTGATGTGCTTATGGTACAGATGATGTGCTCTACAATACTCCTTGTGGCATCATTGATCTCACAATGTGGCAGAATTTCATATTGTGACTGATTTCGAGGTTGGTTAGGCTTGAGAGTGGCTGGGTCTGAAAATGGGGTCTGAAATAAAGGCAATTAATTACAAAAGTGCGAAGGCAGTATTAGCAAAAGTGGAGTGGGAGAATAGATTAAAAACCGACAATTATAGATAAACAGTGGCAAACGTTTAAGGAGATATTTTATAACTCTTAGCAAAGATATATTTTATCGTGAGATAAAGACTCCAAGCGAAGGATCCATCTGCGCAAATTAAAGAGTGCCATCGCAGTGAAAGCAAAGGTTTACAATGTTGTGTAGGTTAGTAACTGCCCAGAGCACTGGGAACATTTTAGAACGTAACAAAGGATGACTGCAAAAACGGAGAGGTAAAATAGATTATGAAAGTAACCAGCCAAGAACTATCCAACCAATTCCTAATAGTTCCAGCAAGTTTATAAAAAGGAAGATAATTGAGGTAGTTGTTGGAGACTGTTAAATTAGTATTAAGAAATACGAAAAAAGTCAGAGATTTTAAACAATTATTTTATATCCGTCTTCATTGCACAAGAAATTGAACACTTCCCAATGATTGTAGAAAGTAACAAACGTGACAGAGGAACTTATTACAATTAGAACATAGAGCATAGACCCAGAGTCCAGCAGAGGAATAGATCCTTCAGCCCACAATATCCGTGCCAAACATGATGCCATGTGAAACTAATCTCCTCTGCCTGCACTTCATCCAAACCCCTCCATTCCCAGAATATCCATATGCATATCTAGAAGCCTCTTCAATACGCCCTGGTGCTTGCCTCAACCACCACCCCTGACAGCATGTTCTAGACACCCTCCATCTCTGTGTAAAGAAACGTAAATGAATGAAAGATACGGCATGGAAAGAGGTCCTCCAGCTCACCGAGTCCACGAGGAACCATCGATTACCCGTTCACACTGATTCCATATTATCCTACTTTATCATCCACTCCCTACACACAATGGGCAATTTATAGAGGCCAATTAACCACACGTGTTTGGCATATGGGCAAAACTGGAGCTCCCGGAGACCTGTCTAAAAGCTTCTTAAATGCCACTACCACTATAATCCCATGTGATTATAGGACAAATTCCACATAGACAGCACCGAAGGACAGAATCAAACTCGGGACTCGGGCAAAGGTTCCACCAGTTAAAGGAGATTTGCAGGATAGGTTGCACCTTGGACAGCACAAGGTGCAACCTATCCTGCAAATCTCCTTTAACAGCCCCTCTTTGCTTAAAGCTGTTCCCTCTAGTCTTTAACATTTTTATCCTGGGCAAAAGGTTCTGACTATCTACCCTATCTCTGCCTCTCATAAATTTATATGCTTCTACCAGGTCACCCTCAGCCTCCGACACTCCTGGGAAAACAAGCCAAGCTCATCCGATCCCTCCTTACAGCTAATGACCTCTAATCCAGGCAGAATTCTAGTAATCCACTTCTGCATCCTCTCCAAAACCTCCACATCTTTGCTGCAGTGGGGCGACCAGAACTCCACATAATACTCCAAATGCAGACTAACCTAAATCCAAAAAGCTGCAGCACGAATTCCTGACTTTTATAAGGGGCATATGTAAAAGAGATGTGTGGGGCAAGTGTGGTGGGTGCCTTGAACGTACTCCCAAGAGTGGTAGTGGCATTTAAGAAGCTTTTAGACAGGTCTGTGGATTTACAGTGAATGGAAATATACTGCTCATGTGCAAGCAGATTAGACTAGCTTATCTTGGTGTCATGTTCAGAATGAACACCAAGGGCTGAAGGGACTGTTCCTGTGCAGTACTATTCTATGCTTTATGGTCTGTTAAATGGATAGAGATAAATAGTGGTGTTGTAAATATCATTTGAGTGCCCTGGCTTAAACGGATCACAGATTGTAAGTATTACAGCAGGTAGTCAGGAAGGCAGACAGGATGTTGGACTTTATTGCAAAAGTGATGGAGTGTAGAACAGATATAAAGGCTTCAGACAAAGTACAGAAGAAATTCACCAAAATGATTCCAGTGATAAGAGACTGTTGTTATATGTAAGGTCTACAGAAACCTAGGGTGTTCTCCTTAAAACAAAGAAGGCTGTGTGGGATTGATAGAGATATTTAAAAAAACATTTGGCATAGACAGAGAAAAACTAATCTGTCTGGTGGAGGGATCAAGATCTTGAGACAAAGAATGAAGATATTTTCAAAAGAATCAGAAGTAATATGTGAAAAAAATTATTTTACAAAGTAAGTGTTTTGGGTCAGGAAGGTACTTCCAGCAAGATTAGTGAAGGAAGGTTCAAATGTACCATTCAAAAGACAGCTGGAAAATGGTGTGAAAATTAGATTTTGGAGGGTTTTGGACCGAGGGCAGAGGAAGTGGATTAGTCTGTTGTCTAATTGGTGTGGACTTGATGAACTGAAAGGGTTCCAGTGCTGTAACCATTCTGTGATAAAGTAGAAAGGTCTGATTATAAATACATTAGGCTTTAGTGTGACCACATCTGGAGTACTGCGACAGTTTCCATTTCTTATCAAAGAAGGATATTTTGATGTTGGAGGCATTTCAGAAAAACTTCACTTCATTGTTGCCTGGGATGAAAAGGTTTTCATATGAGGAAATATAGATCAGGCTGAACCTACACTCTCTAAAAGTTTGGACGAAGGGAGGTGACATTACTTAAATAAATAACATTCTGAGATGGATTGAGGAGGTTGAGGCTCAGAATGTTTCTCCTCCTGTTTTATTAAATGGGATAACTAGCTCCAGGAACACAAGCCCCCTTTGAGTTATACAACACAGAACCAAGCCCTTCGGCCCATGTCAAGCAAGATGCCCCATCTACGCTAGTCCCATCTGCCATATCTCTCTAAATCTTTCCTATCCATGTACCTGTCCAAATGTCTTTTAAATGTTGTTACAGTACCTGCCTCAACTATCTCCTCTGGCAGCCCCCCTCACCTTAAACCTCTGGTTCTTGATTTCCCCACTCTGGGTAAAAGACTGTGCATTCACCCTTTCAATTCCCCTCATGATTTTATACACCTCGATAAGATCACCCCTCGGCCTTCTGCATTCCAAGGAATAAAGACCCAGCCTGTCCAACCTCTCTCGAGAGCTCAGGCCATCAAATCGTGACAACATCCTCATAAATGTTCTCTGCACTTTTTCCAGCTTCACGATTCTCTCCTCACCTCCCCCCCCCAATTCCTCCCAACAGTCCAAAATCCAAAAATCCAAAATCCAAAATAGCTTTATTTGTCATTCGTTCAGAACGAGATTACTTAGCCAGCAGTACAAAAACACAAGACACAACCCCAACACAAACATCCATCACAGTGACTCCAAACACCCCCTCACTGTGATGGAGGCCAAAAACTTCCCCTCTCTCTTCCCCCATGCCCCTCCCACGTACAGACAACTCGACCCCTACCGAGGCGACCGACCCGCACAGCCCCCGCAAGGAGATGGAAAGTCCACGCGGCCGAGCCGCACCGGGCGATGGAAAGTCCCATGGCCGCGCCGCGCTGTTCAGTCCCGCGGCCGAGCCGCACCGGGCGCTGTTCAGTCCCGCGGCCGCGCCGCACCGGGCGATAGAAGGCCCCGCGGCCGAGCCGCACCGGGCGATAGAAGGCCCCGCGGCCGCACCGGGCGCTGTTCAGTCCCGTGGCCGTGCCACACCGGGTAATGGAAGGCCCCGCGGCCGAGCCGCACCGGGCGATGGAAGGCCCCGCGGCCGCGCCGGGCGATAGAAGGCCCCGCGGCCGAGCCGCACCGGGCGATAGAAGGCCCCGCGGCCGCACCGGGCGCTGTTCAGTCCCGTGGCCGCGCCGCACCGGGCGATGGAAGGCCCCGAGGAAGAGACCTAAAAAAAGAAAGATTCCCCCCCCACACATACACCCCCCCCCCACACATACACGCCCCCCCCACACATACACGCCCCCCCCCCACACATACACAACCAAAACAAAACACCCCAACACCAACACACAAACAAAAAAGGACAAAGAGACTGCCAGCGAGCCTCAGCCATTAGGCACCGCCACACACTTGGAACATTTGTACTGACCTGCAAATCTTTGGGATATAGCAGGAAATCAGAGCGTCCAGTATAGTCCACATAGTCAGAGAGATAACATTTAAACTCAGAGCGTCCAGTATAGTCCACATAGTCAGAGAGATAACATTTAAACTCCACACAAACAGCACCCAAATTCAGGAATGAACCTGAATCACTGACATTGTGAGGCAGAGGCTCCTGGAGCTGCACCACTGTGCTGCCCTAGTTGCATGGCACAATGGCACAGCAATTAGTGCTGTTACTGCACAGTTCAATGCTAACCTTTAAGTTGGTCTGTGTTGAATTTACATGTTTTTCAGTAATGGCAAGGTTTCTCTTCAAGTGCTTTTGTTTCTTCACACATCCCAAAGATGTGCTCATTGGTCAGTTAACTGTCTACTGCAAATTACTCTGAATGTCAGTAGGAAGCAAGGGAATTGAGGGGAATGGGCGAACAGTAAAGAACAAGTTACAAGGAAATAAGGGGGGGGGAGGGAGAGGGTTGTGTGGTGGGAGTGAGGTTAATGGAAATGCTTTGAAATGTGATGGACTAAATGTTCTTCTGTGGCATAAGGAAATGTGATGAAAATATAATGAGATTTCATGTGGAGGCCTTTTGACAAGTTGGTCCTCTGAAAAACAAGACTTTTCGGATGTTTCAAGAAACAAGATATTATAGGTTTAGATCTAAGTTATGGAAGGGACCTTTCTTTTTACATGGTTCTCTTTCTACAGATGCTGCCTGACCTACTGAGTGTTTCCAACGTTTACTGTTTTTGTTTCAAATTTCCAACATGTGCAGTTTTATTTGTTAATTGTCAAAGCAAATGCAATCAGATCAGGTTAGAAGCAAAACATTGGGTTAAAAAAAAAGATATTGCTATAATTCAATTTTTAGCATAATCTTTGGGTTATTGGAAATGTTGCAGTTTAATTTTGTTCAAATATAAATTCCAAAAATGTTTTATTTTGATATTTCTATAACTTTCTCTGCACTCCCCCACTCCATTCTGAGCCTAGCAACCTCCAAGCAGTTACAAGCTATTTTATATACTACCAATCACTGGTGCGTTCAGGTCAATATTTGATGCTTTTAAAGGTACTGATGAAAACGTCCACATGTAACACTCGCTGGAGACAAGGAGTCTGTAGAGACTCATGCAATTGTCAACAAGACTCTGAAAGACTGCCTTAATTTTCTTCAACACAAACGTAAAGGTAAAAATACACACTTCCGTACACATTTGTGACAATCCTTTTATTAAGCCATGCAATAACTATAAACAATAATGGTAATAAATGTTTTAACATCATTTATCATAATCATTATAGCTCCACCCGAAGCAATGAAAGAGGTTACTCCATCCGACACACCAGTTCATTTCCCTTTTCCATTAAGGTTGACGGCAGCAGGAACCATAAGGAGTGTGGAGGAGCATTAGATGAGAAATAAACCCCTGTGATATGTGTGAAGCCTGAGAAGAGCACATATATAAAAAAGATGAAGGGAAATACAGCCAATGGAATAAAACACAAGACTGATATGGAAATCTGTGGAAGAGAGCATCCAAATCTCAGTAATATCTGGTTTAAAATACAACTTAAACTTGGCTAAATCAAATTGCATTAAGTCGCTGTCACTGAGTTCAGCTGGTGTTCATCAGATGGGATTGTTGCTGTAAAGTTGAATGTTATTAGCCATTTCTGGGTTGCTTTACACCATTCAGAAATTGACCGGCATATCCTACTGAAATCCGGATCCCAATTCAATTTCCATGTCAGAAGTTCACAGAATGCCATATTTCCCAACTTCATAGGGTGTTGGAAGGAGACAAGTATTTATGTTTTTGGACCCTACAAATCCAGATATGTATTTTGCTGCTTGAGATTCTTGCACTGAGTAACTTTACACCAAATCTATTCATTTATTTTCTCAACTCGGTTTGGCTTGGAGTTCTTAAGTCCAGTTAGCAATTGGTCTACCAGTGAAATGGAATCTTTCAGGTATCTGATATCAAATTTTAACAATGGCAGCACCTGCAGTGAATAGGAATCTGGGTAGCTACAGACCTGATTCCGTTTCAAATCTCTGGCTGTTCTACAGTTGAGATATTGTTACCTAGAAATGCTATTGTTCCCTCAGCACACGTTAGAAAGGCTGTGGTCTGGTGTTGTGATGTGTGGTGTGGTCAGTGAGGGGGAAGGGCCGTGGGAATGGGAATGGGAAAGGGCAGCAGCGAATGCTTTATCTCACCGGCCCACACCAGCAGTCACAACAGATTGGGTGTTACACACTTTCAATTACATAAATGTGCAGGAACCTGTGATGGAAGTGAAGAAGGGAGAGAGACAATGGGAGGGACTGAACCAAAGACTAATACATTGTGGAGAGAGGTGAGAGAAATTGGAGGTCAAGAGTTGTCGTTGAGTGGTAGAGGTGGTGAGGTGTGTGGGGTGGAGAGGTTGGTGTTGGGGATAATGGATATCATTACATTAGTTGGTATGGGGACTGCGATTGCCTTCATTGTGGGTGAAGCAATTGGTTGAGGGGAAATCGCTGTCTTTGGATGGGTTGATAGGTCACGGGCTTCAGGAGATGAAATATGTGTTGGTAAAACAAGGAACTGTAGATGCTACAAGATGGGGGTTGGTGTTGTGTTATTATTGGAATTGTATGTCCAAAAGACCGGGATATTTATGTCCATCCAATGTCATGTGAAGTAGCATTGGCTGGGGAATAACGACACTCAATGAACTTCAAAATGGAAACCAAGTTAGGATCGTATTACAACAGGAAATGCCAGTCAAAATTTCTGAATAACGTGAAACAACCCAGAAATGGCCAATAGCATGTTCCACTTGGAGAAACATGGACATTTTCAATTAGTGGAGTTATGCAACTGTGTGAAGTGATTGTTTTAATTTCTTATCAGTAAAGAAAATTAAACTGATTCCAAGTTCAAGTCAGCCATTGGCATATCCCACTGAGATTTGCAGCATTCCAAACTGCACACAAACTAATCTGAAAATGGGCCTTTAGCCAACATAAGTGACACTTTTCAGCTCATTGCGTAGACTGAGCCAAATGTTATCGTGCTTCTGGAGAGGATGCCACTTGTACGAGATCTAATTAAAATACAAACAGTGCCGTTAGTTATCCACAAATCGCTGCTCTTTCACAGCAATGTTTTAGTTTAGTTTAGAGATACAGTGCGGAAACAGGCCCTTCGGCCCACCGGGACCGCGCCGACCAGTGAGCCCCGCACATTAACACTATCCTACGCACACTAAGGACAATTTTTACATTTACCAAGCCAATTAATCTACATACCTGTTCGTGTTTGGAATTAGCACATAAGGAAACACTCGCTTGGGCCTCTGGTCTTTACTGTGGAAGAATTACTCTACCTAGTTTTTAAATTACTTTGAATTTAATTCAGTTTGGATTCCTGCAGAGACCCTGGCAGAAACATTTATGTGGTGTACAACAAGCACATTCTATCCATTTAATTGGATACTCGACCAAGTGGACCCGTTGGGCCCAAACATCTCCTGCATTGGTGCAGCACCCTCACTCCCCCTCCCCTCTCCCCCCTCCCCTCTCACCCCTCCCCTCTACCCCCTCCCCCTCCCCTCTCCCCGCCCCTCCCCCTCTCCTCCTCCCACCCCCTCCCTCCTTCCCATCTCCTCCCTCCCCCTCCCTCCCTCCTCCCTCTCCCCTCCCCCCTCCTCCTCCCTCCACCCCCCCTTCCTAGGAGATAGATTTAAACTTTAAAATGTGAATAACTTTAAACGTTTAACACCGATTTCAATGAAACTTCTTCCATTAGCGTCAAAAGGACGATGGTGAGTAAGGTGGGCCTAAATTTATTGCGCTATCATGTACCGTTTTGGCTATAGTTCAGGAACAAACAAACAAACAAACAAACAAATGAGAGTTTTAATATATAGATGTGCAAGATTGGGCGGGTTTGGAATGGGTTTCTGGACAGGTGTTTCTTATTCCAGTTTAATTCCGCATGATATATGATCTTGTCTGATAGAGGCCATAAATCAATAAAAATAAGATCAGAATACCAGCAAAAGAAATTTATTAAATTCATGTACATTGTACAGCGAGTAGTATCAGGTGGGGTGTCAAACATGTGGCCAATCATATAAAAGATTGTCCCAGAGCAAGTTATATTATTGCTCCGCGAGTAATGCAAAATGTATTATCTTAGTGCTAAAGCACAGGCATGTGTGCCTAAGTATGTCCCATTAAAAGTATAAAATGTAACTGTCTTGCCTTCTTTGTTCAAAACAGGGGCTGATTATGTTCAGGAAATACAGACCGTGGAGCACACAGGAGAGGGAAATTAAATTCTGTCTTAGTTTTTATAACAAGATACGCTTATTAATTTTGTAGAAGCAAAAGACCTGGTTTAAATATAATATTTTTCTAAAATAATCCATCCCTTTAGTATATAAAAGGTGTATGGAATACAACAATGTTTGGTATGAAAGTGCAGCCAATTCATAGATAATTTCCTTAAGCAAGCCACAGTGAACAAAATTTATCAAGAACCAAAATACTAAATGCTGCAGAAATGATCAATATAAATATGCAAATCTCAATAGTTTTTCTTTTCTTCGGCTGATTCAGCTGTAGGGGCATCAGGAATAATTATGATTACTATGGGAAAATTTATTATTGGAAGCAAACATGATTTTTTTAAATTGAGACCTTGATTTTCTATTGACCAATGTGACTTTTTCTATTTGGGAAGTGTGATGTTTTTTTTGTCATGTATTCTAAAGATAGATTGTTGTCTTAATATTTTTGGAAAGTCCAAAAGTTTATAATAAAAGTGTAATTATAAAGGAAGGATTGGTGTTTCTGGGCCAGAAATCGGTTGAGTGAAAATGGCGTTAGGGCCACAATCTTGGGATTTCCTGGTCAATCTTAAACCATGGACTCCACAATGTGAATGGAATATCACAGACCGACAGGCAGTAACTCGAATGAAGTTCCAAGGATATTATTATCTTTTCTTACTTTCAATAAACTTAGAGGAACGTCTGATAGAAACTTACTAACAAACAAATCGGACATTCTCTGTGGAATTCCCTGCCACAAAAGGCAGTGGAGACCAATTCACTGGATGTATTCAAGAAAGAGTTAGGGCTAATGGAATCAAGGGATATGGGGAGAAAGCAGGAACGGAATACTGATTTTGGAGGATCAGCCATGATTATATTGAATGGCAGGTGCTGGCTCGAAGGGCAGAATGGCCTGCTCCTGCACCTAATTTCTATGTTTCTATGACATTTGAACAACAAGTGAACCATTTAAAAATGGTCAATCAGTGGATGCCATTGGGTTGGTTATTTTTAGAGGTGAGAAAATCAAATGTGATGGACAGGGACTTTAGGTACTGGTTCAGTAACTGCAGAGAATTCTTTTCATACCCTCCCAAGCATGCGCGCAACCCACCAGTTGCATGGCATAATAACTCGGCAGATGACACGACAGCCCCGGTAATTGTACGGGTAGGGCATGTAGCCACCGAGAGGCTCACAGACTCGTTGGCAATGCTGGTGTCCACGGCGGCATTCGGCACAGCAGAATCCATTGTGATCAAGTGAAGGGTCGAAATAGGCGCCGTTCGCCCGCTGCAAAAACACACATACATTAAATCTTCTTGAGTTTTAGGTAAATATGTGCAAAATTCTCAGGCTGAAAATTCTGTACACAGGGAAAATAAATATGAAATCAAAAATCTCATGTCTGACTGCACACTGTGCCATTTGTTTCTCGTTATAAATTCTTATGATCACATTTATTAAGGGAAATCTCAATGCAACTTGTCACATTGCAATTATACTCATCCACTTATGGTAGTGCAGCAGCATTTCAATATTATGCCTTCCTGGACTTGAACTTACATTTCGAGAGACACTCTCATCCGGCAGAGGAATAATGCAGAGGGGTAGTTGTCAATAAAATGAGGTAAGGAGAGGGGTGGCGCAAGAGTTAGCACGTGTTAAGTGGATTCCAGAGAATAGGGGTCGATGGGCAAATAAAGTCATTTGGGGGATAGATGCAAAAAGTTGGAGTAACTCAGGCAGCATCTCTGGAGAGAATGAATGGTGACATTTCAGGTCGAGACCCTCCTTCAGACTGAGAATCAGAAGAGAGGGAGACATAGAGATATGGAAGGATAAGGTGTGAAATTGAGAGATCAAAGGGGATGCGGATCAAGGAATATGTAGAATGGATCATTGTTAGCTGAGGGGTAGGTGACAATGAGGCATACAATCAGTAAAACTGTGATTTATATGGGGGAATTGAAGGGTAGAGGTAGCAAGAGAGGCTGGGAGGTAATAAATGGAGAACAAGAGGTGCAGATTCTGGAGTCTGAAAAGAAATAAGGGTTAAGAGTGATATTAAATAAGGTGGAATGGTAGCAGATGGTAACAACAGAGGGATGAGAGGGTTGTGCAGTAGGGCTGGCGACAAAGGAAACTGAGTAGGAGAACTGTTTGATGATGGACAAATTAAGTAGGTGGGGGAATGGAAACAGGGTGACTGTAACCTGGAGGGTAAGGTAGGAAGAAGGGTTGTGAGAGAACACCAGCATAGATAGGAGGAAAGGGAAAGGGACAGAGGGAGCATGGGTGACATGAAAGTGGAACATTGCCATTGTGTTGTAGACTACCCAGGTAGAATATGAGGTGCTGTTCCTTTCATTTGTGCTTGTCCTCACTCTGGCAGTGGAGCAGTCCGAGGACAGACAGTTCAGTGCGGGAATATGAAGGGGAATTAAAATGGCTTGAAACCAGATGATCAATATGGCTATAGTGGACAGAGTGTAGGTGGTTGGCAAGCAGTTGCCTATTCTTTATTTGGTCTCACTGATGTAGAGGAGGCCTCAACAAAAATACTGAATAACATATGTTGGAGGATGTACAGGTGAATCTCTGCCTCATCTGGAAGCGCAGATTAGGTCCAAGGATGTCCTAGAAACTACTAACATATTAGCATCTGAATACTGAACTGCCATGTTTTGACCCACCTCTGTCAGTGTTGATTATGGAACTTTTAACCCATTAGATTAAGTGCCATGTATTATTATCATCAACTGTAATTCTCCATCTTAGATGATAGATGATTATTTTTAAGTTTATCTGTGTAAGACATTAGTCAGAGTGGAACTGTGCAAAGTGGGAGAGGCTAGAGCAGAATAATTTCAAAAGGGCAAAGCTTATCTGCCGATCTTCATTTTTCTTTCAATTTGTCATGTCCACACACAATAACGCACAAGTCAATATAATTTACAACTAACGAGACAATCCAGTATCCCTTTATCTGTTCTAGGAAGCAAAGGAAATCACTTTTTCTTTTGCAAGAATTCATCCATTATTTCTTAAGGGTGATTTTTTCCACTTCAAAATGATCTTAAATTACGTTCTCTTTCCTTTTACAAATGCATTGGTTTAAGGAAAAGCAAAGTTGTTGAATGGGTTGATTTGCTAAACTTGAAATAAGTATAAAACAAAAGCATTTGTTGAAAAAACAATAGGTATAGCTCTGGCAGCAGAGAAGTATACCTGTCAAGCCACAATGCTTCAACTTCCCAGCTCATATCAAAATAGCTGTTAACAATGGTTTTATTCAGTGCACAGTAACAGTGAAAGTGGGGTTGCTTTCTTCAGTCTCCTGGTAAATAACCTTGCCTTCCCTTCATCAATGAAAGCATCTTTCAAGCACAGATTCCTCCCTGCTGTTATTCAGCCCTTGCATGTACCTCTCATCTGCTAAGAATAAATTCCTGATTCTTTCAATCTATTCAATTGTGATCCTTGTGCTTTTTTAAAATTTATCTACACTCTTACTGCAGCTGTAACACTATATATTGCACTCTGGTTATTTTCTCGTTTGCACTACCTGATTTACTCGCAGATGCTGTGATTTGTTTGATTAGCAAGCAAAACAAAGTTTATTGCTGTATTATGTTACACTTGAATAGAATAAATCAATATCAATGACAATCAATACCAATACCAATATTACTGTGATCAATGGTCTCCTAATTGTCCTGACAAATGTACTACTAGATCATCTCCTTGCTTGGCAGCATTGGATCAAAAGCATGTCTCCATTCCAGTAACACAGAAGCAGGAAACCCCATTCATTCCCTTGGCCTTTGTTGCTGCTTTCTTATTTCATGGGTTTTTGATTAGCAAGTTGTTGAAAGATTACAGAAGATGGGAGAGAGTGTTGAGTTCAGTATACACTCAACTCCCATGATCTTATTAAATGGTAAAGCAGGCTCAAGTGGCCTGCTCCTGCTCCTAATTGGAATGTTCATATATCTGTTCTGAATATGTAAACTTCAGTTAATTTTCCTGGATGACCTCAAGGACCTGCAGGTGATGGAACCTTGAGCAAAACACGAAGTGCTGGAGCAACTCAGCAGGTCAGGCAACAACTGTGGAGGAAATGGACAAACAAAGTTTTGGGTCAGGATCCTTCAGACTGATTGTAGAAAGCAGGAAAAGAGAGGTGGGGGTTGGATAAAAACCCACCAAATGATAGGTGGATACAGATGAGAGGGGTTCTGGAGTTCCTATTTTTTGTGTGATAAGATACTTGGTGACTTCATTTTCTGGCATTCATTTTATACTCTAATTGTGCGATGATGTGGGATGGACCACCAAAGAAAATACTTCCCTCTAATAATTCTTTAGGTATCAGATTATATCATGTTTTTCTTTCTCTCCTGCCTAGGCTATCCCTCAGGATTGAGAATGATTTTCTCTTCCATTTCAGTTTTTTTTTGTGCTCTTGGATGTCTGATGAGGTGGACATGGCTTCAAAAGATGTGGATGGGATAGGAGGTGCCACAACGGGGCAGGTTGATAGGTGGTTTGAGGCTTTATTTTGCTGCTCATCAGGGCTCTTTAGGGACACTTTAGAGACTCTTTAGGGACTCAGGATTCTCAATATTATCCTAATGTTCCGTCTCCACCTTGACCAGTCATGGGCCACACTTCCCAGCGTCAACTAGAATGCTGCATTTTTCCAGAGGCTTTGAGCACATACTTGAATCTTGTCTCTGCCTGCCTGATCCTTTCTTCCCATGACATACGCAAGGGGGTACATGCCTAATCGGTACAACCAGATCTATTGTTAACCAGACTATTACTCAGTATGTGATTCTGCAGTGGGAGTGATTGGTGGCTTCTTCAGAAGCTTAAATCTGGAGCTCTTTGTTTCCTTGTGCACTCCTAGAATCTTGCAGGACATCATTTAGTCATAGTTTCTGCTTAAATGTACCCTGCTGGTTTCAAACTAAGTAAGGTAGACCTTGTCCTCTTATCTTTCATTTCTGAAAATAAAAAAATGTTTCTATAATTTAAACTATCACTGAGAATGATGATTCATGCATGATATTTCAGCAAATGTGTGTTATATTCCACTTCTGAAGTTTGGTTTCATTAACTTCACGTTATAGATAGTTATCTTTCTGCCACAATATTTGGCATTTAAGTCATGCAACCAAGGGTGAACTTTTATCTGCCAGCCGGATTGAACAGAATGTTATCTTTTTTTTTGCATATAGTAGACATGTGCGTTATTTTCATGAGACTGTTAATATCTGAAGGAATATTTGAAAGATAATGAACTGAATGTATCGGATTTGAGTGAATGACAAATCAAATGGCAAACATTTCCTCTGGAAGATTGTGCCTCTTTAGCCTTCAGCCTGAATATAAGCTGTTGCCTGAAATCGAGGAAGATCCTGAATTTCAATAACATACTAATTCCCATCTGAAGACTATTAGGAATGTTATATTCTCTGAGGATAGACACAAAAAGCTGGAGTAACTCAGTGGGACAGGCATCATCTCTGGAGAGAAGGAATGGGTGACATTTTGGGTTGAGACCCTTCTTCAGAGTCTCTCCAGAGATGCTGCCTGTCCCGCTGAGTTACTCCAGCTTTTTGTGTCTATCTTCGGCCACAGTTTAAGAATAAGGGGTAGGCCATTTAGAACAGAGATGAGGAAAAACTTTTTTAGTCAGAGAGTTGTGAATCTGTGGCATTCTCTGCCTCTACTGAATACATTCAAGAGAGAGCTAGATAGAGCTCTTAAGGATAGCGGAGTCAGGGGGTATGGGGAGAAAGCAGGAATGGGATACTGATTGAGAATGATCAGCCATGATCACATTGAATGGCGGTGCTGGCTCGAAGGGCCGAATGGCCTACTCTTGCACCTATTGAAAAAAACCCCCAAAAAAACCCCAGCATCTGCAGTTCCTTCCTAAACATGTTAATGGCAGGCAGTGACTAGTGGGGTACCGCAAGGCTCAGTGCTGGGACCCCAGTTATTTACAGTGTATATTAATGATTTGGACGAGGGAATTGAATGCAACATCTCTAAGTTTGCGGATGACACGAAGCTGGGTGGCAGTGTTAGCTGCGAGGAGGATGCTAGGAGGCTGCAGAGTGACTTGGATAGATTAGGCGAGTGGGCAAATGCATAGCAGATGCAATATAATGTCGATAAATGTGAGGTTATCCACTTTGGCGGCAAGAACAGGAAAGCAGAGTATTACCTGAATGGTGACCGATTGGGAGAAGGGGAGATGCAACGTGACCTGGGTGTCATGGTGCACCAGTCATTGAAAGCAAGCATGCAGGTGCAGCAGGCAGTGAAGAAAGCGAATGGTATGTTGGCATTCATAGCAAGAGGATTTGAGTTTAGGAGCAGGGAGGTTCTGCTGCAGTTGTACAGGGCCTTGGTGAGACCGCACCTGGAGTATTGTGTGCAGTTTTGGTCTCCTAACCTGAGGAAAGACGTTCTTGCCTTAGAGGGAGTACAGAGAAGGTTCACCAGATTGATCCCTGGGATGGCGGGACTTTCATATGAGGAAAGACTGGATAGACTGGGCTTGTACTCGCTGGAATTTAGAAGACTGAGGGGAGATCTTATAGAAACATATAAAATTCTTAAGGGGTTGGAGAGGCTAGATGCGGGAAGATTGTTCCCGATGTTGGGGGAGTCCAGAACCAGGGGTCACAGCTTAAGGTTAAGGGGGAAGTCTTTTAGGACCGAGATGAGAAAACATTTCTTCACACAGAGAGTGGTGAGTCTGTGGAATTCTCTGCCACAGAAAGTAGTTGAGGCCAGTTCATTGGCTATATTTAAGAGGGAGTTAGATGTGGCCCTTTTTGCTAAAGGGATCAGGGGGTATGGAGAGAAGGCAGGTACAGGCTACTGAGCTGGATGATCAGCCATGATCATATTGAATGGCGGTGCAGGCTCGAAGGGCCGAATGGCCTACTCCTGCACCTATTTTCTATGTTTCTATGTTTCTATGTTATATTCTCTTACAGCTTGGTTGTGAGTGTTAAGGGCCTGTCCCACTTAGGCGATTTTTTAGGCGACTGCCGGCGACTGTCAGTCGTAGCAAATCGCCAAAATATTGTTTTACCCTACAACAATGACCACGACAATGCGGAGTCAGGTCGAGATTACACCGTCTTCGGAAACATCGCGAAATTCCCACGCTGTCAATGCGTCTCCGGCGTCCTAATTTTCGCTGAAATCACTGACAAGTCGGTAATTACTTGAGAGTTTTGAAATATAACATCTTGCCCGGGTTACTTGAAAACCAAGGTTCATGGTAACAAGGCATAAACTGGATTGACTTCCAGTTTACTAATAGCAGTATTAAAAAAATTAATTTTAAAAGTGGTTAATTGGATTTTTGTGCGGAGTGTGGGGATTCTTTGAAAATGTACGGGAGATGCATATCTAGTTTCTGGGTTGCATATCTGGGTTGGGAGCCTACTTTAAATGTAATCACCGATGGCCATAAACATTGCGAAAATTCCCACGCTTACCTGACCGTCAAACTGTCGCCTCCAATCTACCTGTCAAATGTCCTGACAGTAAATAAATTGGTTAAACACAAGTATTTTATGGTATCTTCAAATTACTTTACTTAATTTAATATTATGTGCTTCTAAATGCATCTAAGACAACCTAGCAAACCTGGGGACAGCATGCGACAGCGCCCGCAATAAGCAACGATACCTGGCGACAAGCCAGTTGTCGCCGAGAAATTTCACTGATTCTTGGAAGACTCCTCACGATCATGCCCGCGACACCCCGGCGAACTGTCAGCGACAGCCTAGTCACCGGCAGTTGCCTTAAAAATGCCTAAGTGGGACAGGCCCTTCAAGCAAATAGAACAATACAGCAACCCACAATGTCTGTGCCAAACATAATGACAAGACCAAATCTTATCTAAATCTGCACATAATCCATATCTCTTCATTACCACATAGCTATGTGTCTATCCAAAAGTTCCATAAATGCCACTATCATATCTACCTCTACTGGCAGCAAGTTCAGCCCTGGCAGCAAGTTCCAGGCACTTACCACCCTCTGTGTAAAAAATCTTTCCCACGCATCTCCTTTAATCTTTGCCTCTCGCACCTTAAAGCAATGCCCTCGAGTATTTGATATTGCCATCCTGAGAAATGGTTCTGACTGACTATACTATCCATGCCTCATAACCTTAATATGTCTATCAGGTCTCCCATGAAACTGGCATTCCGGAGAAAACAATCCAAGACTGTCCAACCTCTCCTTGTAGCTATGCCCTCTGGTCCAGGCATCATTCCGGTAAACTTCCTTTGCACAACCTCCACACACCTCCAGTGAAGAAGCTGTTCTTGAAGACTGATGAAAGATTTTCAAGCTTTTGTACATTGTTTTGTCAGGCGAGGCAAGAAGAATCACTGGGCTGTGAGTAATTATGATATCATTATGTTGGCTGCAGTGTGAATTTAGAGTTAATTAGGGAGGTTATGGTCTCGTGTGATGGTCTCGTTCACAACTCTTCGCAGATGAATGGAAGGTCTGAGGTGATCCAAAATAATGAAAGGCTTGAAAGGGGATCTAAAGATACTTCTGGTGGGAAGCTAATCCTGTAAATTGACCCATTTAGATGGTAAACCAAAAAGCACTTGTTCCATAGAAAGAGTGGTAAAAATTTGGAACACTCCACCCATAAGATACTGAGAAAATTTAAACTCTTGGAACGGGGTACTGATTGAGAATGATCAGCCATGATCACATTGAATGGCGGTGCTGGCTCGACAGGCCGAATGGCCTCCTCCTGCACCTATTGTCTATTGAAAGATTTTTCCTGGGACTGGGTATTGAATGAAACAGAGATGAGATGAGTAACCGAGGGTGAGTACAGATTGAACTGAATGGCGGAACAGACTCAAATGGCTGAATGGTCTCCTCTTTTTCTTCTGTTTCTAAGAATTGCATTTGAGATCATTATTCTTTATCGGCATAATTTAATATCACATTATTCGATGCATTTACCCAGGGGGGATCTCGGAGATTTTTACAGTTAAATTAAATATATTCTTCCAAAAGTCAGCAAAAATTTGGAGATGAAGAATAAATTCTCCCAAGAAAAGCTGAATTAAAGATACTGTGAAAGACAAACTTGTGATGGTGACCTTAAGAACTGTTAAGAACTGTTAAGAACTGGGACAGTAATTTGATGAAAGTCTTGACAGAATTGACAGATGTTTTATGAGATGTAGCTCCTGTTGGAAGTTACTTGGCTTCCAGAAACCTTTCCCTTGTCCTGAGCACTGTGGGCCAGTCACAACATTCTTGTTGGATGTTTCTTTTTTGGGGGGTTTTGTGTTGGTTGGGGTTGTGTAATTTGCTTATTTTATTGCTCTTATTGTTGGACTGTGGGTTACGAAATTTCGTCCAGAAAACTTGTTTTTTGGATGACAAATAAAGATATCCTGAATCCTGAACAAATGCATAACATAACTTGTGAAATAAGCTGGGATAAAGAGTGGCAAACACTGACCCCTTTTTATTTTAAATGGAAGAAGGCCTGTCGTACTTCACTGCAGAAGATATAGCTATAGCAGTCACATCTATACTTAGCTGAGATGTTCATATAATTTTTTTTCCCCAAGATTATTGTTTTCACCAGGTATCAGTAAAAGAGGCAAATTACAGTCTGCAACCATTTCACGAAGAATGAAACAAACAACTACTCTGCTCAGATCCTTTTGGATGCTTCCTTCTGAAACCTGGAATTAAAGTGAATAGTTTTCAGTCAGCACTTTTAATCTTCCATTTTATTATTCAGGGTGTTTAGTCTGCAGTATTTTTGTGATTACGTGTCTGGCCAGCTGCGTTGCACTGTATGGAGCTGAAGCAGAGATCTGTCTAAGATGGTTGTTTGCTTTGCAGCTGGCCAGTCCGTTGAGATTACAAGGTCAATGTACTTGTCACACGCAAAGTGAAATGCCACAAGGAAAAGGGAGGCCAGGGTGATTTTGCATTTAATTAATGGACAGAAAATCAGGTGGGCTTTGTTTGTGCATGTATTAATCCCTGCTTGGATTTCAAATATTTGCAGATCCAAGTCAATCTGATACCTCCCAGGCACTCGAATTGGAAAATCCATACCACAGTGGCCTGTGAGCCTTTAATTTTCCTGCTGTCCTGTTTGCATGCAGCCTTGTGGATGAAAGAGATGCAGAAATCGCCGGGAACGTTCAGTAATGAGGCAGGATTTGTAAAAAAGAGAAATTGCATGAATATTTTACATTTTGATGATTGATAATTGATCTGAAGCAAGGGATTTCTCGCAACAGTACTTTCGCACAGTTGGGGTACATCTGATTTAAGTGGATATTCAGTTTGAACATCAGCCTCCCCATCTTCCACTCTGCCCAGTTTTCTTTGAAACTTCGTGAAGTGTAAAAGGGCCAGCAATTAAACAATTTGGAGCTACTATGCAAAGCAAATCCCACCCACTGTGCGTTCTTGTTTTGCAGGTGGTTTGATCCTGGGTGAATGTGCAATTGTTTTCAATAGAAGTGGAGCTCTATTTGGGTTTATTTTAAAAGATTTTAGATATCACAAGTAAAGGAAAAAAACAGCATTGCATTACATGACGTATTATCTGTAAGTATTTCAAAAGGCAAGAACAGGTTTTCCAAAAGACTTATTCGTGATTTTTGCTTCTCTGTTGGATGTCAAAACATTTTTTTTTGTTGGTTTTTGTCAAACTAACTGGCACAAAGCAATCAGTCATTGTCATAGAAGCATAAGAAAATAACTGCAGATGCTGGTACAAATCGATTTATTCACAAAATGCTGGAGTAACTCAGCAGGTCAGGCAGCATCTCGGGAGAGAAGGAATGGGTGACGTTTCGGGTCGAGACCCTTCTTCAGACTGATGTCAGGGGGGCGGGACAAAGGAAGGATATAGGTGGAGACAAGAAGATAGAGGGGGAACTGGGAAGGGAGAGGGGAAGAGAGGGACAGAGGAACTATCTAAAGTTGGAGAAGTCAATTTTTCATACCGCTGGGCTGCAAGCTGCCCAGGCGAAATATGAGGTGCAGTTCCTCCAATTTCCGGTGGGCCTCACTAGGGCACTGGAGGAGGCCCATGACAGAAAGGTCAGACTGGGAGTGGGAGGGGGAGTTGAAGTGCTCAGCCACCAGGAGATCAGGTTGGTTAAGGCGGACTGAGCGAACGTGTTGAGCGAAACGATCGCCGAGCCTGTGTTTGGTTTCGCCGATGTAAAGAAGTTGACATCTAGAGCAGCGGATACAATAGATGAGGTTGGAGGAGGTGCAGGCGAACCTCTGTCTCACCTGGAAAGACTGTTTGGGTCCTTGGATGGAGTTGAGGGGGGAAGTAAAAGGACAGGTATTGCATCTCCTGCGGTTGCAGGGGAAAGTGCCCGGGGATGGGGTAGTTTGGGTAGGAAGGGACGAGTGGACCAGGGAGTTACGGAGGGAACGGTCTCTGCCGAACGCAGAAAGTAGAAGGGATGGGAAGATGTGGCCAGTAGTGGTGTCCCATTGTAGGTGACGGAAATGTTGGAGGATGATTTGTTGGATACGCTGGCTGATGGGGTGGAAGGTGAGAACGAGGGGGATTCTGTCCTTGTTACGAATGGGGGGAGGGGGAGCAAGAGCGGAGCTGCAGAAGGTAGAAGAGGCCCCAGTGAGAGCCTCATCTATAATGGAAGAGGGGAAGCCCTGTTTCCTGAAGAATGAGGACATCTCTGATGCCCTAGTGTGAAACACCTCATCCCGGGCGCAGATGCGGCGTAGACGGAGGAATTGGGAGTAGGGGATAGACTTTTTGCAGGAGACAGGGTGGGAAGAAGGGTAGTCCAGATAGCTGTGCGAGTCAGTGGGTTTATAGTAGATGTCAGTCACTAGTCTGTCTCCTGTGATGGAGATGGTGAGGTCCGCTCTTGCTCCCCCTCCCCCCATTACAGCAAGAAACGGGAGAGAGATGTCGGAGACATTCCAAGTATATTTAAGAGCAGGATGGAAATTGGAGGTGAAGTGTATGAAGTCGGTGAGTTCTGCATGGGTACAAGAGGTAGCACCAATGCAGTCGTCGATGTAGCGGAAGTAGAGTTCGGGGATGGGGCCAGTGTACGTCCGGAACAGGGATTGTTCGACGTACCCGACAAACAGGCAGGCATAGTTCCTCTGTCCCTCTCTTCCCCTCCCCCTTCCCAGTTCTCCCTCTATCTTCCTGTCTCCACCCATATCCTTCCTTTGTCCCGCTCCCCCGACATCAGTCTGAAGAAGGATCTCGACCCGAAACGTCACCTATTCCTTCTCTCCTGAGATGCTGCCTGACCTGCTGAGTTACTCCAGCATTTTGTGAAATAAATACCTTTGATTTGTACCAGTATCTGCAGTTATTTTCTTACAATAGATAATAGTTCAGCACTGCTCTCTGGTTGTGGTAGGATCATTCAGTTGCCTGAAAACAGCTGGGAAGAAACTGTCCCTGAATCTGGAGGAGTGTGTGTCACACTTCTATACCTTTTGCCTGAGGGAAGAGGGGAGAAGAGGGAGTGGCCAGGATGCGACCTGTCCTTGATTATGCTGCTGGCCTTGCCGAGGCAGCGTGAAGTATAAATATATAGGCAATAGAAGGCAGGTTAGTTTGTGTGCTGGTCTGGGCTGCGTCCACAATTATTCTTATTTGGCTTCAAATCTGAAGATTGTTTGCTGGAGAAGAAGCCAAGACAGAATGGATAGATTGAAAGAGGAGTGGAGGTAGATTAAATGGTACATTTCTAACTGGAATTGGCCATGCACCTGAAGGAGAGAATATTATTGGTAAAGAAGGCACATGATATGCTTGCCTTCATTGGTCGAGATATATATGATCCAGGAAGTCCTAATAAGACTTTTCCAGGACTTTGGTGAGACTGCATTGAGCAGTTTTGGTTGCCTAAATGCAGGATTGATGTGGAGGCTTTTATTTTCAGGTATGAAATTGGGTGTTGATGGCTTCTTGAGTAAACAGATGATTTCCAAAAGAAAGCAACTTCAAAACACAATTATTAACTATTCCTTCAATTGTAGCATGTTCTTCTGTATCAGGTCCAGTGATAATGACATCTGTCAGCTACTGCCATTAAATAGTTTATTCATTACAGCAAGACATACTTCCTTTAATTACTGTCCATTTCAACCAATGCATCTAAACCCATATCGCTAGTTAGATTGAGCATAGGCACATGCAAGTAATGGTGTACGTTATTAGTGGTGCTCTAAAGTAGTAGTAACTCCTAGCTTTTATTAGAAATATTTACTACTTATTCTCAGGTCAAGGATTAGTCCCAACCAATATTAACGGAAATAACTTTTTAAAAGAAAAAAATCAAATTGCAGACTGGTATTGGTGATGATATATGAATAGAACTCCATTATTAAGGGCTAATTGTGCCATTACAATTCTTCTACTATTTATGTTATAGTACTGAACAATTATTTCACAAACTTCTGTTTTAACGTAACTAAGTATTTGAAAAAGTGTATCAAGGTGGGTGCAGGCACTCACATAATCGTTTACGTCTCGTGCTGAGCGCCTTCCATCGGGTTTGTTTTTCAACTCATCCGAATGTGCATCTTCTTCAGCTTCCTCAGCCTCTCCAAAATCATTAAATTCTGTATCTGAAAAGACACAAAGTTACTTTAGAATTCTGGGAATTCCTTGCATTCATGGTAGTACAGTGATGAGATTTCCCCTACATTTCCCAATGGCTATTAGTATCTATCTTGCTGCCTTGGGACATTTGTTGTTCAGACAGTATAAACATGGGAATGAAAGCTGACTCCACTGGCGCATTGGGGCTGCATAAGTATTGGCAATAGAAATGAGAAAATATTGATTACTATTCTGTTGAGCATCAGCAACTCTGATTAAAAGATAAGATTTTGTTTGCAAACATCTTTATTATTTTATCCCTCAAAACAAAACAAAATATGGTTTGTTTTCGTTTTAAACTTTGTTTCTATACTTTTTTTTGCATGCAGCCAGAAAGAAAAGATTTTATTATTTGAATTGTTGAGATTGTATTTCTTGTCAAAAAGCCAATCATTTCATTCAGTGTGAATATGATGGATTGAACTACACAAGGCAGCATAGAAGATTGAAATGGAGTCTCTTTATGCTCTAAAAAAACTTCTCTTAAGGATATGCCAGAAGTGACTTTTGTCTGGACAAGAAGAAATCTGTAAACAGATGTCCATTACTTTGTGATCAATACTGCCTCAATGCATGCTTTTGACATATTCATTATAGATTTATGAACATAATTAGTAGTTTCCAATAACCTGCTTTGTGTCAAGCATTGGTGGGCTTCAGGTCAATATTCATTCAGTGCTTTGCTAAAAACAATTATGGGATGTGAATACCATCGATAAATGATAAACCCTCTCGAAGCTAATTTTGGTACATGCAATGAAATATAACATATGGCCAATTCTATGACAATGTTCTAGGATGTTAACACACTGAATGACACTTGCTGTTATCTCTTTGTTATGTAAATCACTAAAAAATCCCAGGTAAGCCCATTTCAGAACGACTGAAATCTTCAGTCTGAGAATTATGGGAACAAAATGCAACATTCTTTTCTCTACTTCTTGGATGGAAGTGATACCCGACTGAAGTAACAAAGTAATTCGGAAATGGTTTGAAAGATAAACATGCTGCAAGGCTACATGTCAACATTGAGTATTGCAATTTGCTGTTGTTTTACCAATCACAGAGACTTCCACAAGTGAAGTGAGCTAAAATCTCATCAAGGGGCATAATGACTCTGAACTTAGGAGTTTTGCTCATTAAAAATCCCCTTTTTGCTGACTGCCTTGATTTCTTCTTATTTTATTCAGTTGATCACATTCACTATTAGATGCAGAATAATCATTTTGGATGGTAATATGAAAGTTTTAAATTTAAGTTTTATGTTCTGAATAACATAGTATATTTTTTGGCAATAATTCTTACTTTCTCTTCATCATAGTTGCATAATTCACAAGCAAAGGAGCCAGGCATTCAATTGAAATTGAGTAAGATACTGAAGTAATGATATTAAGTTAATCACAAAACAGCAATCAGAGTCTACAGCGGGAGACTAGTATTATTGGTATTATATGACTGAATGCAGAGAATCGATCATATCAATTTATTAATAACAAGATGGTTTCTTTGATATGAACATGAAACGACATAAACAGTCTTTGATACTTTTACTTCTGTTGTTTTTACCTTTCAAATATATTGGATGGAGCCAATAAATAGGAAGATTGCCACACACTTCGAGGACTTTTGAATTCAGCAGGAAATGTTGGTCCTTAATTGGATGCTCAGCTGCCACCCAAACAAGAGACTCATCAAACTTCACTGGCATAATTACATCTTGCTGTTAAAATGAATGGCATATGTTAACCTTTTTATGTCAACTGCCAAAAAAGCAAGAATTCATTATTTTTTTAATATTTGGCAGTTTCATCTAAAGTTGAACTGTAAAAAAAAAACTCTGAATTTATTAGTAGTACAATAAGAGCAAATGACAAGACATAATTAAATTCAACTTCAGTTTGAACATATGGCGTGGTATAATTGTTTTTTCCACAAGTACTGATTAGCAGAATTTCATTAGGAACTTTGTGCACGAACCTATTTTTCATCATTAGGCAGCGCAGAAAAGGGCTTCAAATGCGATGTCAGCAGCAACATGATGATTTTAAAATGAAGACTTTCACGTGTATTGCATGTGCCAGTGTAAGAGAATACTGTAATTTTGACTTGGCAGATCCGAGTCTTTCCTCTGTGTCTCCTATTGACAAAATAGCTCTCAATACGTTTGGATTGGGTAAAACCCTTCTCCCTGGAGAAGGGCAGAAGTGAAGAGCATTGGCAACAGTCTGAATGCTTTTTCCATTGTAAAAGCATTGCAAAATGTTTTTAAAAAAAATCAGAGCAAAGGTCCAGAATACTGATTTGAGCATTACTGGAATTTGGAAGATTATTTCTTGGAATTTCTCTTTTTACCTTGGAACAAATGTACTGGTGTTAGCTTCCTTGAGCAAACCTCTTTCGTTATAAATGTTTTTCAATTGTTCTTTAACGATCAGAATTATTTATTTTATGCCAGAGATGGTAAATTCAAGCATGGAATGCAGAAATGGAAGGAAAGTTGATTGTGTGTGTCATGGATACTGAGGAAGGTTGTGACATCAGGATACAGGTCAGTTGGAAACTTGGGCAGAGAAATGGCAGATGGAGTTTAATCCGGACAAGTGTAAAATGTTGGGAGGTCAAATGTAAAAGGAAAGTATATAGTAAATGGCAGAACCCTTAGGAGCTTTGGTGCACAGAGGGTCGGAAGTCCATAGGTTCCTGGAAAAGGTCACATAAATAGATAGGGTTGGAAAGAATGTGTTTGTCAAACTTCCCTTTATCGGTATAGGCATTAAGTGAACAAGTTGAAAACTCATGTTACAGCTACATAAAACTTTGTTTAGGCCACATTTAGAGTATTGTGTAAAGTTTTGGTCGCCCCATTACTGAAAGGATGTGGATACTTTGTAGAAGTTCAACAGGATGTTGCCTGGATTAGAGAGTGTAAGCTTGTAAGATATCAAGAGAAGTTGAACAACCTTGAATTGTTTTTTTTCCGGAGAGTCAAAGACCGAGAGAACCTGACAGAAGTATATAAAATTACAAGGGGCATAGTTAAGGTAGATAGGCAGAATCTCTAATACCTCTAACACTAAAGGACAGAGATTAGAGAAGAAGCAATTTTAAAGGGGATTTCTGAGGTCTGAGGCAAGATTTTTACACAGTGTATGATGTGCCTTGAACGCACCGCTATGGAAGGTGCTGGATTAATTTAAATTTTCATTATGGTGGGCGCAGACATCATGGACAGAAGCACCTGTTCCTCTGCTGCAGAATCATAGATTCAGAGTTACACAGCATGAAAAAAGGCCCTTCGGCCCAACTTGTCCATACTGACTAATTTGCCTATCTGAGCTGGTCCTATTTACAGGCATTTAGCCCACATTCCTCTAAACCATTCTTATCCATGTTCCTGTCCAAATGTCTTTTGAATATTGTAATTGTACTTGGCTCTACCTCTTCCCATGGCAGCCTGTTCCACATACACACCGCCTCTGTGTGAAATTACTGGCCCTCACGTCTCTTTTAATATTTCCCTTCTCACATTAAACCCATGCCTTCGAGATTTAGACTCACCCGAACTGGGAAAAGACTGTGACTCTTTCTATCCCCTTCATGATCACCAGTCAGCCTAGGCTAGGCACTCTAGGGAAAAAAGCCCCAGGCTACAAGAATTAATGCTAGATCCAAATTAAATAGATTTCACAAATAACATTGGCTGTGTTTTACATTAACAACAGGATCTTGATCAGTTGTGCTGGTGGGCTGAGGAATGATTAATGGAGTTTAATACAGATAAGTGCGAGGTGTTGCATTTTAGGAAGTCAAACTAGGGCAGGACCTTCACAGTGAATGGCAGGGATCTGGGAGATGTCGTAGAGTAGGGGTGTAGGTAAATAGTTTCTTGAAGGTGGCATCACAGGTAAATAGGAGGTCAAGAAGGCTTTCAGCACATTAGGTAGGGTAAAGGCACATGGTCTTTTACCGAGAGTCGAGGAATCCAGAACCAGAGGACATGTTTAAGGTGAGAGGGGAACAATTTAATAGGAACCTGAGGGGCCAACTTTTTCACACAAAGTGTGGTGGGTATATGGAGGGAACTTCCAGAGGAGGTAATTGAGGCAGATACTATAACAACATTTAAAAGACTATGGACAGGTACATGGACCGGGAAGGTCTAGAAGGATATTCACAGGCAAGTGGAATTAATGTAGAAGAGGCATCTTGGCCAGCATTGGGCCATTGGGGCCATTTCCATGCAGTATGACTCTATAACTCCATCCATGTACTTACCAAGGAGTTGATGACTGAATTGACACATTTGAATGACAATGAAGGCTACAGAATGGTCAGAGGTCAAATATATTGCACACACATAGGGGCTGTGAAAATTTGGAACTGAAAGCACCAGAAGGAAGCAACTTTCTTTAACGTCTGACCTAACCAGTTTCAGAGAGGTCATTTGTCTGTAAAGCTGAATTTAATCCAAGCAAATCTAATTTCCAATATTAAGAAAACTATAAAATAGATTGCTAGTCACACATTCATCTATGTTACGTTAAATGTCATATCATCTGATGTATTTATTTACTTCAGTGTTTATCCATCTGTGTTCTGGAAAACATCAGGAGTGGACTGTAGTGTGGGGAGGAGTATTAGTTGTTACAGACCTTGTGCCACGCACTAAATGCCAAGGCATCAAACATTAATCATACCTTTTGATTATAGTGGTTGTAGTGCATTACAGGAAAGACAAGGGCTATCTGGCATAGACCTGCAATTTATTTTTGAGAATTTAATTTGTAAAGGAGTTGCAACATGCATAAAAAAATATTTTGCTAGTAGATGTGAATTCACAATAGTTTAAGTTTTCAAACTGCAAGTCTATAAACCTGTGCAAGTTTTTATTTTACACGAATGAGGCAAAGAATTGATGTACAATTTTTATTGCTATAAATTTTTTACATTCTCATTAATAACTCCAGTATAAATTATTTTTATGTATTGAACTCCTGCAGAAAATTGTTTCTTATACTTGCTTATACTTTTATTATGAAGCACACAAAAATATTTTGCTACACTTTGTGGATCTATATTCTTACACAAGATCCGATTGCTTTGAAAAGAAGGCAAATTATTGGTGAATGACTCTTGGGAAATGAAGACGTAACTGCCAAGAAAATATTGTTTTCTAGTTTTTAAGAAAGTTTATTGATATTGTGTGCGAGAAATTAAATTGTGAGAATAATATATAAATTAATGAAGCTCTCAAGATATCAGTCAGATGATTAGTTTATAAATATTAAAGTATTGTACTATGTAATATGTAGTATATTTGCCTTGAAGGTTTTCACAATTCAGTACATGAAGTACATGTTATATGTGGCAAGTTGACTCCAACATATAACTTTATTGACAATATTTTTGGAGGAAGAATACAGCCCTCTGTTGCTGCTGTGCAGAATGTAGATGCTGCCATGGATGTCCAGAGTATTTTTTTCTGCTAATAAGGTAGGATAGCACAATGGCACAGTAGAGCTGCTGCCTCACAGCGCCAGAGACCCAGGTTCAATGCTGACCACAGGTGCCGTCTGTATGGAGTTTGTACTTTCTCCCTGTGACAGTGTGGGTTTTTTCTGGGTGCTCCAATTTCCTCCCACATTCCAAATATGTAGGATAGAAAGTTGGGTGATGGTTGAAGGTTTTTTTTCAGACTGAAAGCCTGTGACTAGTGGTGTGCCTCAGGGTTCGGTGCTGAACTCATTGCTTGTTTTGTCATCTATATAAATGATTTGGTTGAGAATGTACAAGGCTTGATCAGTAAGTTTGCCTATGACACTAAAGTGGGTAGTGTTGTTGATAGTGAAGGTGGTTGTCAAAAATTGCAGCAGGATATTGATCAGTTGGGTAGTTGGACTGAGGAATGGTTGAAGTAGTTGAATACCGATAAATGCAAGGTGTTGCATTTTGGGAAGTCAAACTAGGGCAGGACCTTCACAGTGAATGGCAGGGATCTGGGAGATGTCGTAGAGTAGGGGTGTAGGTAAATAGTTTCTTGAAGGTGGCATCACAGGTAAATAGGAGGTCAAGAAGGCTTTCAGCACATTAGGTAGGGTAAAGGCACATGGTCTTTTACTCAGAGTCGAGGAATCCAGAACCAGAGGACATGTTTAAGGTGAGAGGGGAACAATTTAATAGGAACCTGAGGGGCCAACTTTTTCACACAAAGTGTGGTGGGTATATGGAGGGAACTTCCAGAGGAGGTAATTGAGGCAGATACTATAACAACATTTAAAAGACTATGGACAGGTACATGGACCGGGAAGGTCTAGAAGGATATTCACAGGCAAGTGGAATTAATGTAGAAGAGGCATCTTGGCCAGCATTGGGCCATTGGGGCCATTTCCATGCAGTATGACTCTATAACTCCATCCATGTACTTACCAAGGAGTTGATGACTGAATTGACACATTTGAATGACAATGAAGGCTACAGAATGGTCAGAGGTCAAATATATTGCACACACATAGGGGCTGTGAAAATTTGGAACTGAAAGCACCAGAAGGAAGCAACTTTCTTTAACGTCTGACCTAACCAGTTTCAGAGAGGTCATTTGTCTGTAAAGCTGAATTTAATCCAAGCAAATCTAATTTCCAATATTAAGAAAACTATAAAATAGATTGCTAGTCACACATTCATCTATGTTACGTTAAATGTCATATCATCTGATGTATTTATTTACTTCAGTGTTTATCCATCTGTGTTCTGGAAAACATCAGGAGTGGACTGTAGTGTGGGGAGGAGTATTAGTTGTTACAGACCTTGTGCCACGCACTAAATGCCAAGGCATCAAACATTAATCATACCTTTTGATTATAGTGGTTGTAGTGCATTACAGGAAAGACAAGGGCTATCTGGCATAGACCTGCAATTTATTTTTGAGAATTTAATTTGTAAAGGAGTTGCAACATGCATAAAAAAATATTTTGCTAGTAGATGTGAATTCACAATAGTTTAAGTTTTCAAACTGCAAGTCTATAAACCTGTGCAAGTTTTTATTTTACACGAATGAGGCAAAGAATTGATGTACAATTTTTATTGCTATAAATTTTTTACATTCTCATTAATAACTCCAGTATAAATTATTTTTATGTATTGAACTCCTGCAGAAAATTGTTTCTTATACTTGCTTATACTTTTATTATGAAGCACACAAAAATATTTTGCTACACTTTGTGGATCTATATTCTTACACAAGATCCGATTGCTTTGAAAAGAAGGCAAATTATTGGTGAATGACTCTTGGGAAATGAAGACGTAACTGCCAAGAAAATATTGTTTTCTAGTTTTTAAGAAAGTTTATTGATATTGTGTGCGAGAAATTAAATTGTGAGAATAATATATAAATTAATGAAGCTCTCAAGATATCAGTCAGATGATTAGTTTATAAATATTAAAGTATTGTACTATGTAATATGTAGTATATTTGCCTTGAAGGTTTTCACAATTCAGTACATGAAGTACATGTTATATGTGGCAAGTTGACTCCAACATATAACTTTATTAACAATATTTTTGGAGGAAGAATACAGCCCTCTGTTGCTGCTGTGCAGAATGTAGATGCTGCCATGGATGTCCAGAGTATTTTTTTCTGCTAATAAGGTAGGATAGCACAATGGCACAGTAGAGCTGCTGCCTCACAGCGCCAGAGACCCAGGTTCAATGCTGACCACAGGTGCCGTCTGCATGGAGTTTGTACTTTCTCCCTGTGACAGTGTGGGTTTTTTCTGGGTGCTCCAATTTCCTCCCACATTCCAAATATGTAGGATAGAAAGTTGGGTGATGGTTGAAGGTTTTTTTTCAGACTGAAAGCCTGTGACTAGTGGTGTGCCTCAGGGTTCGGTGCTGAACCCATTGCTTGTTTTGTCATCTATATAAATGATTTGGTTGAGAATGTACAAGGCTTGATCAGTAAGTTTGCCTATGACACTAAAGTGGGTAGTGTTGTTGATAGTGAAGGTGGTTGTCAAAAATTGCAGCAGGATATTGATCAGTTGGGTAGTTGGACTGAGGAATGGTTGAAGTAGTTGAATACAGATAAATGCAAGGTGTTGCATTTTGGGAAGTCAAACCAGGGCAGGACTTACACAGTGAATGGCAGGGCCCCGGAGAAGGCCACGCTGTATGGTTCTATGCCTCTATGACATGCAGGTTTGTAGGTTTATTGGCTTCTATAAAATCTCCTAATGTGTAGGTTATAGCACTGGTCTAGGGGTGATCGATGATCGGCATGGACTCGGTGGGCTGAAGGGCCAATTTCCACGCTGTATCTAAACTAAAAGTTTAATATGACCCACCACTCCTAAGGCCAGAGAGCTTTTTTACACGAGTGAGTGGTGTTACATTTGCAGACTGGTGTTGATGCTAATGAGATTACTTTGCATCTCATATCTTGCAATCTACATACAAGAATGAGTAACCTGTAAACCTAATAGCAAGTAGTTATTGAAGTCAAGATGTAGTTTGAAGCCAGGAGCCACGACTTTTGGCCAGTAAAAGACTAATCAATGAGGGGGCTGGCAGAGCTTCAGTGAGGTTTTGCTTTGAACGGTTGAATCTCAATTTTTTTTCTGGATAATACCTAGTAATCCTACCCAGTGGTGGATCTTGTAAGATTAAGTCAAACTTTAATACTTTGATCCATTATTTTGAACTTTGGTGTCAGTCATGAGATTTTCTTTGTGTATACAAGTTTCAAACATGGAATGATGCAATCAACATCTCATGGAATTAGAGGCCAAAAATGCTTTCAGAGGAATAAAAGACAGTCTGAGAACTTTGTGCTGTAGATAGACGTGGATGGGGTAAATGTCAACATGAAAAGCCACTGCAGGTGGAGTTTAATATCTACTCCTGGATTTTTTTGTGAGCAACTGAATTGTTAATTGTTAAGGACTGTTAACTAAAGAGATGTTCCAGTTTTCCATCAGCGATTATTTCAATTAATGTTTCTGTAAATCAAACTCATTTTAAGAAAGATTTTTATTAATTAGCTGTGTAGGAGATGTGAGGCAAAAATCAGTCAGACTAGATTGGACTAATTGCAATCCAATCCCTGGTATTCAAATGATCTGGATGTCCAACTGACAGCTTTTATTTCACAATGTGCTGGTTCTTATTTCCATCCCTCAGCTTGATGAAATGAATCTTTTTGAAAGAACTAGGGCGGGAGGGTGGGGTCAACCCTATTGCCTTCAATATTCCTTCAACCACATGTCTGATATGAACAGTTTCCTTGCCAGTCCTTCTGTATTAACCAAATACAGTATGGATAAAAAGCTGGATCAAAATGGGAGTGATGCAAATGTGCCAGTTATCTGTTTCTAACTTAACACTCATTTCTTCATATATCACAGAAGGAGGTCACCAAGTCCATGTCAGCTTTGTCAGCTTTCAGGTCAATCCCACCGCTCCATTTTCTGCAAATTATTCTGTCCCAAAAGGCCATTAGTGCTCCCTGAGTCTCCCATTGCCGATTTACACCAGAGGTTTAGTTTAGTTTAGAGATACAGTGTGGAAACAGGCCCTTCGGTCCACCGAGTCCACATCGACCAGCAATCCCCGCACACTAATGCGACACACACGAGGGACAATTTACATTTATATCCAAGCCAATTAACTTACAAACCGGTACGTCTTTGGACTGTGGGAGGAAATCGAAGATCTCAGAGAAAACACAAGCAGGTCAAGGGGAGAATGTACAAGCTCCGTACAGACAGCACCTGTAGGTTATTTAGAATTAGCCAAATAATTAGCACATCTTAGGGGCATCGGAGGAAACTTGAGGTAAACCCACACAGTCAAACATTCGGACTCCACACTGACATCATCAGAGGTCAGAATCAAGCTGGGGTTGCTGAGTTCTGAGGTGGCTGCACTAACTGAGGTGCCAGTGTGCCACCTTGGGTCATTTTTCTGCATTAAGGCAGCACAAATGAAACTTGTCTTTCACTGTTATTGTATTTAGTCTTCTACCTCAATTTTTTGTTCCAGAATGTTACACTCTCCTCATACATTGTATTCTTTTACCAGCAAACCAGATACCCAAATGAGGTTGGGAAGGGTCTGAAGAAGGGTGCCAACCTGAAACATCCCCTATCCTTATTCTCCAAAGATGCTGCCTGACCCACTGAGTTACTCTAGCCCTTTGTGTTTACCATAGATACCCGAGCTTCCTGAAACAACTCTAATTTGATATTCAGAAGAGTTACAATAAAGTAAAATGAGGACAACCCTCTGAAAGATGTAATTTTAATTGTTCTGGGGTTTACTGTATGGTGGAACTACTAATCCATCTTAATATCTGAGATCATAATTGACGAATTTGACTGATTGAATGAACGTCATCAACAGCTAATCAGAAGGGTGAACATGCAGATACAGCGAATAAGAGAATAAATTATTAAGAGAATAAATTGGACAGAGGTCTGTAAATTAGATAAAGTACATAAGATCTATTCGGTGTGACAGGAACAAATGAAGCTTAGAAATAATTCTGCCCTTACACAGATGTACAACAGGTCAATTAGTGTTTGCCGTTAATGGAATTATCACTGCAAAATATTTTGCAGACTGGATATCTTGTTTTGCTGAGCCGTGCGATTATGGGGAGGAAGGAAAACTTCTGTGAAGGGTTCAGTATGCAGCCTAAACAGAATTTACTCGATGCATTACGGATCTTGCATCTGTTTCTGCAACAATGGCTCACGGCATTTAAGCTGGAAATGGTGCAGAGAAGATTTATGAGGATGTTGCCAGCTCTCAAGGGTCTGAGCTAAAGGGAGAGGTTGAGCAGGCAGGACTTTTATTCCGTGGAGTGCAGGAGGCTGAGGGGTGATTTTGTCGAGACGTATAGAATCGTGAGGGGAATAGATAAGGTGAATGGACAGAAATGTTAGATGCTGTTTGATGCAACTGAGCATGCATTAGCAACCTGTGTCCTAACACACCAGGTAGCCAGAGGACTTGAAATTAAGAATGCTGAGAGTTCAATCCAAATGTACCCCTTATAATAATTTTTTTAATGATGATTTTCTTGTAGAAATTCCCTTGTGTAACATTGCAAAATAAATTACAATGGTCAGTTCGAATAGACCATTGCCCTATTATTTCAATTACTCTCAAAATGGTAACAGATTGACATGTTTTCCAAAGGCTAACTGGGATATGCAATTATCTACTAATAATAAAGATGTCAAAACTTGCTTCTGGACTGGGTAAAATTTCTTATTCATGTTTTTCGACTGTGATTGGGATGAATATATTCTTTGATATCAGGATATTGAGGAATGAGATAATTTTATGTAGTGGCCTAAACCAAAAAACCTTTAAAAGTTACTCCATAGAAGTGCAGGAACTCCATAGAAGAGCAGGATTGAATAAGGAAGTGAAATGCCAAGATGACATCCTGAATGGATCAATGGTTTCACAAATGGAGGATGACACCATGCAGAAGGCTGTTTGTCACATTTCAAGGATTGCAAATCATATTTTGAAGAATTTAATCTATCCTTACATCCAAACTGCTAACTTGGGTGTCAATACATTAACTAATTGCATATAGAATCAGAGTTATACAGTAACTGGACCTTCAGCTCAATTCGCCCATGCTGACCAATTTGCCTGCATATCCCTCTAAACCTTCCACACTACCCATGAATCTATCCAAATGCATTTGACACGTTCCAATTGTCCTGCTTCTACCACTTCCTCTGGCACATAGCAATCAACCCATGAGTGAAACAATTACCCCCTCAAGAATTTCATTGTTCTATCTGGGACAGATGACAATAAAACACTCTTGCTCTTGACTCTCTTTATAATTTTTCCTCTCTCACCTGAACCCAGTCTGACCTTTCTGTCATGGGCCTCCTCCAGTGCCCTAGTGAGGCCCACCGGAAATTGGAGGAACAGCACCTCATATTTCGCTTGGGCAGCTTGCAGCCCAGCGGTATGAAAAATTGACTTCTCCAACTTTAGATAGTTCCTCTGTCCCTCTCTTCCCCTCCCCCTTCCCAGTTCTCCCTCTATCTTCTTGTCTCCACCTATATCCTTCCTTTGTCCCGCCCCCCTGACATCAATCTGAAGAAAGGTCTCGACCATGAACTACTATCTACATCTTTGGTGACCCTCGGACTATTCTTGATCTGACTTTGCTGGCTTTACCTTGGACAAAACATTATTCCCTTATCATGTATCTATACACTGTAAATGGATCAATTGTAATCATGTATTGTTTTTTTGCTGACTGGTTAGCACGCAACAAAAGCTTTTCAATGTACATGTGACAAAAAACTAAACTGAGCTGCAAAAAATAAATAATTTAAAATAAGGGCACACATAGATCCAATAGGTATTACGACGCTTCCATGACAATGACTGATTGCTTTGTGCCAGTTAGTTTGACAAAAACCAACAAAAAAATATGTTTTGACATCCAACAGAGAAGCAAAAATCACCAATAAGTCTTTAGGAAAACCTGTTCTTGCCTTTTGAAATACCTACAGATAATACGTCATGTTATGCAATGCTGTTTTTTTCCTTTACTTGTGATATCTAAAATCTTTTAAAATAAACCCAAATAGAGCTCCACTTCTATTGAAAACAATTGCACATTCACCCAGGATCAAACCACCTGCAAAACAAGAACGCATAGTGGGTGGGATTTGCTTTGTGTAATGTCCCGTCATATCTGTTAGTCTTGTGTCATGTTCTGTGTTTAGATTCTCATTTCAGGTCCCTTGACTTCCTGCCATTGTAATTGTCAGCCCCGCCTTGATTGTTTCCACCTGTGTGCCCTTACACAGTAGTAGCTCCAAATTGTTTAATTGCTGGCCCTTTTACACTTCACCCTCCCCCTTCCCAGTTCTCCCTCTATCTTCCTGTCTCCACCCATATCCTTCCTTTGTCCCGCTCCCCTGACATCAGTCTGAAGAAGGGTTTAGATGCATTGGTCTTCTAGTTTTAGGGTTCTCTACTCTGGGGGAAAAAGTCTCTGACTTCCACTTTATCTACCTCCCTGATGATTTTATATACTTCTGTAAGGTCACTTCTCAGTTTCCTTGGCCCCAAGGAAACTATGTACCTGTAGTAAATGTACCTGTAGTCCTCACTCTCCACTCTACAACACTCCCCAGGGCCCTATCAAGTCCTGCCCTGGTTTAACTTTCTAAAGTTCATTACTTCACACTTGTCCGCATTAAATTCCATCTGCCATTCCTTTACATACTTTCTCAGTGATCTTGGTCGTAACCTTAGACTACATTTTTTGCATTACCAATTATAGTGTCATCCAGAAACTTTCTAATCATGCTGCCTAAGTTCCCATCGAAATAGACATAGACGACAAGCAAAAAGGGACCCAGCTCTGATCCCTGCCTGTAGATTGGTCTGTAGGAAATTACCTGTAGATTGAATGTGGAATAGGGATCAGCAGCAGCTTGATTGTTAATCACTGGGAAAACCTGATCAGAACCTGAAAGCTCTAGAAATGTGTTATCCACAAGTGCAGTAATTAGTAGCAAGTGTAAACCAGTATCTGCAGTTCCTTGAGTCTACAGTCGAAAAATTGTGGCAAGTATGTACTTTGGATGCTGAGAGAAGAGCTTTAACCATTATGCAAAATGGCATACATGCACATTAGCTGTTTTATACATTCTAACCATCATATCTCGCTTCCTATCAGGAATGCTTGCTCGATTTTAATTCAGTTCCTAATTTCATTTACTAATAGAAGCAGCTACCATGTTTCTTCCATTTTGGAACAAGTACATTATTTGTTGTCACGCTCCAGAGGACTATTTGTTTGCGAATGGCTATGCCTTTAAACAACAAATTGCTCAAAAGCCACCAAGGGTGTGCCATGAGAAAATAATTTTGGTGCTTTTGTTCTCCTCAAAACTCAGGAGAGACTAAAGACAAAGCAGGGAAATCTCTGGTCATTATAGTTCAGCTATGCTCATCATACAATCACCGATCCTTTGAATGAGCTCTTTTGCACTCTTGAATGTATTGTCTTTTTAAAAGGACTGCACATTTATTTGCCAATATTGATCTTCTTGCAAAGAGATGTGTTTTTTTGACAAAGTTTTTGACTCAAATTTCCTATCTTATTTATAATGATGCACTTTCTTACAAATATTGGAGCAATCAACCTGGGGCGAGTCCTACATCACTACATTTATGTTCTGGCACTGTGTTGTGTACCACGGTAGCTGAGACAGAAGGAATATGGTCAGTTGTTCTGAGAAAGCTGAAGCTGCTGGGGCCTTGACTAAAACGACATCATTTATAATGTATACAACATAAATAATGTATTTCTTTAGCATCCCTGAGGTTTAGCCTCCAGAAACGGCGATTTTTTAGGTGTTCTTAGGTAACTAAGAATTAAAAACAATTTTTTGGCTTTTAATGATTATGAGCAAAAGCTTAATTATTTTAAATTGAGAAAATTGATCAGCCATTACTGATTGAAAACAACTTTATAAAGTTCTAAAATATAATTGGATTTGGCCTTAAACTAAAGGCATCTAGTTTGATTTTAAGAGGCTTGAACTAGGAAATAAGGAATGTATAGGGAAAAAAAAAGATATTGGTAACATGCAAGAGAATGAGACTAATTGAAAAACTCTTTTGAGTATTTGATAAACTGGCCTAATTATGCTGCAAAGTATGAACATACAAAATGAGATAACAGAAACTGAATAAGAGCTTCCAGGAACAGTCACCATTCATCTGAAGTCCCTTTTATTTATTTGCAGTGCAAAATCCAGTCATTGTCACCTGAACATCAACAAGTAGTGTACACAGCAATTGTCATTTTCAATGCCGGCAAAAGTGTAGGTTGTACAGTGTCTAATAGCGGACCTGAGCTGAATGCTCTGTTTTTTGCTTCTGATTGATGTTTGAGAAAATATGTTGACCCAATGTTTCTTTCACTTAGGGCTCATGACTGATTTCTAATGCAAACAAAAATCACTTAATTAAGAATTTTGCTGATTAAAGAATACTTGGTGTTTACGTTCAATTGTAAAATGCTGTTAAATATAAGCAAATAATTTTTCATCACAAAATAGAAAAAAACTCTATATGAGTTTTGTTTATCACCAAATTCTTCTTTTGTTTATCATGGGAGATTATTATTAAATTAGTATAATACGTGAATTTAAATTTAAGAGATTGGAAAAACAGTGCATACTGATGAATACATGAAAATGTATACAACTTCATTTGACATTAGAACATGGAATATAGAACAGTGAACACAGGAACAGGCCCTTTGGCACACAATGTCTGTGCCGAACATAATGCCAAGACCAACTTTTATCTGCCTGCACATAAAGCCTGACAAAGTCAAGTCAGTCAAGTCAAGTCAGAAACAAGTGTTCTGAACTTAAAGAAAGGTAACTTTGAGTGTATGAGACGTGAATTGTCCAAGATAGACTGGCAATTTATACTTAAAGGGTTGACGGTGGACATGCAATGGAAGGCATTTAAAGATTGCATGGATGAACTACAACAATTGTTCATCCCAGTTTGGCAAAAGAACAAACCAGGAAAGGTAGTGCATCCGTGGCTAACAAGGGAAATCAAGGATAGTATTAAAACAAAAGATGAAGCATATACATTAGTCAAAAAAAGTATCATACCAGAGGACTGGGAGAAATTCAGAGTCCAGCAGAGGAGGACAAAGGGCTTAATTAGGAAAGGGAAAATAGATTATGAGAGAAAACTGGCAGGGAACATAAAAACTGACTGCAAGAGCTTTTATAGATATGTGAAGAGAAAAAGACTAGTTAAGACAGATGTAGGTCCCTTGCAGTCGGAAACAGGTGAATTGATCATAGGGAACAAGGAGATGGCAAACCAATTGAACAACTACTTTGGTTCTGTCTTCACTAGGAAAGACATAAACAATCTGCCGGAAATAGCAGGGGACCGGGGGTCTAACGAGATGGAGGAACTGAGGGTAATCCAGGTTAGTCGGGAAGTGGTGTTAGGTAAATTAAATGGATTAAAGGCCGATAAATCCCCAGGGCCAGATAGGCTGCATCCCAGAGTGCTTAAGGAAGTAGCCTCAGAAATAGTGGATGCATTAGTGATAATTTTTCAAAACTCTTTAGATTCTGGAGTAGTTCCTGAGGATTGGAGGGTAGCTAATGTAATCCCACTTTTTTAAAAGGGAGGGAGAGAGAAAACGGGGAATTATAGACCAGTTAGCCTAACATCAGTAGTGGGGAAAATGCTAGAGTCAGTTATTAAAGATGTGATAGCATCACATTTGGAAAGTGGTGAAATCATCGGACAAAGTCAGCATGGATTTATGAAAGGCAAATCATGCCTGACGAATCTTATAGAATTTTTCGAGGATGTAACTAGTAGAGTGGATGAGGGAGAACCAGTCGATGTGTTATATCTGGACTTTCAGAAGGCCTTCGACAAGGTCCCACATAGGAGATTGGGGTACAAACTTAAAGCACACGGTATTGGGGGTTCAGTGTTGAGGTGGATAGATAATTGGTTGGCGGGCAGGAAGCAAAGAGTAGGAATAAACGGGTCCTTTTCGGAATGGCAGGCAGTGACTAGTGGGGTACCGCAAGGCTCAGTGCTGGGACCCCAGTTATTTACAATATATATTAATGATTTGGACGAGGGAGTTGAATGCAATATCTCTAAGTTTGCGGATGACACGAAGCTGGGTGGCAGTGTTAGCTGCGAGGAGGATGCTAGGAGGCTGCAGAGTGACTTGGATAGATTAGGAGAGTGGGCAAATGCATGGCAGATGCAATATAATGTGGATAAATGTGAGGTTATCCACTTTGGCGGCAAGAACAGGAAAGCAGAGTATTACCTGAATGGTGGCCAATTAGGAAAAGGGGCGGTGCAACGTGACCTGGGTGTCATGGTGCACCAGTCATTGAAAGCAAGCGTGCAGGTGCAGCAGGCAGTGAAGAAAGCGAATAGTATGTTGGCATTCATAGCAAGAGGATTTGAGTATAGGAGCAGGGAGGTTCTGCTGCAGTTGTGCAGGGCCTTGGTGAGACCGCACCTGGAGTATTGTGTACAGTTTTGGTCTCCTAATCTGAGGAAAGACATTCTAGCCTTAGAGGGAGTACAGAGAAGGTTCACCAGATTGATCCCTGGAATGGCAGGACTTTCATATGAAGAAAGACTGGAAAGACTAGGCTTATACTCGCTGGAATTTAGAAGACTGAGGGGGGATCTTATTGAAATATATAAAATTCTTAAGGGGTTGGAGAGGCTAGATGCGGGAAGATTGTTCCCGATGTTGGGGAAGTCCAGAACCAGGGGTCACAGTTTAAGGATAAGGGGGAAGTCTTTTAGGACCGAGATGAGAAAACATTTCTTCACACAGAGGGTGGTGAGTCTGTGGAATTCTCTGCCACAGAAGGTAGTTGAGGCCAGTTCATTGGCTATATATAAGAGGGAGTTAGATGTGGCCCTTGTGGCTAAAGGGAATGGGGGGTATGGAGAGAAGGTAGGTACAGGTTACTGAGCTGGATGATCAGCCATGATCATATTGAATGGCGGTGCGTACAGGCTCGAAGGGCCGAATGGCCTACTCCTGCACCTATTTTCTATGTTTCTATGTTTCTAATCTATACCCTGCATGTCCATGTGCCTATCCAAAAGCTTCTTAAACTACAGTAACAGATCTGCTTCTACCACCACTCCTGGCAATGCATTTCAAGCATTTGCCCTGCATATCTCCTTTACATGTTCTCTGCAAAAAAAAATATCGTTTGTTGCATGTCTGACAACTACACAGAAGCATAAATGTGACTTGGAAGTATCTAATTGTAACTCGGAGTGATGAAAGTTATCCCAGGAATGGTTCCATCAGGTTTCACTCCAGGAAAGGAGGATTTTCAATCAATAGTACTGAACTAATTCCCTGAACACACAGTTTAAAGAAGAAAGTCTTGAGGAAAGCGGTAACTCAGCTTAAAGAGAATGCTTTTGTACACATTATTATGTTATGTGAAGGTATTGAGGAAAACAGAGCTGACGGCGTTTCTATGAAGACTGTAGGCTATTTACTAAAGTGAACCAATTGGATCATTTAATATATGATCATTTTGTCAATCTATTTCCAAAGATAAATAACAAATAGGAAAATGGTCAGGGAACTGAAATATAAGACTAGTTTGACCCTCTGCAGTGTGTAAAGAGATAGAAAAATCGTAGAGTAAACAACTGAGTATCTGAGTCCTGAAACCCAAATGGACCTTGGCAAAGGCCAAGACCTCATGAGGGATGGGCAATATTTTAATAAGCTGGCTTTGTGTAAACCACAAGAGCCACATTCAGACTGGGAAGAAAGATAGAGAAAGAGTCTTGTAAAAGTGAGACCCAAACTTGAGGATGATTATTTTTGATAAAATATTATTCTTTGCCCACAGAATTAAAAAAATTAGATAACAGGAATCCATCTACAACATGGAGAAACCAATAGGACACTGACGAAAGTGGGACGAGAGAAGAACTGAAGGGTTTTATGTAAGTATAGAAGTTGGATAAAATGAATACTGAAGTTTTGATGAAAGAGTTCAATAAGTTACATTCACTTTATTTGATGAAAATTGAAGGGGCAGAAAGATAGGTTGTGGAAACCTGGAACACCTGATGCATCAAGTAGTTAAGTCCAAGTCACCAGACAAATGTGCAAATGTAATTGATAGGCAAGGGTGCAGATACAGGTCCGTCTTGATTTAAATGAAAGCAGGCCAAAGTTGAGAGCCTGAATTGCTTAAGTCTATTCCTGACTACCAACTGCAGCTTTGGAAAGAATGAGAGAAGGTGGCTGAGCTTTTGGATGCACACACAAACAAACTAGGGAGAACTAGATGACAAGTGACATTTTTATTTTTACATGTTGATGTGGACTACCAAGAGCAGCAAAATAAACTCTTATGACATCGTTTTGACAAAGAGGACATTTACCAAGAAAAGGCAAGATGATGATTTATTACGATTCTTTGAGATATAACAGAATTGTTTGATGATGATAATACGGCGAATGATTCATATCTTGGCTACCAAAAGGCTTTTCATAAGATGCATCACAAGAAATTTGTGGGGAAAGTGAACGCTCTTGGGATAGAGTAGGATGTGCAAATTGGATAATAAATAGACTAAAAAAGGGAAATGGAGGGGACTAATGAGTGGTCATAGTTATGGTGCATTAGCTGTGAACAAAGAATGCTCATGGAATCATTGCTGGGTTCTTCTGTTTATGGGATTTATAATAAATGATCCTGACAATTGTAATACTGCAACTACATTTGCAGATGATACCAAATTTTGTGATGTGAAATTTGACAGCTTCATAAAATAGGCATTTTACTCACAAAGCAGAGAAAATAAGATTTTTGCAAGAACTTTGTTACCAGGCAGAAAGTTTATATAATTTCGCAGTGAAAAATTGAAGAGATTGAATCTATCAATATATTTTCTAGATCAGTATGTTGAGAGATCAACTAGGAATCCAGTTATTTTAGATCTAGTGCTTTGGAGTGAGTAAAAGTTCAGTAATTACTCTGGAGTTGAAGGATGCTTAAGGGAAGAAAGATCAAAAAGTGACAGAATTTTACATTAAGATTGAAAAAAATGTTGTTCAATCTGATTCTAAAGTCTTGCATCTAACCCATAAACCTACAAGAGCATGAGTTGGCTATGGTACACGGGTAAATGTATTAAAATACATGACTGTGGTTAGGCAGTGGTAATGGGCAATTTAACAAATCAATACATATCTTACAACAGCACACACAAACACAACAGGCAAAGCAATCCAACTGGGACTAACAACTGAAACTAAATATAATATTAGGTAACAAGAAAAGATTGGAATTGTTTGTAAGAAAATCAGTATACCTGAGGATTGGAAAGTGTCAGAATTCACCAAATGAAGATTAAGATGAGAAAAGGGAGAGCAGAATAAAAGAGTCATCTCGTCAGAAGCGTGTAAACAGGTTCTATAGATATATATAAAAAGGAAAAAAAGGTCAATATTAATCTAGGTTCCTTTTGGTCTGCGACAGGAAAAATTACATTGGAGAATATGTAGGTGGAAGAGTACACCTGCTCCTCTTCACAACAAATAAATCTCCAGGAAACATCTTGAAGAAACTTGCCTAAGCCAAAGATAGATCCAGGTTTCTATATTCACAGAAATGTTTTATCAGAGGAGAGGGCCTCAAGCTCATCCAATTCATAATGGCTTTTTACTGCATCTACACAATTCTTTATGAAAGCCCTGATGGACTGTGGCCACCACCACTTTAGGCAATGTATGTTAAATCATCACCTGCCTCTTCATCCTTGCCTTTTTCTTATATCTTTTGTTCAATAGACAATAGACAATAGGTGCAGGAGTAGGCCATTCAGCCCTTCGAGCCAGCACCGCCAATCAATGCGATCATGGCTGATCACTCTCAATCAGTACCCCGTTCCTGCCTGCTCCCCATACCCCCTCACTCCGCTATCCTTAAGAGCTCTATCCAGCTCTCTCTTGAAAGCATCCAACGAACTGGCCTCCACTGCCTTCTGAGGCAGAGAATTCCACACCTTCACCACTCTCTGACTGAAAAAGTTCTTCCTCATCTCCGTTCTAAATGGCCTACCCCTTATTCTTAAACTGTGGCCCCTTGTTCTGGACTCCCCCAACATTGGGAACATGTTTCCTGCCTCTAATGTGTCCAATCCCCTAATTATCTTATATGTTTCAATAAGATCCCCTTTGCCCATACCCTCATGGTTTTGTGAACCTCTAACTTCATTCTTCAGCTTATAATCTATATCTTCTGATCCTTTAGTCACCTACTAACAGGAACAGCAACTATCCACCTATCCTAGGTATCACAAAATGTTGGAGTAACTCAGCAGGTCAGGCAGCATCTTGGAGAGAAGGAATGAGTAACGTTTCGGGTTGAGACCCTTCGTCAGACTGATGTTAGGGGGGCGAGACAAAGAAAGGATACAGGTGGAGACAGGAAGACAGTGGGAGAAGGGGGAGGGGAGGGAAGGGGAAGAGAGGGACAGAGAAACTATTTTCTTATCCGTCTATCCTATGTAAACCTTTCATGACATATTCATTTACCACAGAAACAGGTCCTTCAGCCCAATTCATCCATGCCGACCTGGTTTTATAGCTGAGCTTGGCCTATTAGCCTGCATTTAACCCATATCCATTTAAATCTTTCCTATACATGTACTTGCCTAAATATATTTTAAATGTCACCAATTTACCTGCCTTTGCTGCATCCTCTGACAGCTTGTTCCACATACACCCTCGGCATGAATAAATTGTCCGTCGGGTTTCTTTGAAATCTTTCCCCTCTCACATTAAACCTATGCCATTTAGTTCTGGACTCCCCTATTGATGGCAAAAGACTGCGAGCACACTCTTTGCCCATACCCTCATGGTTTTGTGAACCTCTAACTTCATTCATCCCGCAGTGTCTTATGCTCTGGCAAAAAAAAGGGCCAGCTATTCATCCTTATAACTTAAGCCCTCAGATCCTGGTTTAGTTCCCCTCATTCATTATAGATGAGGCCCTCACTAGAGTCTCCTCGATATCCAGCAGCTCCGCTCTTGCTCCTCCTCCCCCAGTCACAACAGAGACAGAGTCCCCCTAGTCCTCACCTTTCACCCCATCAGCCGCGCATGCAGCACATAATCCTCTGACATTTTCGCCACCTTCAATAGGATCCCACCACTAGCCACATCTTCCCATCTCTACCCCTTTCTGCTTTCCGCAGAGACTGTTCCCTCTGCAACTCCCTGGTGAACTCGTCCCTTCCCACCCCCTCCTTAGGTACTTTCCGCTGCAATGGCAGGAGATGTAACACCTGTCCCTTTAACCCTCCCTCCGTCCAAGGACCCTGAAAGTCTTTTCAGGTGAGACAAAGGTTCACTTGTACCTCCTCCAACCTCATCTACTGTATCCATTGTTCCAGATGTGGACTCCTATACAGTATATCGGCGAGACCAAACGCAGGTTTGGCGATCGTTTTGTTTAATATCTCCGCTCAATCCGCCTAAACCTACCTTATCTCCTGGTTGCTCAGCATTTTAACTCCCCCTCCCATTCCCATACTGACCTTTCTGTCCTGGGCCTCCTCCATTGTCAGACTGAAGCCCAGCGCAAATTGGAGGAGCAACACCTCATATTTCACTTGGACAGCTCATGCTCCAGCGGCATGAATAATGACTTCTCCAACTTCTAGTAACCCTTGCTTTCCCTCTCTCTCCATCCCTCCCCCTTCCAAGTTCTCCGATCAGTCTGACTGTCCTGTTTTACAATTTATCTCTGTTTGCTTTGCTGTTACCTTCTCCTAGCTAACAATGATCTATTCTACATTTTCCTTGATCTCCATCCCCTTTGTCTCGTTTTCACACCTTACACTTCCGAATCTCTGTATCTCCCCCTCCCCTGACTCAGCCTGAAGAATTGTCTCGACCCAAAACATCACCCATTCCTTCCGTCCAGAGATGCTGCCTGTCCTGTTGAGTTACTCCAGCATTTTGTGTCTATAAACTATACTGCATCTCCATGGTGACTTTGTGGCATTCCAGACTTTGGCCAGATTTTGCCTCGATACTTCAGTTGTTGCCTACCTGCTTGGCCTCCCTTATGTTGCTATCAGCCTGTAACCATCACATTTTGATGGAGCACCTTGGGGTGGCAGTCATACTGCCAGATCGTTTGCTGATAATGAATACGTGGTTAGAATATGTTGGGAACCAGACTCAAACCCTTTATTTAAACAACATTGTAAAACTGAATGTGAGGCAGTAGGAAAGGATCTAGTAAAGGACAACAAAGGTGATTTTTTTGTTTGGAGTTCATTAAGCTATGAGGAGAAGCAAAGGGAGCTAAGTGTACTCCCACTGTAAAAAATATATATCCTCTGGTGAGGAAGTCCATGAATAAGGGTCATTAATTTAAAATTATCAATAAGGGAATGCGCAGAGAAGACAGGAGGAAATTGTTAATGCAGTTCTTGGAGCATTGACTCATTTGCCACAGGGAATATTTGAAGCAGAGGCTATTGCATCTTTTAAGAAAAGATAAATATTTGAAGCATAAGATTAGACATAGCTGTGGGGAAAGAGAAGGATTCTAAAAATGAATAGCTCCTCTATCTAGACAAGATTGGAAAAAAATGCCTATGTATCTGCTGTTTCTTTTCTTTTAAGTTGGGATTCTATGTATATTATAGCTTTTTGATTGCTGATAAAATTGACTTCTATTGAATATTTTGTTTTTTACTGATTCATTGCGTCAGTTGATAATTGCTGAGTGTTGGTTCATGATCAATATTTTTCATACCATATTGCTAAGTGTATATTTTTCATTTTTCCCTTGCTGCTCAGGTTTGATTTGTTACAACTTTAATGAATACATCAGGTACCAATCTGGTCTTTGACTGTGTGATATTTGCCAGCATGATGAAAAAGGTACCTCACATTTGCAAAGAGCTTTCCAAGTTGAGGATGCATCAAAGTACTTGACAGTCAGTGAAGACTTTTTTAAAGTGAAGTCACTGATATAACGCAGTAGTCAATTTATCCAAAGTCCCACAAAGTGCATTAATTCAATAATCCTTGCAGTCATTTTGAGTGATGGAAAAAATATTGTTACAGACACTAAGAATCCATTTCTTCCTTCATTATGGTGCTTTGGGGTCTTCCCCTTGAGTAAACGGGCAGACAGACGTTATCACAGAGACAGCAGTGTGCCACACTGTCCATGCGGTACACAAGCTATAGCCTGGATTTTCATGCTTTACTGTCTGTAGTTGGATATGAACTCACAACACCTGCGTTGGTTGAGAGTACTACTGACGGAGCCACTGCTGACATCTAATGTGTGCAATATTGTAATTTTCCAGAGGTTCCCAGCTATACTCTCCATTTTACGGGAAATTAAAATTAGTGGACACAGAATCAAGGTTCCTTAGAATTTTATAAGATGAGGTACATTAACATTATCCCTTTCCTCCACAAATGTGTCACTATAACAGTGAGGTGAGATTAACTCTCCGTTATAACATACTAATGAGACTTTTTCATAATCCATTGAAAATATTACCTTACTCTGATGCTGGCATTAGAAGGTACTCTGTCTAAAACTATTAATTTATATTATGGTACCTTGCCTCTGTTACAAATTACCTTCACAACAATTATAATTTGGCAGAATTCATCTTATTGTTTCAACATATTGATTCAAATTATCTATTTAGTTTATTGATGGAAAACATTTTTATTTTTCTTGTAATCAATATCTTCTGGTGCCTCCAGTACAAATCTTGATACAATTAAGATGGGTTATATACATACCAGGATTGGGAGAGTATACTTGTTATAATGATTCTATAGAAGATACAGGGTGGGGTTGTAAGCATTTCCCTGTTGCTCGTATGTTTAAAAAAAGATAATCATGTAAAATTGGTATGTTGGTTTTCGTTGGTTTTGCTTTTGATAGTATCTTCAGTCAGTAGTTACTCCTGTTTGAGATCCAGGAGCACTCTCATGCTGTTAAAATAATATATTCCTTTATTCGTCCCACACCGAGGAAATTTACAAATGACCTCTGAAATCTGAACTGGATAATGTGTCCCTTTCATCTGCCATTGGCGGTCCCTCATTGATTTATCTGAAGGCAGATTCAAATATTTAGTAAATTGGGAGCAAATGCAAAATGATAAATTGATTTATTTCATAGATGGCGATTGATTGTTGACAGTCAGGTTAAGCCGATTCTCCTGTAATAAAATTTTATTTCTGTATGGAGGCAAAATAAAAAATGAAATGGTCTCTGTTTCTCATGGTATATATAATTGTTTCTCTAGCATTATCTGGTTTTTTAGCCAACTTCTAACCAAACTCAAACCTTAAAATTTGTTTCCGTTTTCCAGCTACCCTCTAACTACAAACCTGCTCCTGTTCCCAGGAAGGCAGATGGGAAGAACACTGAATTCCTCTTCATTATTGATTGGTGAGTAGACATGTCAATAAACTAGCTACTTGACCTTTTCTCTTGGGCTATGGAAAACTCTTACAGCATTGCTCCTAATGAGTAGCTGCAGCCTTGTCTAATGGACCCAGGATAAGTCAATTAACAGCTTGAATCAAGTTTCAAGCCATGACCTTTCACAAACTGATCTGTCTGGTCTTGATGTTCACTTTGTTTGCCTGAAGTCTGAGCCCCATTTCGTTTTGAAATCCGTTTTCTATAAAGCCATAATTTACTCTTAAAAGCTTTCCTATAAAACTCTACGATACAACTTTTAGGCTAGAATAAGCTAGCACTCCATGTAACAGTTCATACTTTTCCAATTTATCTTCAGATGTTTATCACAAGGGAGACAGAAATGAAAACTCAAGAGTGGATAAGTCTCAAAAGAATTATGTTTTCTCTTTTCTGAAATTTTAATGATATAGTCAGAAGCACAGTATGGTGATTTGCAAGAAACTCTAATAAACTATTCATCTCCATTGAATTGTGATCTGAAGGTTTGTATCCATTTAGGAATTAAATAATTGTTACTGAAAATCCCTGGGAAGGAAATGTTGTATTTTTTTAAATGGTGCAGATGGCAAACTTTTCTCACATTTCACAGACGCACTGGAAAATTGAGAAGTGAATATTTTACTCAAGATCAATGCTGCTTAAAAATAGGATGATTTCAAAATATCATCACTGTGGTGATGGGAAAGAGCAGAGTACGTCTGTCAGGTGAAGCTGATATTGGAGGAAACGTTTGCTTAAATGCACGGATTTTGGGGGAACTAGAAAAGAGAAAACAGCAAAAATATGGCTTCTGTTGATTGGGAGATCACAGCTCTAATTTGTACATTGTTAATTCAGCACAAGTGTGCAGAATTTTGCCAATGATTAAAAATGCTCAAGGAGCAACTCTGCTGCAATATATTCCAATGATTGGGTTGGTTCGCATTCCCTGAGATGTTTGGTGAAAAATGTGTAAAGGAGAGCAGAATCATAGAGTCATACAGTGCAGAAACACACCCTTTGGCTCAACATGCCCATGGCGACCAAGATGACCATCTAAGCTGCTCCCATTTGCCCCATGTCCTTTAAAATCTTTTATATTCATGTACTTATCCAAATTACTTTTAGATGTTGTTTATATACCTGCCTCAGCTACTTTCTCTGGCAGCTCATTCCATATACCCACTCTATGTCCACCGGGTGGCACCAGCAATGGCTGTCTCACCAACAGTCTGTCTGTCCCTTCCTTCTATGTTTCTGCGGTGCTGGCTCGAAGGGCCAAATGGCTTCCTCCTGCACCTATTTTCTATGTTTCTTTGTTGTTTGTTTGTATGCGTTAAATGTATGTTTTAATGTTCTTTAACTAGCTTTACGTGGGAGGGTGGGGGATGGGGGAAACTTTTTCTAATCTCTTACGTAGACGGAGATGCGATGTTTTTCCGTATCGTATCTCCGTCCGCACTGCGGTCTAACAATGAGTAGTTGGCAGCCTTTGCTGGAGACCGACTTTGGAAGCTCCACTGCGGGAGCCTGCAGACTTAACATCAAGGAGCTCACGATCCCTTTGTCAGGGATCGACCTCTGAGCTCCAACTGTGGAACCTGCACACTTTAACATCGTGGAGCTTGCAGTCTCTGGTCAGAGACTGACTTCGGGAGCTCCAAGCCACAGGAGCATCGACTGCCCCAACGCAGGAACTTCCACCGCCCCGACGCAGGAGCTTCGATTGCCTCGACACGGAAGCTTCGATCGCCAGCTGTGGGAGCTTGATCTCCGCGATGCGGAGGGCTCGACTGCCAGCTGTGGGAGCCAAGATCGCCCCGACAACGGAAGGCTCAAGTGCCCCAACCGCGGGAGAAGAATGAAGGGAAGAAGATTGAACTTTTTTTGCTCTCTCTTACTTCCCAGCAGCCTTAGTGCAAATGCTCTCTTCTGTCTATCAGCTTCCTGTTTGCAACTTAACAACAATGTGGGAAAATGTGCAATGGCCAATTAGCCCACCAGCACCCAAATGAAATCCATGTGGTTGCTGGGGCAACATGCCAACTCCACACAGACGGCACAAAGATGTCATGATGAAAGTCGGGTCTCTGGAGCTGTGGGGGCAGCAATGCAGAATTTGATCAGGGTTGGGGAAAGTTGTGAACGAGAAGTTTCAAGTGCAAAGGACGAAGTGGGCATGGAAGGGGATATCTGTGACAGGGCAGGGAGCAAGATAAACTGAATGATACATGGAACTGGCTGAGAGAGTGTGCCCGAGAATCGGGATATCTTTGGGGAGGGGTAGATTGATGAGATAAAGGTCTGAAATTACCAGAATAAAGTGGGCTTAAAAAAAGCAGTGAATGCTGGTGATGTGAGACGTTCGTATTAGAATGACTGAGCGTCCAAAGTTGTTGCACATAGAGTGGAGCCATGTGATACATGAATTTATCTCTTTGAAACAACTCTTTGTTATAATGGGCATCTAGGTTCCAGTTTGCAGAAACAGAACTTGGTTATTGCAAAAAAATTGAGTTCATGTTTGCTTAGAGGCATGGAAATATGTCCAATACATAACCCAGAGCTGTGTTTTGACTTACCATTGAAGTTAATGAAGATAAAGAGGAATGTGTGCTAATCTCTGATGAGTGATGAAAGGCGACAGTAAATTCACACCACATTGACATGATTGGTCAGGACGTTAGTGTGAGTGGTGATGCAGACCTTCACTGACAGCCACAGTCCCACCAAAGAAAAATACTGTTCTCTTTTGCTTATACTCCTGACAAATGAGGTGCACTTGGCCAAATGTACCAGAAGTCATGCTGCTGTTAATTACGGCAGAGTACACTAAAATACTAGGATTAGAGCACGTGGGACTAACATACTCTCCTTCAGCTCAATGCTCAGTCATGCAGAAATGGACAAGAAGCAAACAAGTCTTTCCCTCTTGAAATATTTGCTTTAAATTTTGAGTCACAGAGTCATGGAACTGTACAAAGTAGAAACAGGCTTCTCGGCCCAAATCGTCCACGCTGACCAAGTTGTCTAACCCAGCGAGTCCCACTCGCTTGTACCTGCCTGTATCCAAACCTTTCCTATGTATCTGTTCAAGTGTCATTCGAATATTGTAATTGTACCTGCCTCTAACATCTTTCATATACACACTGCCCTCTGCATGAAATAATTGCTCCTCAATTCCCTTTTGAATCTTCTGGCTCTCACATTAAAACTATGCCTTCTTATTTTAGATTCCCCTACCTTGAGAAAAAGAGTCCAGTTATTAACCTTATCTATCCCCTCTCATGATTTTATTAACCTTTTATCACCCCTCTGCCTCCTATACTCAAAGGAAAAAGGTCTTAGCTTATCGATCCTCTCCTTTTTATCCAAAACCCACCAAAACTGGTAACATCGTCTTAAATCGTTTTTGTATTCTTTCCATTTTAATCATCTTTCCTGTAGCAAGCCAACCAGAACTGTACATAGTACTTCAAACGTGGACTTACCAATGTCTTGTACAGCTTAACATAATATCTCCATTACTGTACTGAATACCCTGACCAATGAAGGTCTTCTTCAGCGCCCTGTCTTCCTGTGTCACCACTTTCATAGAACTATGTACATGCATTCCTAGGTCCCTGTGTCCTACAATACCCCCTGGGGTCCTACCATTTGCTATATAAGTCCTGCCTTGGTTTGTTTTGCCAAAATGTAACATCTCACATATCACAGAATTAAACTCCATCTGCCATTCCTTGGCCCGTTGGCACATTTGATCAAGATTCCATTGCCATCTTAGATAACCTTCTTTGCTATCCGCGCTACCACTGAATTTTGTGTCATCCGCAAACTTACTAACCATGCCATCTAAATTCACATCCAAATCATTAATGTGAATAACAAACAACCATGAAGCCATCACCGATTCCTGTGGCACCCCACTTGTTATCGGCCTCCAATCTGAAAAACATTCCTCAACACCACCCTCTGTGTTCTACCTTTAAATCAATGTAATTTTTTTCTAGTTCATCCTGGATCCCATTTGATCTAACATTCCAGACCAGCCTGCCCGGTGCTATTTTGTCAAAGGCCCAATCATAGTCTACATAGTCAACGTCTACTGTCTTTCCTGGTCGATCCTCTGGGTCACCCCTTCCAACAACTCAATCAAATTTGTGAGAAGAATTTACCATGCATAGAGCCATGCTGATTTCCAAATGTCTCTTTCCAAATGTCTCTCAGAATCTCCTCAAATAACATGCCTACTTTAGATGTTAGGCTCACCTTTCTGTAGTCCCATCTTTTCCATGCAGCCATTTTAAATAAAGACCCAACATTCGGCACCCTCCAGTTTTTCGGAACCTCTACTGTGGCTAAAGATGATATTTTGCCAGGGGCCCTGCTATTTTTTTCAGAGCTTTTTTTCAGAGCTAGGATTCAGTATGAGAGAAGAGGGAAGAGACAGAACCCTAAGTAAATGTATGCCAATTAAAGAGTCTGTGACATGATGTTGATGTTTGTTAACATGAGTTTTCCTTCATCAGTGACAGCATTTCTCTGTTATGCGGCCCATTGCAAGATGCTGTAATACCTGCGCGACTAATCAGCCCACAGCTCGTGGGGGCCTGAGGCCACATGTAGCAAGTGACACAGTGAAGGCATTGGATCATTTGCCTCAACACCTCCCCCATCTCCACACACTGCATTTTCCATTGCTTTCATGGCAGATTTTTGTTTTTTAACTGATTGTGGCTGAACCCACGAGAGTGGTTCCTTAAGATTTGACTGGCAGCAGCTGCAATTCTCTCAACAAAGCGTGATGGAACTGGATGGGTCTCTTTCTAATACAGTACATGAATCACTGCAAAATCCCATATTTTTACAGCTAATGTGCAGAAACCTAATCTTGTGAAACATTTTGGGAGATCATATTGGACAATACCTATACACACACATATATATATACAGTATATATGTGTGTTTGGATATATAGACCCTGGCACAATTAAATTGGTTATCATGGTAATGAATGACTTCAACTTGTCCACATCTGAGTGGGATACTGACATTTACACGACGGCCACAGCTGTGTTGAATCACTAAAAAAGAGCAGCATTAGAAAGACCATTAATTAAAGTTTTTTTCCTCTTATTGTCCTTGTCCTCTTGAGTTAAGTAACAAATGTAATTCATTGAAACACTTTAAAAGCTCATACGTACCAGGTTAATCAATTCTTCTTCAGTCTTGATGGGTGTCATATTGGGAAGAATGATTTTATTTTGGCTTTTGATGTAGCATTTTTCTCCTCCAGCGAACCGTATCCCTGTTAGTCCCTTTTAAAACAAAAGTGATTTGTTCTTCATACTGCGCAAACATGTTAGCAAAACAAAATGTAAAAAAAATAACAGGACTAGTGATAGGTTTTTATTCCTCAAACATAAATGCAGACTGTGCCTGAAGCTGCCAAAGCCATTGAGAGCTCTTTCCTCCCTTGCCTGTCATTACAGATTTTGAACTCGGTACAATTCAGTGACTAAAAGAAGAATGAGATGCTGTTTTAAAAATCTGCAACTACATTGTGCATCCATTTATTTTTCCCTCATTCGAGGGAAAAATGACTTTGGCCTAAAATTGTTTTATTTATTTATTTATACAATAAATCACCAAACTTTTATTTGGCAGATGACCTTTTATTTATAGGGTTCGGTAATGATGGGTCTTTAGCAAGTTGGCTTCAGCAGAGGACTATGAACAGTGAGGAAAAAGTGGTGGCCAAGGATGATAAGCCTGAAGCAAAGTTTTTTGCATGCTTTTTAAGGCTTGTGATCACGAGCACAGTCTGATTCTGCAATTCTTTCTGGGATTGTGGAGTTGAAAGTAAGTCAATGCCAGCTGTCTGTAGCTGGTTTCTGTAAAGAAACTCTGCAAGTGATGAGTACAGTTATCAACATCGATGCACCTTTTTTTCAGGGAGAGGGGACAATCAACTGAAGGGCAACGAAAAGAATAACCTATTATGTACATAAGGAAGTCCTCTCTATTCAGAGAACTTGACTGCAGGACAGGAAAACCAATGTTGTATGAGGGAAGGCACAAAGGGGAACTGGAACGCAGCTCAATGAATTACTGATGAGGAAGCTGTATGGAAATTGCACATGCAGTGTCCTCAGGAGGTGAAATGGTAATATACTCGTGGCAAGACTTGGGAACAAAAGCAACAGAGTTCTGCAAGTGTCATAATGTTTTCCCCAAGTAAAGTATCTTTTCTCAGCTGACATTACTTTTCTTTGAGGGAAAAGCACAACCCTTCTTCACCTGAAGAAACAGTGGTTTGTGGAATGGTGCAGTTGTACCTGGAGTATTGTGTGCCATTTTGGTCTCCTAATTTGAGGAAGGACAGTCTTGCTATTGAGGGAGTACAAAGGTAGTCTATCAATTTCTTTTCAAGGCAATTATAAATGTACAATAAGCAGTGGTGTGGTCTGGATTAGCAAAATCTGATATACAATTTTTTTTAAGTGATTCTGCTGTGGAGAAACTTGATGCATAATGGTTTATTCATAACCTATTTGCGGAATCACCTTATGGCATAAAACTTGAGGTAGTGGTAAATTGGATTAGTGCCTTAGGTGATCATCACTGTGGTATTTTAAGGACCATTTCATGATTTACAGACCTTCCAAGCAAGTTGTGTCTTGTTAGAATTTCCTGGATAGTGCATTCTGTTTGGGGTGCATTACCTAAAGTGTCACCTGTCACAACCCAAGAGGCATCTGTTTCTTCAGACTTGAAAATCTGTTTGTTCTCCTCCTCTGTGCTGACACAGCAACGGCTGTTACTGTGGTTCAAAGTCTGACCCTTCTGTACAAATGACTCCTTGTCATTGCACTTGTTTAGTTTACTTTAGAGATACAGCGCAGAAACAGGCCCCTTTCGGCCCACCGGGTCCACGCCGACCAGTGGTCCCTGTATATTAACACACTGTCCTATACCCACTAGGGACAATTTTTACATTCACCAAACCAATTAACCTACATACCTGTAAGTCTTTGGAGTGTGGGAGGAAATCGAAGATATTGGAGGAAACCCATGCAGGTCACGGGGAGAATGTACAAACTCCGCACAGACCGTAGTCGGGATCGAACCCGGGTCTCCTGCGCTGCATTCGCTGTAAGGCAGCAACTCTACTGCTGCGCCACCGTGCCGCACAATTGTGTTTGCAATTGTCTCTGAACATCATATAAGCACTGGGAGGAAGATATCTTTAGTTCTGACGCAAAACTCCTGTTATTGAGAGATTTAAAATTAAATCCTGCATGTGATGATCAATAGCTGGCTATTCTTGACATTCTAGTGTTGTTGATCCACATCTCTTCATGGCTTCATGGGAATATGGCATTTGATTACTATTTAATTTTCACAGTACCTAGTCCTGATTTAGATACTGAATCTGATATTAAATTAATACCAATTTTATTCAAAAGTTTATCATTATTACTGTAATGCATTAGGTCTGCAAATCTAACCAGAATACAGATTGAAATGTATTCCTGAACAAGTGCATAAAATCCAAAGTAGATGAATAGTGGTGCCAGTGAAGAATTGGTGATTGATACAAATTAAACTGGTTGCCTGCCAGTATAACCCAAAAGCATCAATGTCACACATGGGTTGTCAAGGTCAGGTTGTGAATCTTTGATAGATATTCCAGTTACCCCAGATATACATTTATCTTTTCTCTAAAATGTCTTATTGCTGTCTGACTTTCAGGTTGTAACTCACTTGCACAGACAGTGGCGCAGCACATAACCACCACTTTTGATTTGTGCAGATGCCAAAAGACAAAATAATTTTCATACAAATGAATTGCTCAGAAATATGTGCAATTAGCAGCTCTGACTAAGCGAACAAATCTTCCCATTGGTGCATTAATTACTTTCACTTGTAGAATTGCAGATAATTGGAAGGTGAGAACACCTTTGACTCACAGTTTTAAAATCATGGATTTCCACAGATTCATCGCTGCCATTTCCTGTCGTGAAGGTCTCAAAACCACTGATCGCATCGATCTTCATTAAGCTTTCTTTAATGGTACCGTCGATGTTTATTCGGTACGTTATGTCATAAACCTGAAATCAAACATAACGTTTTTGCAGCTCCAAATCAGAATGCATTTCTGAATAATTGGGAGAGTCATTTTAAGATTAAGGGCAAGCAATTCAGCTCTAAAAGCTATGAAACCAACAGCATTTGAATTTGTTTGTCTTGATTAGGCATATCTTCAAGACGGGGTTATGCAAACCAGTTAGTGAAACAGAAATGCACATGAACATTTTAATAAAAAGGAAATGAAAAGAAATAGAAAATTGATATCCTGAATAATTATTTGCCCCGAGCTAATTGAGCAGTTACCGTGCTTCTATTATTACAACCATGGCTGACAACGCCGTGGAGATATGATGATCCCATCGCATTTTAATTGCTGGTACTGTGGGATGAATGTTCTGACTTGTGGGTGTGAATGCACTTTAGAGAATTTTATGGTTCAGCTGGGAATGCTGCAATTTCTGCTAGCAAGCTGCTGAGATATCCAAATATACATCAGCTAAAATTAATCTCTCTGTACTTTATCATTGATAAGAATGACCTGCATCGACGGCACTGACGACACTGACGTCAAGCATGAACGAGAGAGATAGTAAAGTGCAAAGGTGAGCACATTTTGATTAATCCATTATGCATCCAGTTTCCCTAAACTCTCATCAATCCAAACATAAATACTCTGCGACTAAACAAATACATAGCACAGAAGCAGAGATTGCAGTTATCAAAAACCATTATTGTCTGGCCATAATTGGACGAATAATGATAAGGTTCATGTAACAACATATTAAACTGAAATCTTTCTCAGCATCAGTTTTTCATACCAAAGAAATCAGTTCTGCTTGTACAGTTGGGACCAGTGGGTGAGTTACACCACCATCATTGGAAAATCAAAATTAACTGTGGGTGCTAGAAATCAGAAATAAAAACAGAGAACACTGATAATCTAGGGTAGTGTCTGTAGAAAGAAGACTGACAAAGGGTCTCCAACCTGAATTGTTAATTATGATTTTCATCCATGGGTGCAACCTGGTCTGCTAAATTTTACTAGGATTTTGTGCTTTATTTCATAAACGGAAATGCATACAATGATTTAAATTTATTGGACCTGTTTTGATAACTGGCTCAATCAGTTTAATCTTTAGTTTCACTGATGCAGTTACTGTCACATTAAATCAACACCCAATGAACTTTTATTGGGAAATAAAGTAGGGAAATAAAGTAGGTGTTAAATAAAGTAGGTGTTAAACAGTTGAAATATCAAACCGAAATATGTTAAAAGCACAAACATTTTGCTCTCTTACACTTGCCCAATTGCACTTTCACTGCCTCCAAATCCACAAAGACAATTAGTAAAGTGCACTGTAAAATCTATTGTTCTAGAATTTCACAAGAATTTCACAAGCCATTCAATCAATCCCACCCACCCCACTGCATGTTTTATTCAGTTGTCGTTTGAATGGTTTGAATGGATATGCTTCCACCAGCTGGTTGATTTTGGATCCCAGAATAAAGCGGGTCAGATTTTCTGTTGTCCGGGGATCACTGGTTGCCTGTGTCCTCTTTCTTCTCGCCTGGTCCAGTACACACTCTTTTGCTGGGAGACATGTTCCCAGACTGACTGGCCTGGTTCAGCAATCCCTACATGTAGGAATGCAAGCAGCTGCAGAGAGTGGCAAACTCGACCCACTCCAGCACCGGCACAGCCTTCCCCTCCATTGAAAGCATCTACCTGAGGCAATGTCTCAAGAAAGCAGCATCTATAATCAAGCTCCATGCTCTTTTATAACTGCTACCATTGTGCAGGAGGAACAGAAGCCTGAAGTCCCACACTACCAGGTTCAGAAACAGCTACTTTCCTTTCAGGTTCTTGAACCAACCCACACAATCTCTTGCGCCACTATGGACTTGTATTTTTTTCTTCTAATTGTGTCTTGCAGTCTTTTTTTTAAAGATGTGTTATGTAAAATTTATGTGATATGCCCGTGAATTTGCTGCAAGCATGATTTTCATTGTACCTGTACCTTGTGCACAAGACCATAAACTCAACTTGACAGGACCTCATCAAAGCTGCAAGTGCATCCAGGGTGACTCCCTTGAGTAACCCGAGAGCATGGAAATGTACAGAAGTTCATGTTCCCCTGTTGTATCCACGAGGAGTACAGTTGTCCAGTGGCCAGTGTTGTGATGGGCGTAGCACCTCATCACTTCCTTTGCAAAGGAACAGCCCAGTCTGGGTCTAGTCAGATCTGTTTTCTATCTCATTGGAAGATTGACCCCAATAAACTCAGTGTCATTGTAGAATAATCCAGTTTCAGCTTAACCAATGGTTTCATAAAGATTAAGTGCAACTTTCTTGGTTTTCTAGATTGTCACTTTTAATGAAGCCAATCATCACTTACTGTATGCTTTATTAACAAGCTTATTAACTTGTCCCATCACCTTCAAAGGCTTCTGGATGTAAATCCATGGTTTGCATCGTTCCTTCACCCACTTTCTAATTGGGTAATTTAGTTTCTATTGCCTTTCCGTGGTTTTCCTTTGTAATTGTATCAGTTCTCACTTCTCTATTAAATTTCATCTCCCAGGTGTCTGCCTTTATCACTAGTCTATGCTCTACTAAAGTCTGTTCCTTCTTTCACAATAGCACTTTTCTAAATTTTGTAGCCGTGGCAAACTTTAAAATTACCCTCCCCATGTCAAGACCAGGTCATTAAAATGTATCAAAAACAAAGCTGCAGTCCCAAAAAATAGCTCTCGAGGGAGATCACTATATACTTCCTTCCAGCCTGAATAATAACTATTTATTATTAGGCTCTGCTTTTTGTTCCTTAACCAATTTTAAAATTGTGCTGCTAATGCCTCTCTAATCCCAAGGGGATCAATTCTGTTCATCAGTTTTATGCCATTTTACAAAATGTTTGCCGTTACAAATTCCACATCCACCAACGTGCACATACCTTTGCTCGTTATATAATCCTGTTTTGCTTGACCTATTCCTTCAAATATAATTTTAATTATCTTCTCAATAATAGTTACAAAGGAAGTAAAAATATTTCCAGCTGTATTTAAGCAATTACCACTTTTATTTGAGGTTTTCTACACCAATATTGCTTGTTCCTTATCATGCAAAGGTAATGGGCCACTTAGGGTTGTGCATTCTCAATCTTTATTTAGGCATTGTATGTTTCTGGTTAAAATGCAGGTGGATAATTACCAAACATGTACTTTGAATGGTTGAGTATGAAGTCAGGCATCATAATAGAATGTAGTTTGACAGATCTGCTGTTTTTCCGTCAAGTCTAAACCTGAGTCTACTGATTCTCCGAACTTCTTTCCCTTTTGGTTCCATTCACCATCTCCCTCTTTATTTGGTTGCACTTATCCCCTTCCATTCTTCTCAGGTTTCAGCATCTACATCCTATTGTGCCTCCATTTGTTTACTTCCAGCCTCTGTCAGTGCCTCCATCCTCCCTTCATCCTCCCTTATCTGCCCTCTTTTCCCACTCTCTCCTTGTCCAAATCTACCTTTCACCTACCAACCACAGTATCCTAACTCCATCCCTTTCCATCCACCACCTGGCTCACCCTGCCCATTATCCCCTCCCTTATGTGGTCCCACCTGTCACCCTTTAACCCCTACATCACCCTTCCCACTCATCTCTTTAAACTTTCTACACTCTCAGTCATGACGTAGGGTCTCGACCCAAAACAATGACTATCCCTTTGCCTCCACAGATGTTGCTTGACCCGCTGCGTTCCTCTTGCAGTTTATTTTGGTGTAGTCCATGTATTCATTCCCAATCTGATCTTTCCGACTTTGGCTTTCTGCACTGAGAATAGGACCAAGGCAAACTTGAGAGCAGCGCCCCATCTTCTGACTGGGCACATTGCAACCTTCTGCATTCCATTCTTCAACTTTATATAGCGCCTTTTCTTTTTGTTCAGGCCTATTTATTTTTTCCTGTGATCCTTATTTTCTTTTGCTTTTTTCTGTGGTCTGGTGGGCTGGCTGTGTTTCAATAGTTCAGACTACTCAAAGTTCTACACACTCTACAACATTAAATTTATTTGTGTAATATGTCATAATCTGATTTTTAATTGTCACATTTATTACATTCGATCAAAGCAAATCCTTTGTTTAATCCATTGTCAATCCCTTTGTTCAATCCATTGACCTGCTGAGTTTTTCCAGCATTTATGATTTTATTTCAGATTTACAGCATCTTCAGCTTTTTTTAGATTTTCATATTTAAGAAATGTATTCTGAAATCATGGCATCAATCTATGAACAACCCTGACATGATTTAGAGATGACTTTTCCAGATGTCTTTCAGGACCACTATGGTCAGATACTTAAGTTCCAATCTTATTGGTTCACTCGACTGAGAAGATTTTTTAGAAATCATTGGAGATGGTTATGTTGAACTATGCTCTCCCTTAACATTGCTCATTCTCCTTTCCCAACACACTGCATGATTACTTTTATCCGTGGGATGACACCAGACATCATGTATTTCTCAATTGAAAATCTTCACATTAGCTGAGCAAATGTCTAATTTATCTCCGAACAGGACAAATCTGAAACTATACAATCCTAATTATTAGTTGTGGACATACCTCAATGTATGAATTGATTAGATACGATGTTCGAAGAACCAAAGAGTTATTATGCAAGGTTATGTGAGGGGCTTTTTAATGCCCCACTTTATGTCCAGACTTTATTAAAGCCTTATCACTCAGAAAGAAATTGCTGCGACGTTTCTGTAAACTATCCCTCTCACGGTTGTTGCTTAAATTGTATTGAGCCCTGTGATTATTTTTCTTCTGCTTTCACGTTTATGACCAGGGTATTTCAATTCCATAAGGTTTTGATTAAGCTATCACTTAGAAAATGTTCCAAAACTTCCCAGTTCTCCCACTGTCTTCCTGTCTCCACCTATATCCGTTCTTTGTCCCGCCCCACCCCCCTGACATCAGTCTGAAGAAGGGTCTCGACCCAAAATGTCACCCATTCCTTCTCTCCAGAGATGCTTCCTGACCCGCTGAGTTACTCCAGCATTTTGTGATACCTTCGATTTGTACCCGCATCTGCAGTTATTTTCCTACACAACTTGGAAAATGTTAGTATTTGTAGCTTCTCTGGTTACAATGGGTACCTTTTGGTCTTTAGAAATACAGTGTGGAAACAAGCCCTTCAGCCACCGACTTAGTTCTAAGTTATCCCACTACATCATCCTACACATTTGAGCCAATGAACCTACAATCCTGCACGTCTTTGGAATGTAAGAGGAAACCGCAGCACCTAGAGGAAACCCATGCGGTCCAAAGGGAGAATGTACAAACCCCATACAGATAGCACCCATAGTCAGGATGGAACCCGGGTCTCTGACGCTATGAGTCAGCAGCTCGATTGCTGCGCCACCGTGTTGTCCATCTTATTAATGCATTGAGTGTCTGCCAATGGCGAGACAGGTCAGACTTCAATCTGTCATCAGCTTAATGGTTATTTGGCACTGTACCACAGCATCAGAAACTGGCTTTGCAATTTATTTATGCATAAGATAATTTTCCTTTAATTGAAAAGCAAATTGAAATCCTGACTGTATTATCTTTACCTCGAATTAATTTTATCTTCAAATTGTAGGTTTGCCAATCAATCTTTTGTTTTCCCTTCTTCAACTAAGATCCTACTTTTTGGTCATTATAATTAACATTGTCTTAAAAATAATGTAATTGAGTTAATTTTAATAACTCACTGCAAAAGAGTCAAAATGATCCAACTTCACTTACTCTCTAGACCCTATTGTTCTCTTCACTGAAGTCCACAACAACTAAGGTGTGATGATGTGTAATGTGACTTGTCAATTCAATGGCAACAGTTCCATGTCCAACAGGTTCAAGTTAAAATTTAGCTTGTATATTATAATATAGCTTGTATATTCTCCTTTAAGATGTGTAGTAAATAACTGACTGCTCGGTGTGTAAATTGGTTAGGGATAAAGTTCCAGAAAGTCAGTCTCTCTGTGTTTTAGCATCTTGTCTCTTTGTGTAATAGCACACAGCACAGACAAGATGCCTATCTTTCTGCAAGTTGTTTTGTTAAACTGTTAGTATAAATGACTTGCTATCTTCCAGAGGGATGATACTGATGCACGGTGCCAGAAGTCCTAGTTGGTAAAGTGTGAGATTTGGAATTATGCCTAATGTTTTATGGGATCGTCCCTGATTGGAAATGTTCTGAGACAGTAAGCTTTGCGATTCATTTGTGAAACTACATGATGGAACAGATAAAAACAGGGGAGCAAGACTCGTAATCCACTAAAGAATAGAGACATCAAGAGAAAACGTTCTCACCGTATATTCGGCAACATAAACTTGAACAGATGATAGTAAAAATGCTTTTCTACTTCGCTGCCCACAAGAGGAGATAATTATACTGCACCACTAATCCTTCAAATGAAATCTTGAATAATTGCAACCACAACAAAACCTCCCAAGAAATGAAATGGTCAACCATAGTCATAGGTTTATGCAGCATGAACACTTTGGCCCAAATCATTCAAGTCAACCAAGATTTCTATCTGAGGTACTTCCATTTGCCTGTATTTGGCCCATATCTCTCTAAACGCTTCTTATCCATGTACATGTCTAAATGTATTTTAAACATTGTAATTGCACCTGACGCTATGGCTTCCTCTAGTAGCTTTTCCATACACCCACCACCCATTGTGTGAAAAACTGGTCCCTTAAGTCTCCTTTGGGGCAGCACAGTGGCACAGCGGTAGGTAGAGTTGCTACATTTCATCGGTTGCAGCGCCAGAGACCCGGGTTCGATCCTGGCTACGGGTGCTGTCTGTACAATGTTTGTACATTCTCCCCGAGACCGCGTGGGTTTTCTCTGAGATTTTCAGTCTCCTCCCACACTCCAAAGACATGCAGGTATGTAGGTTAATTGGCTTGGTGTATGTGTAATTTGTCCCTAGTGTGTGTAGGATAGTGTTAATGTGTGCGGGGATTGCAAGTCGGCGCAGACTCAGTGGGCCAAAGGGCCTTTTTCTGCGCTGCATCTCTAAACTAATTTAAACGAAACTAAATCTTTCTCCTCTAATCCTAAATCTATGCCCTATAGTTTGTGTGTTCCCTACCCTGGGAAACAGAGAGTGAGCATCCACCTTTTCTACACTCGTCTTGAATTTATATACCTCTAAAAGCTCACCCCACAATCTCCTTCTCGCCAGGTAAATAAAGTTCCAGTCTATCCTGCCTCTCTTAATACAAATCACTCCAGTCCCGAAAACATCCTTATGAATCTTACCTGCAACATTTCCATCTATATACTAAAACTCTCATTTGTTCATTTGTTTGTTCCTGAACTACAGCCAAAATGGTACACGATAGCGCAAAAATTTAGGCCCATCTTACTCACCGTCATCCCTTTGGTACTAATGGAAGACGTTTTATTGAAATAGGTGTTATATTTTTTAAGTTATTCACATTTTAAAGTGTAAATCTATCTCCTAGGGAGGGGGTGGAGGGAGGATAAGGGGGGTTGAGGGGGATGGAGTGGGGGGTGGAGGGGAATGGGGGAGGAGAGAGGGGAGGAGTGGGGAGGGGAGGGGCAGGGGGGAGGGGGAGGAGAGGGTGCTTCAGCAGTGCAGGAGAGGTTTGGGCCCAATGGGTCCACTTGGTCTAGTCCTTCCTATAGCTGAGTGATCAGAACTGTGCACAATGATCCACATGTGGTCACACCAATGGTTTGTACAGTTGCCACCTGAGTAGGTTGACCATCACAAGAATTCTTTGACCATTTTGTTAATGGAATTAAGCAAATAATTAAAATTTGCAGTTCCAAAAGTCCTGCTCATCAGAGATCAGATTGCTCGTGTAGGAAGCAACTGCAATTGCTGGTTTAAACCGGATATAGACACAAAATGCTGGAGTAACTCAGCGAGACAGGCAGAATCTCTGGATAGAAGGAATGGGCGACGTTTCGGGTCGAGACCCTTCTTCAGACCAGATTGCTTGTGCCTGTCTGGAGCACCGACTAAAAGATCAGCTATAATACAAGATAGGGTTAACTCCAGGCAAGTGTATACAGGCATGTAAAGATACAAAGACAACACATCGTGCATGCAGACACAGTCAAAGGAGAGGTGAAATGCAGAACAGGGAAAGTAGAGCTTTAATAGTGCAAGTAATAAGTGAACATGAGAGGCTGAAATAATGCCATCTGAATAGAAAAGTGTATGTGGAATGTTGACTGGAAAAACCCTTCCACAGTGCACAATGAAGAAGGCATTGAAAGTCTACGGAGTGAATAAGATGAGCCTGCAGTGGCAGAGAAACAGTGAGATTGAATGCTACTTGAACATTGTAGAAGGCATGCCATTCATAAAATCAGCGAGTGAGTGATTTAGCTTTAACTGGATCCTGCTCCAGCACTGCCGCAAGTAAACATCTTCCAATATTTTCCAAAAATATTCCAAAAATGAGTAATTTATGTTCTTTAATGGAAGGAGAAAACCTCTTCATTCCTAAATATGTACAAGGTAGCAGAGCAAGAGGAGACACGCTGGTATCTTGAGAATGAGAAAATCTATATCTTAATTATTTGGTAGATTGGGATATTCTCCATGGCTTACACTGAAGAAATTGGTTAAGTGACGAGAGACAAAGAGTGAGGATGATGGACACGTACTTTAATTAGCAGAACATTACTTGTGGTCCCCACAAGAATATGCTGGGTCTTAAATATTCATTCTACTTATGAACGACTTGCACTAACGAATAATGCAATTTATAACCACATGTTTTTTAAAGTTACTATTGACAGAGGTTACACAGTATTGTAATAAATATATTTGAATGAATGGAACTAGCAAAACGAAGCTTGGTGTAAGTGTATGCACTTTTGTCCGTAAAACGAAAGGAACAAGCTACTTTCTGAATGATGGAAAACCAGAAGCAGTAGAATACATGTGCATTAGTGAATGCATAGTACCTATGGAGACCCCAGCTTGGCAACACCACATGTTCTGAGAATAGTTTGGAGCACTATAATTTGGAAAGGAGATATGGGCGGAAGTCCAGCAAATATTTACCAAAATTATGCAAGAGGTCCAAGGATGAAGAGAAAAGCATTTTCCAAATAATCTAGATGGTTACTTCATTTTTCAGTTTTCAAAACAGTTAGGGGGCAGATCAGGTGGATAAAGAAAAACTAGTTCCAATATCTTTGGGAGGGATTGGAGGGAAGAGTTTGGAAGGTATTTAGAATCATGGGCCACAGTCTGAAAATTAAAGCAGAGGGCGGCACATATCTGCAACCTGCACTTGGTGCTGGGGGAACTGTGAACACATACCTGTCATCTTCACATTTAAAGTTAACAAAATATGGCTTTAAAGCTATGGAATTGGTATCAACTACGATCTCATTGAATAACTTGAAAGGCTTAAGGACATCTGCTGTTGCCAAATCTGATACAAGATAGCAAAATGATATTCTGGTATGAGTCTTTGAATGCCAAAAGAATCCTCTAGTATTGTTACACATTTGCCTCAATAATGCCATTTAACAGCACTTTTGTATGGTCGGCGTGTTCATTTAATTGCCAGTGTTGTCTTGGGCAATACTTGCAGTGTGTGCTTGCTGCATATGTGGCATTACCAGACTTCCTTTCTCACCCGCCGGACCAGTTCAAAGCTACTGCAAGGATATTTGTATTAACTTCACGTTAGAAGATCTGTAATCAGCAGCTCTTTACCAGAACACAGTTATTGACTCTCAAGTCATTTTGTTCAAATGGGAAAGAATTTTGTTGCTTCTATTTACTTAAAATTCCTGAAACAAATTCTGCCAATTATTTTACAGTTAGTTTTCCTTGCTGCAGGTAAATAAATGCTTCAGGCTTCTCTTCCTCCAGTAAATTAATGGCCACTTTCACTATTTCATATTCTTTATGAAAATTTGCTGAAATTTTAAATCTTATATTTTTTGCATTGCAACATAACTAATAAAGTAATGAGTGCATTAACATGCAATGTGGTTCTCCACTTTGTTCGGAAACAAACATTTATGTTTGAGGTATTGTCACTGCTATAATATTGTCACCAGTTCTGAAATGCCGTGAAAAACGTTGTTTTGCCCACTACCCATGCAAATAACATCAAATATGAGCACATCGGGTTGTTTAAAAGAGTACATAAATAAGACTGCAGAATATAGTGTTACAGCTACAGAAAAAGTGCAGATTTAAAAAAAGTGCAAGGGCAGCAACAAGGTAGATTGGAAAATAGTGAATTCATCCTTTACATATCAGAGATCTGTTCGATTGTGATAACAGCTGGGGAAAAGCTGGTGATGAATCTAGTGGCACATGCTTTCAAGTTCTGTATTTTCTGCCTGACAGGAGAGGAGAGAAGAGAGAATAACCAGGATGTGAGTGGTCCTTGATTATGTGGGCTGCAATGTGAAGTAGAAAAAGAATCGAAAGGGGAAAGCTGGTTCATGTGATGGATGGGGTGTGTTCACAACTCTGCAATTTCTTGGAGATTTGGGCAGAGCAGTTGTTACAGTAAGCTGTGGTGCTTTGCAATGGTACATCTGTATAAATTGGTAAGAGGCATTGAAGACATACCAAATTTCCTTAATCTTCTGAGGAAGTAAATGTGCTTTCTTGGCCATAAAATGCAGTTGGACCAGGACAAATTGTATTGATATTTACACCTGGAAACCTGACGCTCTTGACTATCTCCACCTTAGCACCACTGATACAAACCTGTGTATGTACTCTACCCCGTTTCCTGCAGTCAACGATTATTTATTTCATTTTTCCAACATTGAGTGAGAGAATATAAGTGAGTTCGGTATTACAACTGAGCATGCCCAGGTCATGGGTCATTCGGGATAAACATTCTCACCAGCTGAGCTACTGTGTGAATACAGACCTGCGTTTCATACGTATTTTCCAGTTTTGATTCTTCGAGGTAAGAAAATACTGCTTTCAAAACTATTAACTAGGTGTATTTATGGTTCATTTGTACAAAACTATGATGATTTTGATGGTTTAATTGGCTTTTCCTTGGTCGCTTGCTGGCCCGCTTCGGTGAGTGAGCGAGATCGTGACGATTAATCACAACCATTTTTTATTGTTTTTGTTTTGAGGGGGGGGAGGGGAGGAAATGAAATGAAATGTATGTTTTCTACAACTATCAATAGATAATATGAAAAGTATTTGTGGTGTTTTCACCTCTTACTATACTAGTCCACAGCCATGGGCTGTATGCACGTTTGTTGACTTCTGAATGTGTTCTGCATGTACATGTGTAAGTAAAGTTGTGTAGTACAAAACTTAGTCATGAGTCTCCTGACTATTCATGTCTCTTCTGATTCCCATTACATTGGATAATTTTACCCAGTATTCGACATTCTAATTTTCAGATACAATCTTGTGATTGTATAAATTAGTTCAATATTCTTGCACCATTTTCTTTTGCATTGTAACTTGTACCAGTATGTAATGGACATGGTTACAGATAGTGATTTGATAAGGTCCACACAGCCAAAACAGATAATGAATAAATGCTCAGCACTGAGATGCATTCTGGACTGCACAGAGATATTTATAGAATGACCACGGCATCTACAGATGCAGGCTTTGACATAGTCCAACTACAAGAAATACAGCACTGTGAAACTATATCGTTTGCAATTGCTCCAAACGGCATGATCACATTCTTATCAAAAGCTTGGGATGGGCAATCATCTGATACACACATTGTTAGGAAGAGTGGATTTTTGAACTTAGTTGATCCTGGGGATTGCATAATGGCGGAAAGAGAATTTCCCATTCAAGAAGACTTGATGTTTCACCAAGCCTATTTCGAGATTCCCCCTCCCAGCAGTGGTTATCAGCAAATGATCAGAGAAAAAGTACACAAAACCAGGGAGGTTGCCAATGTCCGTATTCATGTTGAAGGGGCATAGCTCGTCTAAAGTGGTTTAACATCCCGAGAAACACTTTACCCATCACTTTAGTTCGGCATATTGATAATATTTTCACAGCATTATGTAATTTACTGCCACCATTTGGTGTGCAAATGAGATGTTGTTGCACTTGCAGATCATTTTGATCAGAAGTTCAACCTTATGTTCAACCAGATTTGATATGAACTGAAATCCAGAACTCAATCAGTAAATGTACAGAAGTTCATACAACTCTTAATTTCTTTCATTGAATTTAATCACTTATCAACCATTGTTTCAGTGTACATTAGCCATTAAGCTCACCAACAACGCTCTTTGTTTATCCCGAATGACCTTTGACAAATCCCATGATTCCTTGTGTTTATCGAGATACCGAACTCGTTTATTGTCTGGTCGCCATGCTACTCTGCTTTCTATCTCCCTTCTGTACTTTGTCTCATCATTATTTGAGATCTGCCCCACTATGGTGGAAACTTGCAAATGGATTTAGAGTAGAACTTCAAGAGTAGAGTAGAACTCTGCACACTTACAAATGGAGTTAGAGTAGAGTTTAGCTGCACAGTTGTGGGTATAGGGAAGGGGCTCAGAATGCAGCCTTGTGGAGCACTGGTGTTGAGAATTATCGTGAAGGATATTTTGCCGCTTGTCCTTACTGATTGCAGTCTACAGGTCAGAAAGTCAAGAGTGCAGCCTCAGAGGAAGTTTTAGGACCTAGATCCATGAGTTTAGAAATGCGTTTGCTTAGAATTATGTGTTTGAAGGTGGAGGTATTGTAACAAAAATAGGATTCTGATATAGGTGGCCTTGTTATGTCAGAAAATGTATTGTTTTTTCATTCAGGTTTATTAACCAGTCTTTATTATCGAAAAATGCTAAGAAATTAAACCAATGCTAGAAAATAAGAATATTTTTTCATTACGTTAACAGTTAGCTTAGATTCTTTAGTTCGATAAAATATCATATCAATTTAGTTAATTTGATGTGAACTGACCCCAGTGTGAATCAGGAGTGATTCAGTCCCTGACATACAGCTTAGAGTCACAGAATATCAGCTGTCATGTTAACATGTTAATGCCCAATATCAAGCTAGTTGCATTTAAATAGGCAAACCTAATTAAGTTGTTCAAAATGAACCAGTTGCCTTTTTGAGATTGACACTGCTGAATGATTTTTAAGATTTGCCTTGACTCTTTTGAATAATTTGGTATGAATGCATTCAATAATGCCTTCAGTTTATTTCTGCTTTGATATAACTTTGATGGTCTTGGTGAATATTTATGACGAAATGCTGTTTTTAACAGAAGAGTGAATCAAAATTCAGCACCCAAATGATAATCATATTGCTAATATTAAATAAAACAAGGTCAGAAAGATTAAGATTTTTGTGGTCTTTCAATCCAAATTAAATTTATGATATAAAACTTGCAGTTTAATGAACTATGGTCCTTATCTTAAAGGTGGTAAGTGAACTGTCCAGCAAAGTGATTTGTCATTGCACGACTCAGTGTATGTCAAATCTGATTTTTTTCATAATTAGATATATATAATTACATATATACCAAGTTCCTGCTCTAACCTGGATATGCTGGACGTGTGGTTTACATTAATAGAAGCAGAAAAAATGGACTGTGGTCTAATTGGGTCATTGCATAAACTTTTGATTACATTACCTGCCTACCTTTTCAGTGCAACCACATTTTTTTGTCTCAGAAGAAGTGTACCGGGCCCTGGTGAGACCGCACCTGGAGTACTGTGTGCAGTTTTGGTCTCCAAATTTGAGGAAGGATATTCTTGCTATGGAGGGCGTGCAGCGTAGGTTCACTAGGTTAATTCCCGGAATGGCGGGACTGTCGTATGTTGAAAGGCTGGAGCGATTGGGCTTGTATACACTGGAATTTAGAAGGATGAGGGGGGATCTTATTGAAACATATAAGATAATTAGGGGATTGGACACATTAGAGGCAGATAACATGTTCCCAATGTTGGGGGAGTCCAGAACAAGGGGCCACAGTTTGAGAATAAGGGGTAGGCCATTTAGAACGGAGATGAGGAAGAACTTTTTCAGTCAGAGGGTGGTGAAGGTGTGGAATTCTCTGCCTCAGAAGGCAGTGGAGGCCAGTTCGTTGGATGCTTTCAAGAGAGAGCTGGATAGAGCTCTTAAGGATAGCGGAGTGAGGGGGTATGGGGAGAAGGCAGGAACGGGGTACTGATTGAGAGTGATCAGCCATGATCGCATTGAATGGCGGTGCTGGCTCGAAGGGCTGAATGGCCTACTCCTGCACCTATTGTCTATTGTCTATTGTCTATTGTTCTGCAGCAGGAATTCTGAGTAATAAATTGTTAACGGTGCAAACTGCAAATAAGAATAACTCAGTTTGAATTCCTTCCTTGCACTTATTCTTTGCTCCCTTCAAAATGTTCATTTGAACAGGAAGCTTCTTTGACCCATTATAGACAATAGACAATAGGTGCAGGAGTAGGCTATTCTGCCCTTCGAGCCAGCACCGCCATTCAATGTGATCATGGCTGATCATTCTCAATCAGTACCCCGTTCCTGCTTTCTCCCCATACCCCCTGACCGCTATCCTTAAGAGCAATATCTAGCTCTCTCTTGAATGTATTCAGAGAATTGGCCTCCACTGCCCTCTGAGGCAGAGAATTCCACAGATTCACAACTCTCTGACTAAAAAAGTTTTTCCTCATCTCTGTTCTAAATGGCCTACCCCTTATTCTTAAACTGTGGCTCCTGGTTCTGGACTCCCCCAACATTGGGAACATGTTTCCTGCCTCTAACGTGTCCAACCCCTTAATAATCTTATAAGTTTCGATAAGATCCCCTCTCATCCTTCTAAATTCCAGTGTATACAAACCTAGTCGCTCCAGTCTTTCAACATATGACAGTCCCGCCATTCCGGGAATTAACCTAGTAAACCTGTGCTGCATGCCCTCAATAGCAAGAATATCTTTCCTCAAATTTGGAGACCAAAACTGCACACAGTACTCCAGGTGTGGTCTCACTAGGGCCCTGTACAACTGCAGAAGGACCTCTTTGCTCCTATACTCAACTCCTCTTGTTATGAAGGCCAACATTCCATTCCATTCCATTCATATATTGGAATGAATTAGAATGGAAAAAAGTGCATGTTTCATCTAAATTGATGCTTAAGAATATGCAAACTGGGTAAAATATTGACTGGACATTTCTATTCTTGCAACAAAGTAAAACTAAAAGCTTTCTGAAAGAAAATTGAATAATTCTTGTGCTCAGATTGTCAAACCAATTCTAGCTATGAGGTGCATGAAACTGTTTATTTTGACCAGCAATATGATGCTTGATTATTCAAGGCACTACCAATTAAAACCATGCAAGATGTTAATAGATGTGTTTATTTAAAGAATATATTGATAAAGTCAAACCATACTGTGAAAGCTATTTGCCTTAAGGGCCTGTCCCACTTAGGCGATTTTTTAGTCGACTGCCGGTGACTGTCATAGTCGTAGCAGGTCGCTAAAAAAACAGCGACTGGACCCCGTACAACAATGTCTATGACAAGCTACAACAACCTACCACCTAGTCGATGTCAAGCTACGGCAAGCTACTAACAACCGGCGACCCAATCATCACGACTAGGACGTCCACCTACGACCGCACCTACGACAACCCATGCCGACACCTACGACCACACAGGCAACAACCTACGACAACCAAAATCAAGCTATGTCCACCCACGACAAGCTACGACAAGCTACAAACCTGTCGGCGTCAACTGAAGACAATACACGTCATTTTGGCCTTGAAAACAATGGAATCACCCAGTATCCTTATAAAAGGTGGTGTAGGGTAATCATTCTGCATCATGACTACTATGGAGCAACATCAGGGGGCATTGCTATCACAAGAAGAAGAAACACTGCTGCTTGCAGCAGCCCTCATGCATACAGATCAGCAAGACCGAAGGACAAGAAGAATGGGGAAGAAGAAGCCCAAGAAGAGGTCTGTATGGTTGAAGCCCTTGACCCTGAAGAGACCCAGGTTGGGCCAGTATGGCAACCTGATGACTGAGCTCCAGCAAGAAGATGAGGCTGCCTTCATAAACTTCACTAGGCTCCCTCCCCCCTGAGTTGTTTCATGAGCTGAAGACATGGGTGGGCCCTCTCCTGGTGAAAAAGGAGACCTTCATGAAGAAGCCACCGCACCAGGCCTGCACCTAGCCATCACCCTTCGTTACCTGGCATCAGGAGACTCCTACAAGCACCTCTCTTACAGCTTTCTTGTGGCCCACAACACCATCAGCAAGGTTGTCTGAGAGACCTGTGAGGCCATCATCAATGCTTATGAAGATGAAGTCATGGGCTGCCCTAGTACACCAGGTGAGTGGAAGAGAGTGGTGCAAGGCTTTGATACCAGATGGAACTTCCAGAACACATGTGGGGCAGTGGACGGCAAGCATGTGGCCATCAGGTGTCCACCCAATGGAGGTTCGATGCACTTCAACTACGAGAAGTTCCATTCCATCGTACTCATGGCTGTGGTAGATGGAAACTACAACTTCCTGTTTGTGGATGTGGGCACAGCTGGCAGTGTCGCAGATGGTGGGATCTGTGGAGAGACCTCCCTTGGGGAAGCATTGGAAGAAGGAAGAGCAGGCTTTCTTGATCCAGAACCTCTGCCAGGAGAAGATAACCCTGACATCCCATACACACTGGTTGGTGATGACGCCTTCCAACTCAGGTCATGGATGATGAAGCCATACCCTCACAGGCGGATGTCAAGGGAGCAGAGGATCTTCAACTGCAGTCTGTCCAGGGCTAGGAGCGTCGTGGAAAATGCCTTCGTCATCCTCGCCAGCAGATTCAGATGCTTGCTGACTACGATGGAGCAGGAGCCCAAGAATGTGGAGACCATTGTCTACGCAGCATGTGTCCTCCACAACCTGATCCATACCCGAAGTGCAGCAGCAGCAGCCATGGTGGAGGGTGACCGAGTGGACACCCAGACAGGCAACATTACATCAGGCTCACGGAGAACTGGAGGACAGGCGGCACCGTTGGTGGGACTGGAGATATTGCCAGGAAACACCTCCAACAAAAGAGCCAAGGACCAGGGAGGCCATCTCTGCACTTACTACAACTCCGAACTAGGCAGTGTACCATGGCAGAGCGACATGATCTGAAGACCAGCAGCAAACAGCCCACACCACAAACAGAAGTCCATCATTCCAGGAAGAGAGCCCACAACAGACCAAAAGAAAGGCCCCTTTTCAGGGCCACCCACATCCTCCCAAAGTTTGCTTTTCAAAGCAGTGCAATGTTTGTGTTTGTGTTTGTGTTTGTTTTATTGATCAAAATATATGAAATAAAAATATTAGTAAGTGATGCCATGAGACACTAACCTGAAATACAATATCTTCATACATCAATGGAATTCACCGAAGTCAGCACCGGTGACAACCTACGTCACCTGGTGACAACCTACGTCACCCGGTGACAATCTACGACAGCACCTATTTCAGGAGACGTCAAGCTGCGCTCATTAACATCAAACCCACTGTCGCTGAAAAATTGTCAACATTCTGAAATCCAGCGGCGACCAGAAAGACGCTACGACTCACAACCATACAGGCGACCGTGTGGCGACAGCCTAGTCACCTGCAGTCGCCTAAAAAGCGCCTAAGTGGGACAGGGGTTTTACTGCACGTACTCATTGACATTATTTGTACACTCAAGACTATTGTGCATTCAGTATCCATGGCCAATCTTCCTTTACTTCCTTGAAGTTTGATTACCATGGAACACTTATCCTGCTGTTGGAACTTTTCATGAATTGCGTGGTCGTAATGTAGGTTATATAAGAACACCCCACTATATAGAGTGACATGTTCAAAGACGACTGTTTCTTCCTCTTGTTGCTCTGGGAAAGACAAAATATCATTCCCACAATGAATCTTATGTGGTTAACTGAACGCTGAGAGAGAAATGAGGAATCTATTCACTTGAAGAGTGCAATTTGAACTACCAAGTACTTATTTTGCTCCTTTTAAACAACTCTAGTAATATTTTCAAGATGAAGGAAATTCTCGCAAGGCCTTGATGAAACCATATATTCTCAGGATATAAATGTATCATTGTTCAACCCAGACTACAGACTTTTATTGATCAAAAACATATTTTGAGATGTTTTTGTGTATTCACTCAAGTACAGATCATTCACAATTGGCTCCAGTCAATAAAATTATTACATTTAATAATTGTTGGCAGAATGCCACAATCTAGCTCAGCTACTGTAAAATAGCACCATGGTACTGTGTCGCTGTGTGATTATTTGGCAATGAAATATATTTCTCCTCTGTGGATTTATGTCTGATAAAGAAGTGTGTTAATTGCCTAAGAGCCAATGATGGAAAAGGTTTTTACACCTGCAACTAGTGGTGGGACTAACCCAGGTACAACAAGGACTAGTATGACAGACGAGAAACACAGAACATGGAACAGTACAGCAGAGGAACAGGCCTTTAGCCCACAATGTCTGTGCCGTACATGATGCTAAGATTAACTAATCACATCTTCTTGCACATGATCCATATCGCTTCATTCCCTGCCTCTTTATGTAAAGACTTTCTTGCCATGAGGACTAAGTGAATATCCTCCAACAACCAGCTCCATGCACATTACAGTTCCTAACCATGGCTGGCAGTCTCAACTTGATCTTTCAGCTCTTTGCGGTACAGACTATATCAGAGCCACTGGCTGCCAGACAATAAGATGTGGCTGGTGGGAATAACAGTTGTTGTGCAGATTGCTGCATGAATGAAGAGCACAAGGGAAAAAATCAAAGAAAGAAATGGAAAAAATAATTTAACTTTTAATATATGCTGAGTAAAGTTCATCCCAAGTAATTTGACTCAAATAAATGGACATTGAAGAGTGTACTGGTTAGGGAGGATATATAATATTTAATACATCTCATCTGCTTAAGAACGACTTGCACTAACTTGGATAATGCAATTTATAACCACATGTTTTTAAAGTTACTATTGACAGAGGTTACACTGTATTGTAATAAATATATTTGAATGAATGGAACTAGCAAAATGAAGCTTGGTGTAAGTGTATGCACTTTTGTCCGTAAAACGAAAGGAACAAGCTACTTTCTGAATGATGGAAAAACCAGAAGCAGTAGAATCCATGTGCATTAGGGAATGCATAGTACCTATGGAGACCCCAGCTTGGCAACACCACAGGCTCTGAGAATAGTTTGGGGCACTACAATTTGGAAAGGAGATATGGGCGGAAGTCCAACAAATATTTACCAAAATTATGCAAGAGATCCAAGGATGAAGAGAAAAGCATTTTCCAAATAATCTAGATGGTTACTTCATTTTTAAGTTTTCAAAACAGTTAGGAGGCTGATCAGGAGGATAAAGAAAAACTAGTTCCAATATCTTTGGGAGGGATTGGGGGAAGAGTTTGGAAGGTATTTAGAATCATGGGCCACAGTCTGAAAATTAAAGCAGACGGCGGCACACATCTGCAACCTGCACTTGGTGCTGGGGGAACTGTGAACACATACCTGTCATCTTCACATTTAAAATTAACAAAATATGGCTTTAAAGCTATGGAATTGGTATCAACTCCGATCTCACTGAATCACATTGAATGGCGGTGCTGGCTCGAAGGGCCGAATGGCCTACTCCTGCACCTATTGTCTATTGTCTATTGAATATCTTGAAAGGCTTAAGGACATATGCTGTTGCCAAATCTGATACAAGAGAGCAAAATGATATTCTGGTAATAGTCTTTGAATGCCTATTGAATCCTTTAATATTGTTACAAGTTTGCCTTAATAATGTCATTTACCAGCACTTCTGTATGATAATCCGGCGTGTTCATTTAATTGCCAGTGTTGTCTTGGGCAATACTTGCAGTGTGTGCTTGCTGCATACGTGGCATTTCCAGTCTTCCTTTCTCACCCGCCGGACCATTTCAAAGCTACTGCAAGAAATTTGTATTCACTTCATATTAGAGGATCTGTAATCGGCAGCTCTTTACCAGAACTAGGACTAAGTGAATATCCTCCAACAACCAGCTCCCTGCACATTACAGTTCCTAACCATGGCTGGCAGTCTTAACTTGATCTTTCAGCTCTTTGCGGTACAGACTATACCAGAGCCACTGGCTGCCGGACAATAAGATGCGGCTGGTGGGAACAACAGTTGTGCAGATTGCTGCATAAATGAAGAGCACAGGGAGAAAAATCAAAGAACAAAATGGAAAAAATAATTTAACTTTTAATATATGGTGAATAAAGTTAATCCCAAGTAATTTGACTTAAATAAATGGACATTGAAGAATGTACTGGTTAAGGAGGATATACAATATGTAATACATCTCATCTGCCTGCACATGATCCATATCCCTCAATTTTCTACATTTCCATGTGCCTATCTAAAAGCCTCTTAAATGCCACTATTGTATAAGCCTCCACTACCGTGCCTGACAATGTGTTCCAGGCCCCCACCACAATGTGTAAAAAAAAACTTGCACATATCCATTCATCCTTTCCCCTCTCATCTCGTAGCTATGCACTCCAGTGTTGAACATTTCCACCCTGGAGAAAAGGTTTTGACTGTCTACTCTATTTAAGCCTCTCAAAATGTCATGTACTTCTATCAAGTCTCCCCTCAACCTCTGACGTTCCAGAGAAAACTCTTTCTCTGATTCATATTGACATCGTTGTTATCAGGGCACCCACATGCTTCACTCAGTTAAACTGCAACTGTATGTGAAGGGCAGTCTTTCAATTTGCTAGATTATTAGTTCAGGCCCTGTGGATTACTCGTCCTATAACATAACTGTTCTAACACCGCCCCCCATTGCTTTTTCCCAGTAACACAATTACTGGTCCACCGCCATAAAATTGCACACTCATGGAGCTCACCATCAGCCCCCTCACCAGAACCTGTCCACTCTACACCAGAAGGAATGTGGCAAGGTTCCAGACAAGGTAATGCAGCAACTTGTGGTTAACAAGAAGAAAACTTGGGAGACTACAACATCCTCTCACAAAACTTGATATCTCTGGGGTTACTGAGTCTTGAAAAAAAGGTCCCAACCCAAAACGTCACCTGTCCATGTCCTCCAGAGATATCCCCTGACCTGCTGAGTTACATCAGCATTTTGTGTTCAATGCAAGATTCCAGCAGACAGCATTAGGGGTCACGATTTAACCCAGGTTAATGGATACCTGTAGCAACAACTCTATTCAATGCACAATTGCTCCACCCTTCATTATTTCACCCTGAGCCTTTTCATACCCTTTCTCTCCCACTGTATGTGAGGTGACTCAAGATGGAAGTCACAGAAAAAGGACAATATGCAACGTACTTCATGCTTACAGTGGTTTAATGCACAAGTAGCAGGGATGAGTGAGGTTGGGTGAATCAGCTCAAGGCAGCAAACCAGGAAAAAAATTGCATCTCTGTCGAGGTAAGAGATTAGAAAATGTCCCTTCCTTCTTTATGTTTTACTAGTATGTGTTAAATGTATGTTTCAAGTGTTCTTTAGCTTGTTTTATGTCAGGGGGTGGGGGGAAACTTTTTCTAATCTCTTACCTCGACGCAGATGTGATTTTTTTCCGTATCGTATCACCGTCCGCACTGCGGCCTAACATCAAGGAGTTGGCGGCCTTTGCTGGAGACCGATTTTTGAGAGCTCCACCGCGGGGAGCGTACGGGACTTTAACAATGCGGAGCCCGTGATCCCTTTGCCAGGTATCGACCTCGGAGGTCCAACCGTGCTTGCGGACTTAACATCACGGAGCTCTCGTTCTCTGGTCGGAGACTGACTTCGGGAACTCCAAGCTGCAGGTGCTTCGACCGCCCCGACGCGAGAGCTTCGACCTCCCCGAAGCGGGAGCTTCGATCACCCTGACGAGGAAGTTTCAATCGCCCCAACGGATGGTTCAACTGCCTCGATTGGGGGAGAATAAAGAGGAAGAGGCTTGGACTTTTTTGCCTTTCATCGCAGTGAGGAATGTGGGGAATCCGCTGTGGTGGATGTTTATGTAAACTTTTACGTAGTTGTGTGTCTTGTTGCTTTTTTTTTTCATATGGCTGTATGGTAATTCACATATCACTGTACCTTAATTGGTACATGTGACAATAAAAGACCTTTGAATCCTCAGAAATAAACAACCATGTTGTTTTTTATGGAAAATTGTTCTGCACAATTTGTTGTAAAGATGTAAACTCTTGCACAGTACAATCTTGGTTTATGCTTTAATTGCAACCAATTACACAGTTAGATTTCTGGAGTTAACATTGAGGTCAACGGTGTGAACACAAATCACCAATCCTAACATTGATTTCCACTGCTAGAATATTTATTAAAGGAGGGAAGATGAAAAAAAATGTTTTCCTCAGGACTACTATATGTGCTGTCTATAACTTAGAAGAATGAATGATTCTGTGAAAACTCCTGGAGCACTGCAATTGTTTTAAAATCAGTCTTCCCATAAAATAAAGCACTCCCTGGACCAGGGGGTAGCCTGGCAACCCACTCACTGCTTCTTGTAAAGGTTATTTTTGAATCTGATTAATTGGAATCACATAAGAGCTCCCAACAGATTGATTCACCAAACTATTTTTCTTAACTCCCTATGAATATGTCTGGTGTTCATTAGCTCTCACTCTCTCTCAAGATGTAGCCTTAAAAGAGAATTGCCTTGTGGGAAGTTGTGGGTCAAAGTTTATCTTCTCTCACTCTCCATTAGACTGGTCCACCGTGCCATTTGGAAGAGGGCTATTTTTAACAAAGCTATTTGCTTTCAAATGTTGTCTTCTCTCCATCCTTGCTGATATTTCAATTTTTTCCTGCACTCGTTTGCAGCATTCTCCCTGGTTTGCTGCATTGAGCCTTTCTTGTTGCTGATTCACCCAACCTCAATCATCCTTGTTACTTGTGCATTAAACCACTGTAAGCATGAAATACGTTGCATATTGTCCATTTTCTGTGACTTCCATCCTGAGTCACCTCACATACAGTGGGAGAGAAAGGGAATGAAAGGGCTCAGGGTGAAATAATGAAGGGTGGAGCAATTGTGCATCGAGTAGAGTTGTTGCTACAGGTATCCATTAACCTGGGTTAAATTGTGACCCCTAGTGCTGTCTGCTGGAATCTTGCATTGAACACAATCCCCTGACCTCAGCAGGTCAGGGGATATCTCTGGAGGACATGGACAGGTGACATTTTGGGTTGGGACCTTTTTTCAGACTCAGTAACCCCAGAGATATCAAGTTTTGTGAGAGGACGTTGTAGTCTCCCAAGTTTTTTTCTTGTTAACCACAAGTTGCTGCATTACCTCGTCTGGAACCTTACCACATTCCTTCTGGTGTAGAGTGGACAGGTTCTGGTGAGGGGGCTGATGGTGAGCTCCATGAGTGTGCAATTTTATGTCGGTGGACCAGCAGATGTGTTACTGGGAAAAAATGAATGTTCTTCATCCACTTCTGTTGATTGTGCTCTAGATTCCCGTCTCTCTTTATTTTCTTCCCTAGTTATTTTGATTGCTTTATAGCTTTCTGGTATCTCCATGTGTTCTTCATAACCTATCTTTTCTAGAGTCATTTGGACAGAGTTATACCCTTCAACCCATCACATCCATGCTGATTTTTTTTGCCTATCTGCACTATCCCCATTAGTTCACATTAAGGCCACATCCTTCTACGCTTGGCCTTACCAAGTGTCCGTCCATATGCCTCTTAACCATTGTGATTGCATCCGATATTAACCACTCTGTGTAAAACGCCTTTCCCTCTAATCTACATTAAATTTCTTTCCTCTCCCTTTAGACCTTTTCCCTCTTCTTATAAGTCAGCCGCTTCTTATAATTTTATACAAGTCACCCGCGTCTTATAATTTTTTCCACGTCTATCAAATCAATCCTTGGATCCTGGAACTCTCCACCCAAGCACATTGTGGGATTCATTTCATAACAGGATTGCAATGTTTCAGGACGGGGGCTCACCACGACCTTAAAGTGGCCTTGTTGGAAGCAACAAAATTCTGAAAAATGTAAAAGGAAATTGAATCCAAAAATTCGGAGTGATTTTTATGTGCTCTTCCGGAAGTTGGAGGCTGGGAGGAATACTGCTTTTTTTTAAATATGCGACTGACTCCTAATTACTCTCCAGTGACTTTGATAGAGAGTAAGTAGGTATAAAATGTGTATTGTCTTGTCTCCGTCAGGACAAATCTTTTGTTTTTTTGTTTGTTTTTATGTCTTGTTCGCTTTGTAAAGCGTCTTTGAGTATCTTGAAAAGCGCTATATAAAATAAATGTATTATTATTATTATTATTATTATTGCATCCAATCCTGTGAGTTAACTCAAAAATGGCTTGGAGTATAAGTTGGTCCCAATTAATATTGTTCCCACTTAATATTGGGACCTACATTATTGCTGTTCAATTCTGTTGTCCCAATATTGGGACAGGTTTCAGAACCATTGGATGTGTCTTGGGATATTTTTGAGTTAAGTGAACACTGAAGTGCAGACTCTGGAACCTTTTACTGTGAGTGATGCAGCCAACCTCTCAACTTGTCAAAGCTGTGGGTGCAATATGCAGACAAATCTAATCCAGGCCAATCAGTCTGATGAAGGGTCTCGCCCCGAAACATCACCCATTCCTTCTCTCCTGAGATGCTGCCTGACCCAATGAGTTACTCCAGCATTTTGTGATACCTCATTTTGTGATACCTTATATTTTGATGCTGAATAATGATCACATTTTTCACTGTAAGAATGAGCCTATATTACTCTTTTTTTTAAACGTAAATAATCATAGATATCACTTCAACGCCATGAATTTGAGAAAGATCAGAGAGATGGTTCTCTAGCTTATGAAGACGATAGCTACAAAATAGCAATTTTACTAATTTGCTTCCTTTCAATTTTTTTTACAGTTTTTATTCTATTAAAATTAATCTGACTTAAATTTGATATGTTCCTTTATTAACTATTTTTAACAAGGTTCAGTTTAAAAAAAAAATTAGGTACAGCATTGCATAAAGGAAATTGCTCAAGAATCTTTGAAAGCCAGACGGTGGTTACAATAGCAGTTGGGACCTACACTAATGCAACACAATATTTCTGTTTCCCGAATATTGGGATAGATTTTAGAACTGCTGGATATCCTTCTTGGCACCTGGAGATCATGTATAAGTAATCATATGCAAGGAACACTTAGAGAGGAAACATTAAGGTATGCCTATGTTCACAACAGAAACAGATTGTGAACAGGTATCATTGGGTTCAGCTTCAGCTGTGCAGTTGAATTTGGGAGATGGGGAATAGTTGAATTAAGTTATCAATAGCCTTTGCCAACCACTGATTTCTGCACTTAATCCAAATGCTTTAAGCTACATTTGGGAATCATCCTTGTGAGAGACTTGCCAATCTCAAAGTACAATTGTTCTGGGAAATATTTCTCAATCATTCAGCTTAATGGAAAACCTATACCCAGGGATTGATTTAAGAAGGTAGCCAAACCGTTTCTTAAATGGTGCAGGGTTGAATGGTATGTAATGTAGTTGGTTATTTTTCTCAATTTGGAATAAATCCAATGAGCCGATTGTTGTGGAGACAAAGGACAGATTTAGGTAACAACACATATGTTGTGCTAGATGTACATAGTCTCTATGTCACAGGATTAAATTAAAACAACGGATAACAATGCATTTAGTTTTAGCACACACATGAAAGTTTAATCAAGGAGGGACAGCATTTCACTTCAAATTTTAATTGCTGTTGGGATTTTATTTTGTCGTTGGAAGAAACAAACCTATTTTTTTTAATTTCTCTCTAATTAGCGCACAAATTACCTGCCAGATGTTAACACAAGAGGTCTTATATTATTTTACTGTCTATCACCAGCATGCTGCAGAAGTAAGCATTCGTAAGCACAGGCTGCAATTAATATGCGATTATTGGCCACTGAGTTTCTGTTGCCAAGGAACACAGATGGCCTGAAATTTGTCTAAATACAGATAGAGTGAATTGAATTGAATCAATTCATCCAATTTGCAGAAAATGTAGCACCCACTTCTCTGCTTTGAAGATCTGGTCTATTGGGAAGTGGAACCGGAGGGGGTGGAGGAATGGTAAGTGTAACAATCTGAAAATTCTGATAAGGAGCTAATGTTATGACATGAGACCACTTTCTGTTTGTGCCCCTTTCCAAAGAGACACCTTGCTCAGCTAAACTTAATTCAGTTTTTCTTCCACTAATCACGCAGATGATTTAATCAATCATGCAATCCATGGAGACCATGAAGACGATACAGATACAGGTACAAAGGTACACTTAGCTACAAAGGTACACTTTTACCAATTAATTTAAATTCAAGTTTGTTAATGGTTTTTATTGTCCTAATTAAATCTGACTTAAATTTGACATGTTTCTTTCCTATTTCCAAGATAGTTCTTGTGGTGGGGTGGGGTGGGGGGGGGGGGGGGGGGGGCACAGTGGATCATATACACTAAATTGACAATAAGTTTTGAATGCCTGTTTGAGAGAGACACAGTATGGTGCCACTTGGCCCGCAGAGTCGGTGAAGGCACAAGATCTGTTTTATCAAACGAGGTCATGTGAGTGCAAAAGCAAGGATGGGTGCAGATCATGGGAGGAAAAGATAAGAGGTCATGTCATGGATGACTTGGAAAATATCCAGCCTTAGAATATCATGGGGAAGATGCACATCTTGCAAAGGTGAGGACATGAGTAGCCAATTTTGAAACAAAATTTCTGATAGTTTCTGAAAGCCTGGGAAGTGAGGCGTCAAATGTATGGAACAAACCCATTGGTTGCTGGATGTAACGAGGATGAAAAGCTGGAAATGGGAAGACTTTGTTTTATTCATTGCACACAGTGCCCTACATAATGTTTGGGACAATGACCCATCATTTATCTATTTGCCTCTGTACTCCACAATTTGAGATATGCAATAGAAAAAAATCACACGTGGTTAAAGTGCACATTGTCAGATGTTATTAAAGGGTAATTTTATACATTTTGCTTTCACCATGTAGAAATTACAGCTGTGTTTATACATACTCCCCCCATTTCAGGGCACCATAATTGCTCTAGTGTGTTTAATTGCCTCCTTAATGCAGGTATAAGAGAGTTCTCAGCGCCTAGTCTTTCCTCCAGTCTTTCCATCACCTTTGGAAACTTTTATTGCTGTTTATCAACACGAGGACAAAGGTTGTGCCAATGAAAGTCAAAGAAGTCATTATGAGACTGATAAACAAGAATAAAATTGTTAGAGACATCAGCCATAGGTTTACCAAAATCAACTGCTTGGAACATCATTAAGAAGAAAGAGAACACTGGTGAGCTTACTAATCGCAAAGGGCCTGGCAAGGCAAGAAAGACCTCCACAGCTGATGACAGGAGAATTCTCTCTATAATAAAGAAAATTCCCCAAACACCTGAATGACAGATCAGAAAAACTCTCCAGGAGTCAGGTGTGGATTTGTCAATGACCACAGCCACAGAAGACTTCATGAACAGAAATACAGAGGTTACACTGCAAGATGCAAACCATGCAAAAATAAGATGGCCAGGTTACAATTTACCAAGAAGTACTTAAAAGAGCAACCTCAGTTCTGGAAAAAGGTCTTGTGGACAGATGAGATGAAGATTAACATACCAGAGCAAGATCAAAGTATGGAGGAGAGAAGGAACTGCCCAAGATCTAAAGCATACCACCTCAGCTGTGAAACATGGTGGTGGGGGTGTTATGGCCTTGGCACATAAGGCTGCTGAAGGTACTGGCTCACTTATCTTCATTGCTGATACAACTGCTGATGGTAGTCGCATAATGAATTCTGAAATGTTTGGACACATCCTATCTACTCAAGTTCAAACAAATGCCTCAAAACTCATTGGCCAGCGGTTCATTCTACAGCAAGACACTGATCCCAAACATACTGTTAAAGCAACAAAGAAGTTTTTCAAAACTAAAAAATGGTCATTTCTTGAGTGGCCAAGTCAATCACCTGATCTAAACCCAATTGAGCCTTTTTATATGCTGAAGAGAAAACTGAAGGGGACTACCCCCCAAAACAAGCATAAGCAGAGCATCACCAGAGAAGACACCCAGCAACTGGTGATGTCCATGAATCGCAGACTTCAAGCAGTCATTGCATGCAAAGGATATGCAACAAAACCTGCGTGGGTTTTCTCCGGGATCTCCGGTTTTCTCCCACATTCTAAACACGTACAGGTTTGCAGGTTAATTGGCATGGTATAATTGTAAATTATACCTTATTGTATAGGATAGTGTTAGTGTGCGGGGATCAATGTTCGTCACGGACATTGTGGGCCGAAGAGCTTATTTCTGTGCTGTATACAACCCTATTATTCCTACACCTATCTTCATCTCTCTGTTTTTGCTCCACTAATTCTTGCTATTGGGAAGCTTTTAGTACATTGTCATCATCCCCTTCTTATTTCTAATTTTTATTCACACATTGTCTGGATGATTGTATTTTCTGAGACATTAAAGGAAACAATCAATATAATCAGTTCAGCTTTACAATCTTCTTGTCCTGTGCTCTGTCACATGGCTTTGACTCATCTCACTGCTCCTCCAAGTTAGACACAAAATGCTGGAGGAACTCAGTGGGTCAGGCAGCATCTCTGGAGAGAAGGAATGGGTGACGTTTTGGGTCGAGACCCTCACTGCTCCTCCAGCTACCTTTTCTGACATGGTTGTTTTAATGCCTTGTCTTTATTTTCTCCAACAATGCAGTTCAAGAATGAAATTTGTGAGTTCATCAGATTGCGTAAAGATTCATGAGCAATCTAAATGTTGGTAGTTAATGTGCCCATTCCACTGCCGAACATATCCAAGGAATTGTAAGTATATTAGGGGGGTTGTTCATTCTGTGCCAACATGGGAGACCCAAGGAAGCTTCCAGATTGACTAGGATTATATTGCTTGTTTATTTATGAATTGAACAACTCCAGAGATTTTAGAGGACCACTTTTAACATTTTTAAGTGCAGGTTTTAGATTTGATGAGATTTTCCTATTTATACATGTGGCTCATTTTATAGCTAAGGTTGTGCACTGATGGAGTGGCTCTTTCTCACTTCAGCTAAACCTTTACCATAGAATGAATTCAGAAGGAATTTCTTCTGTAATTGTTTCATCACATTCAGTGAAAAAAATGTTGGTGAACAATCGAGTGTTAATTTGAATGATGAACAAAAAATGTAAATTCAATGCTACAAAAATATTAGATCGCAACACAGGGAAACACAAAATTGATAAGAAAATTAATTAACACAAGGCATAAATGTGATATTAAAGCTTTAATGTTTCTACATAGCTTCTATTTCCATCATTATTAATTAAAAAAGGCGTTAAAAACACTTGAATTAACCTTGATTTCTTACAAATAAAAACTTAATTATATCTTAGAAAGGATGATCATTACATGGCTCTTAGGTTGTTCAAATTAACGATATTATTATAGATTGTTGAACACTGATATGGTAAAGAACTATTCAAACACTTGGAAATCTCAATTTATTGGAGAACTAGAATGTAATTTCTATTTTGGAATAGACCCTCTCGTGTGTGTCACCTACAGAACGCTAAAGACAACAGCACTTCTTACCTTGGTCTCCCTCTTTGCTCATCCCAAACCCACATATTTCCACCATTAATTTGGCTTTGGTGGCAGATCCTCATCCATCAGCCCAGGCTAAAGGATGGTTGATTTTATCATGGAGGTTGCAGAGAGTGACCAGAAAAATGTGTCTAGCTCTGAAAGTCATATGTGTGCACTCGGTGCCACGACACAACACTTGATTGGAGTCAAACTTTTTTCTCTTCACAACGATCATTCGCCAATTACAATTTTACCACTGTTCTGCTTGAGGTTTGCTTAACACAGATTTGGTTGCAAAGCTGGCCATTTTCTGTCTTTTTAGCTCAGGATATTGCTGTGGAATGATAGATTACACTACTTTTTATCGTTAGCGACAATGGAGGTTAATGTAGATTACTCTTTCCAGCAAAATCAATTAATTTTGATAATGCTATTTTAGTCATAATCATTAACAGGAATGTGCTCAGCATGCCACTCCTTCAGCACATTTTAAAATACATTTGTAATACCGAAATAGGCCATTTGGCCCATCACACATACATTTGTAATACCGAAATAGACCATTTGACGCATCAGGTCCATACCAGCTCCCAGGGAACCACTCAATGACCACTAGTCTTACACCCTTATCTTTAATTAACTGTACCCCAAAAACATAGCCTTCCTCCCATATGCCCAAGACAACTCGCCTTTGAATATGTTTTGCTATTCACCTACATTGAGTGGTGATTTATTGTGAACAATTAACTTACCAGCATGTGTTTGGAATGAGGTCAGAAACTGGAGCACCTGCAGGAAACCTATGCAGTTACAATGAGAATGTCCAATCACTAGAAAGCACTCAAGGTCAGGATGTAAACCAGATTTTTCTGGTTACTCTCTGTAAACCCCATGATAAAATCAACCACCCTTTAGCCTGGTCTGATGGATGAAGAACTGCCACCAGAGCCAAATTAATGGTGGGAATAGTTGTGAATTTGTGGAATTCTCTGCCACAGAAGGCCGTGGAGGCAAATTCACTGGATGAATTTCAAAGAGAGATAGATAGAGCTCTCGGGGCTAGTGGACTCAAGGGATATGGGGAGAAGGCAGGCACGGGTTACTGATTGTAGATGATTAGTCATGATCACAATGAATGGCGGTGCTGGCTCAAAGGGACAAATGGCCTCCTCCTGCACCTAGTTTTTATGTTTCTATGTTTCCATGAACACTCTAAAATGCTTTGTAGCCAAATGAATGTTTTTGAAAAGAAGTTACCATCGTAATATAGGAGATGGGGCAGTGAGTGAAACAAATAACCTGCTGATCTGCCTTTGGTGTTGGTTGAAAGAAGAATATTGACCAAGGCAAAGTGTTCAATGAAGAGTGCTGTGGGATCCTTTCTGCCCATTTGAGCAGACAGGGAAAGCCTCCTTGCAAGAGGACGTTCTTTAAAAGAAAACATCAGACTTTTCTCCACTCAGTACTCCTCTGGAGAGTTAGCATGAGCCAAGGGTTTGAACTCTTAACCTACTGAATTGAAAATGGGAAACATTACCACTGATCCAAGGCTAACACCTTAATGTTATGATAGCTTCATATAACAATTTCCAAAATAATGCCAACTTCAACCATCTTCCATTGACCTTGCAGGTTATTTGTTCTACAATATAGTCTGAAATTGATACTGAGTGAATTCCCTTTTATTTAAAAATATTTAGTGAATTTCATACTCATCAAATTGAAGAATAACTGTGGGGATTGGAAACAAATGCTTTATTTTTTTTTAAACTTTTAAAGTACTGTGAAATTTGTACAGTTCAAAGTCAGGAACATTGTGGAGTTGATGCAGATAGAACACTCCATAAATTTTCCAATACATTTTCTATCAACAGAATATATATACACATTGTCAGCTATCCTGAAAATCTCCACTGTCACCAATTCTAATCAAGGGCCTTTGACCTAAGACATTAATACAATTTTTTCCTTTAAATGCATACCGACCTGTGAATTGGTTCCAGCATTTTGGTTTTGGTTTGCAGATTTCATGCCTCTGCAGTTTAAAAAGAAAATGCATCCACTGTATCTTGTGCTGTACCTTTGGATCAGTAAAATGGTTGCTAATTTGTAGACTTCTAGAAATGAGTCTATTATGTTGTAGAACGTTTGATGCTCTAACGGCAACAGCTATTAATTGTGAGTTAATTCCCTTAAATAGAGGATATTTTGTTGGTGGTCCTGTCTCAAACTTACCAAGCAACAAAGCAAAGAGCCCACAGCTCGTGGCTGGCACAGTGGTAGAATTGCTGCATTCTGAGCCAGACACCCTGGTTCGATCCTGACTATGAGTGCTGTCCGTATGGAGTTTGTACATTCTACCTTTGACCACGTGGGTTTTCTCCAGGTGCTCTGGTTTCCTCCCATATTCCAAGGGCGTGTGGTAAATTGTCCATAGCTAGTGTACGGGTGGTCGCTGGTGGGCATGGACTTGGTGGGCCGAAGGGCCTGTTTCCATGCTATATTACTAAAACTAAAACTAAAAACTAAAGCTACTTCAATGGTATTGTATTTGGATGTTGTTGCTTAAGGAAGTAGCACATCATAGGACAAGGGTGCGTCATGTGGCAATGGCTGTCCTTTCTGAAGAATCTATTTAAAAAGTTGGAAAAAGGCTCAGCATGGATGCTATTCTGAGGCAATTTCAATTATGCCTGGCATAGATGATACTGTTGTAGAGTTTCAGACTGTGCAAATTTTGATAACGACCCAGTGTTAAGAAAAATGTTTTTACGCAATTACTGAATGTCCTACTGCAAATCAGAAACACATTGAGCTGGATGCATTGAGAAGACCACAATGCAAAGTGGAGACAGTTTAAATATTTCAGAAATCCTTTTACAGATGTCCTAGTAGATATGTACTAGGTATTGTGAGCCCAATGTAGCATAGCTAGTGTGTGAGGAGAGAGACTGAAAATAGTGGTTTTTCGAACTGGGAGCATTGTAGTAAATCCAAAGAGAAGTCAGAATAGATGATTTGGTGATTTCAAAATGACAGGAAGAAAGGTGCAATGTTTCTTGGAAGTATAATTCTAATGATGTGAAAGCAGTCACTCTAACCAGAGAATCTTAACGAGCAGCTAAAGTGCAAATTGGTGTGATTGAGTTTATAGTATCCAGGAATTCACTGTTAATTGCTGATATTCAGAAAATATGTGATACAAAGTATCAATAGTTGTGCATATTTATGGAACCTTTTCTCCAGGGTGTTAATGTCAAAGACCTGAAGACATAGCTTTGTGGTGGAAGAGGTAAATTTTAAAGGAGATGTGCAGGGGAAATTGTGATGGTTTCCCAGAATGCACTGGGGATGCAAAGAGGAGATTGGTTAGGGGCCTGTCCAACTTAGGCAATTTTTTAGGCGACTACCGCCGAAAACTACCGCCGAAAAGCCGGTGACTGGACCCCCCCTAGGACAATGTCTACGACAAGCTACAACAACCTACCACCTAGTTGACGTGAAGCTACGGCAAGCAACTGACAACCGGCGACCCAATCGTCACGAGTAGGACGTCCACCTTCGACCGCACCTATGACAACCTACGACGACACCAGATCTCACGTCTCATACTACATTTATAACGTTAATACAATTAGAACATAGGATATAGATCATAAAAAAGTACTGCATAGGAACAGGCTCTTTGGCCCACAATGTCTGAGTTGAACATGATGCCTAGCTTAAAGAGCCAGTCCCACTTAAGCGATTTTTAGGCGATTACAGGTGACTAGACTGTCGCCACATGGTCGCCGGGATGTCGCCTGTATGGTCGTGAGTAATATCCTCAGTCACGCAAAGAGACGTAGCATCTTTCTGGTCACCTAATCGACAACCTCCGGCCACACAAGCGACAACCTAGGACAACCGAAGTCAACCTACGTCCACCTGCGACAACCTACGCCAAGCTATGACCCTGTTGGCGACAACTGAAGACAATTCACGCCATTTTCGCCCGGTTTTGACGCCGGTACCTGTCGCCGGTTGACATAGGTAGTAGCCAATGGAATTCACCAAAATCAGCACCGGCGACAACCTACGTCACCTGGCGACAACCTACGACAGGAGACGTCAAGCTACGCTCATTGGCGTCAAACCCACAGTCGCTGAAAAACTTTCAACATTCTGAAAATCCAGCGGCGACCAGAAAGACGCTACGACTCTTTGTGTGACTGAGGATACGACTCACGACCATACAGGCGACACCCCGGCGACCATGTGGTGACAGCCTGGTCGCCTGTAGTCGCCTAAAAAAATCGCCTAGGTGGGACTGGCCCTTTAAGCTTGGCATCATGTTCAACACAGACATTGTGGGCCAAAGAGCCTGTTCCTATGCAGTACTTTTCTATGATCTATATCCTATGTTCTAATTGTATTAACATAACAAATGTAGTATGAGACGTGAGATCTGGCATTTGTGAAGCTTTTTTGGAGACGATGCAATGCAATTATCTGGTGTTGGTCGTCAGGGATTGTTTGTACAATTCATAGTGAACAGTTTTGTGCTTAAAAAGAGAGGTGCAATTTATGAATGTAGGTGTACCTTCAAGAACTAGGTGTATCATATAAGGTCTGAATTATGATACACCCTCGTCTCATCCATTGCTAATAGCTGTGGGTTTACTGCCTTCAGTAAAGGATGTTGTTGACAATACTTCTGAGTTTCAGTAAGCAGCAGGGTTAGAGATCTAAATTATCCATCGGCAGTGTGGCCTGTGTGTGACTCCATATTATGCATGGATAACTTTTAACTGTACTTTGATGTGACCCAGAAAGCCACTTAGTTTTATCAAGCCTCGAGAGAGATGATACAGTGATGGTTCTGGGAAACCTGTTAAGTGAAGCCAAAAGGCATCCTTTGGGAGCTCTGAAAAATTGCTGGCATTTCTAACAAATGAGTCATCTGTAAGTAAGTTTAATGATTTTCTTACCTTATAGTTGTATAAAAAAATATCTTAATCGCATTACAATCTTTATTTCCAACTGTGAACTCTCAACAGTGTAGAAATTGAGGCACCTACCTAAAGAATTTTAAATAGTATTTATTTCATTCTTTATTATCGATCAATTATTGACCTACTGGGACAGATCTTCTGGGCTGCTGCCAGCAATTCTCTGGGGAATGACCAGTATTCCACCGTTTGGATAGAAGTGGATTCCAGACTTGCTGTAAGCCCAGGACTTAATTAGTGACATATGCTTTCACATCTGTCACCATGCTTCTTTGCTGGACTCCACATGTAGTCCTGTGGTGAACTTGATCTTGCTCAAATTCCTCTGCATTGTCTGGCAAAGAGCCAGGCTGATCCAATGCCAGGCCAAATCAGATTTAGAGTAAGATTGGAGACCCTCTTCATTTCAAAGCCATTCTCGGCCTGCAGAATGGACAAGGTAAATTTGTAAGGACTATTTTAATTTAGTGTATTGTTTTCAATAACTTCCTAGTGTTTACAATCTTTTAATTTACTATCTACCTCTTTGATGACACTCGGACTATCCGTGATCGCACTTTGCTGGCTTTACCTTGAACTAAACGTTATTCCCTTATCATGTATCTTTACGCTGTAATTGAGTTAATTGCAATCATGTATTGCCTTTCTGCTGACTGGTTAGCACGCAACAAATGCTTTTCACTGTACCTCGGACAATAAACAAAACGAACTATTTATATTTTATTGCATTATTATGAATTTTTGCTGAAGGCTACATCAGTTTTAATGGATGTTAAATGTTTTAGATTTTTTGAGATAACTTCAACACAGTTCAAAAGATTATGTTTGTCAGGAGCCATAGGTTCACTCCCAGCATTATCTTGTGTTGGTGTATGACTTAGAGGGGCCTCTGCACTATTTCGCCTGAGACTGCATGTCACCTGGACCGTGTCTCCTGACCCCCAGATGCAGCCAATGAGCAACAACCACAGTTCATATCTGGCGCTGATGGACATAACCCAGGTGGTGACTCCAAGCAGCAGACAAGATACAATATTGTTCTTCAACCTCTGTACAGTAGTGCACAATTATTTTTTATAGGGTGTTCAGCTCATCAATCCATTCAATACAAGGAATGTATGTGAAAATGCAGACATCCCAGGCATCCTACTGGCTCTTTTCTCCTCAGGTATCATTCAGATTTCTCTCTGATGTCTGGAAATTGAACCTGGTGGAAACCTTGGAAACTGTTTATTGAACCTGCATGAGGATAGACCTGGCACCAGTTCATCAATTCCACTCATTTTATTGGAGAGGAATGGCTGTGAGGAAGACAGGTGCACTTCAGGCATTTTCTTTTTTTGACAAATTTTTGACGAATTGACCCAAATAGTGTATTTAAATAAATGTATTTATTTTCGTTGGGGTTTTTTTTCATAGAGTTATCATTGTCCAGTATATGTCTGCTTTTCATCAATTCCCTTTCTTGTATCTCCCCCTCTAATCCTCTCTCTCTTTCCCTATGAACACACAGTTTACAACAAACATGTTAGTGTCAATGTGAATTGTCTTCTATAAGAAGTGTTTGTCAAAGCCATGCCCTGTATTCCAGTGACTCAGTATTTGACCGATACTGAAGCTGATTAAACAACATTTTGAATATTTGACCATCCTTGTGAATCAGCTCACATCCATTCATCTAGTGCTGCAGGTACTAGAAGTCTTGAATAAGAATATACATTTCTGGAATACTCTGCAGGTCAGGCAGCATCTGGAGCGAGAGAAACAGAGTGAACGTTTTGTGCGAGAGAATTGGAAAAAATAGAAATTAAATTTAAGTTGTAGGGAAAGGAGAGAGGGTAGAGGGAACGGAATGGGACACTGGATACCAGCAGAGAATGAATGAGACGAGTATAGTGGGGCCAGAGAGGGTGGAGGGAACGGAATGGGACATTGGATACCAGCAGAGAATGAATGAGACGAGTATGGTGGGGCCAGCTTGGAAGGTCTGCTGGAAGTGAATGAAATGTAAATTGCCAGAAAAGAAGGAAGGGAAAAAAGAAAGGTGAAATGGGAGTCTGGAGTAGCTGATTATCCAAAACTATTCCATTTAAAGGCTGACCCACTTTTCAAGGGGAGGGGCTCAGTTTCTCTTGTTTCCCACATATTAGAGACCTTTGTCCTCTCTGTTTCTCTGGGCTTTCTGTGTGCTCCTTAAAACCTGTTTCGTTTTCAAAGTTTTCTAGTCCCGATGAAAGATCATTAACTTGAATGGTTAACTCTTTCACAGATAATGCCTGAGCTGCCTGATCTCCATGTACACGATTTTCTGTTTGTATTTCCATTCGAAAACATATGTTAATAGATTTGCTATATTTTCATAAGTAATCAATTTCCCAGTGGTTATTTGTGGCAGGTGCAGGTCGGATCTGCAGCTATTCAGAATAAGTGGTGTGCTTGCTTGAGGAGGATCACTTTCTAACTGACTCACATGGAAAAGCCAGTGCTTCAGTTTGCGAGGCGTAATGGACTGAAAGATTTAGATACATCCATTTCAGTGCCTCTTCTTTGAACTCATGCTCGGTACAGATTTTCATGTGGACAAAAACTCCTTGGGAGGGTGGCTTCATGTCAATAATGGAATGCCATTTTGGAAGCACCAAACTCCAAGTGCTCCAACTTGTAGACTCTTGTACCTGTAGATGGATAGTCAGAATTGCTCAGCAGCGAGCTGTATACTGAAATAATGTACATTTGTGGGATCATGAGTTCATTCCTGCATCGTTTTTTTGTTGTTTTTTTTTTGTGCTCTCACTTAACATTGTGCCTTTGCAGTAAGATTTTTTTGTACATGCATCTCCTCCTGGGCCATATTGATGACACACTGAGAATCTGTCTCTTCTTCCTCAAGGCTGAAGAGACCAATGAAGAGGCGTGTAAGCAAGTCCAGGTGCACCAACGATAGGACAGTGGAGGGGGGGGGGGGATGTTGTTAGTGGTTACCTAAAATTGGACAATTCAGTGTCCATACCATTGGGTTGGAAGCTGCCCAAGCGGAATATGAGGTGTTGTTCCTCTTGTTTGCATGTGGCCTCACTCTGGCAATCGATAAGGGCCAGGACTGAAAGGTTAGTATGGGCAGGACAAGGGGAGTTAAAGTAGTCAGCAAACAGGAGTACCTGCAATTAACGTGTAAACTGTTTGATATGAACGTTAAATTCTTCAATTTTAGGTAACCTCTAACAGTAAATAAGGATACAAATAAGGATACAAATGGTAGAATTCTTTCCCCTCCCCTTTCTCCCTGTACCTCCCCTTTCCTCTCCCCTTTCTCCCTGTACCTCCATTTTTACTCTCCTCCCCTGTGCCCCAGCTGGACTCGCACCTATTTCTCTCCTCCCCCTACATTCCTTTCTCTGGCTTCACAATTCACAACTCTTCAATCCTTTTGTTCACACCTTCTGTTTATTATATCTCTAACCTTTGTCCAAACGTATAACATATGTGCCCTATCAACCCCCCCCCCCTTACCTATGCTCACCAATTACCTGCCATGCCTTGTCCACCACACCTTTCTTCTAACCCCCCCACCCCCCTACAATCAGTCTGAGAAAGGGTCCTGACCTGAAACATATCCAATCCATGCTCTCTGGATTTGCGACCTGACCCACTGAGTTACTCCAGCACCTTGTGTCCTTTTTTGTAAACCAGCAGCTGCAGTTCCATGTTTCTACTACTTGCTAGCCGAGATACTTACCTAGTTTATTTTCAGATTTTAGTTTTAGAGATACAGCGCGGAAACAGTCCCTTCAGCCCACCGAGTTCGCACCGACTAGCGATCCCCGCACATTAACATTATGCTACATTGGGATAATTTTTACATTTACACCAAGCCACTTAGCCTATGTCTTTGGAGTGTGGGAGGAAACCGTTGTTCTTGGAGAAACCCCATGCAGGTCATGGGGAGAATGTACAAACAAGCACCTGTAGCCAGGTTAGAATCTGTATCTCTGGCGCTGTAAGCGCTGTAAGACGGCAACTCTACCGCTGCACCTCCACGTCACCCGACACATTCTGAAATCAACTTTCCTCTAAACTTATTGTTCACAAGCTATCTCTACATTCATTTTCTAATCCAGGATGTGCGCCATCTGTATCCTTATTTTGATTACTTCCTTTTAGTTATCCACATTTCTTTAAATTGGACACAGATAATTACTTTCTGGCACCAATCCAAATATATTTGGTATTTTGAATGGATACATCATGTAAAACTGAATGGCTTTATCACATTACAGTTCTAGTGAGTCTAAATATTGGTGCCAAAATATTGCTTTAACAATTAAAAAGGTTTGAATTATACATGTTTTACATTAGGGAGAAGTTGTATTATGCTAAGTTGATTTTAATTTCCAAGCAAACCTTGTTTATTCAGACCATTTGTGATGACCTCAATTACAATAAATGTGTTTTTAGATTTTTTAGCAATTAATATAATTTTGTAAATCAAATGATACACTGAGGGAGGAGGAAGCATCCTGTGACAATGCACAAACCACTCAGTGATCAACTCCTCAAAGCATATTTTAAAGTAAATGAGTCTGGAGAAATTGATGGGAATGAAAACTGCTAAATCCCAGGGCAGGATCATCCGACACCTCAGGTATTGAAAGAGTTCATCATGAAACAGTGGATGTATTTGTTCTCATTCTGCAAAATTATGGAATAGTTTTGGCAAGTGGGAGTATGCTAAATACAACTTATAATAAGAGGGAGAGTGAAAACAGGGAATGACAGACCTGTTAACATAATATCAGTGATTGGGCAAATGTTGGACTCCACTGGAAAAAATATGATAACAGGTCACTGTGAAAATATCAATGGAATTAGGCAAAGCCAGCAAGGATTTATGAAAGGGATATTGTGTTTGACATGCCAGCTGAAGGTATTTGAGGACAAAACTGACAGAATAGATAAGAGACAATCAGAGGATGTGTTCTATTTGGATTTTCTGAAACCTTCAATACATTCCCTCAGAAGAGGTTAGTAGGTAAAATTAAAGGATGTGATATTGAGAGTAATACTGTATACCAGCATGGATTGACCTCTGTTGTTTGCAGACCGTGCAGCTTTTTTAACACTCTTATCTACTCACAGTGCCCTCCATAATGGTTGGGATAAAGACCAATCCTTTATTTATTTGCCTCTGTCCTCCACAATTTGAGATTTGTAATATTTTTAAAAATCACATATGGTTAAAGTGCACATTGTCAGATTTTATTAAAGGCCATTTTTTATACATTTTGGTTTCACCATTTAGAAATTACAGCAGTGTTTATACATAGTCGCCTCCATTTCAGGGCACCATAATGTTTGGGTCACAGCAATGTCATGTAAATGAAAGTAGTCATATTTAGTATTTTGTTGCAAATCCTTTGCATGCAATGACTGCTTGAAGTCTGCGATTCATGGACATCACCAGTTGCTGGATGTCTTCTCTGGTGATGCTCTGCCAGGGCTATATTGCAGCCGCCTTTAGCTTATGCTTGTTTTGGGGGCTAGTCGCCTTCAGTTTTCTTTTCAGGATACAAAAGGCATGCTCAATTGGGTTCAGATCAGGTGATTGACTTGGGCACTCAAGAATTGACCATTGTTTAGCTTTGAAAAACTCTTTGTTGCTTTAACAGTATGTTTGGGATCATTGTCTTGCTGTAGAATGAACCACCGGCCAATGTGTTTTCAGGCATTTGTTTGAACTTGAGCAAATAGGATGTGTCTATACACTTCAGAATTCATTATGTGACTACCATCAGCAGTTGTATCATCAATGCCGATAAGTGAGCCAGTACCTTCAGCAGCCATACATGCCCAGACCATAACCCCCCCCATGTCCGTGTTTCACAGATGAGGTAGTATACTTTGGATCTTGTGCAGTTCCTTCTCTCCTCAATACTTTGCTCTTGCCATCACTGATATACGTTAATCTTCGTCTCATCTGTCCAGAAGACCCTTTTCCAGAACTGTGGTTCCTCTTTAAAGTACTTCTTGGCAGACTGTAACCTGGCCATCCTATTTTTGCAGCTAACCAGTGGTTTGCATCTTGCAGTGTAGCCTCTGTATTTCTGTTCATGAAGTCTTCTGCGGACAGTGAATCCACACCTGACTCCTGAAGAATGTTTCTGATCTGTTGGACAGGTGTTTGGGGATTTTTCTTTATTATAGAGAGATTTCTTCTGTCATCAGCTGTGGAGGTCTTCCTTGGTCTGCCAGTCCCTTTGCGATTAGTAAGCTCACCAGTGCTCTCTTTCTTCTTAATGATGTTCCAAACAGTTGATTTTGATAAGCCTAATGTTTGGCTGATGTCTAACAATTTTGTTCTTGTTTCTCAATCTCATAATGGCTTCTTTAACTTTCATTGGCAGAACTTTGGTCCTCATGTTGATAAATAGCAATAAAAGTTTCCAAAGGCAGACCTCCCAATATTTGATTTTACAAATTCATAATTTTGATGTCCAAAATTAATGCAACTTTTCAGCAAAATAAAGTATGCACGCCGAATGCGCATAAGCATTGCCTTACATTCATGTGTGAAAAATGACTATTATTTCCAACAGTCTGTAGTTCTTGGACTACATGCATAATGTCAGGCCTATCATGAGTATATTCTGCTATTTATCGAAAGCTTTTTTAGCAGAGATACGTTTTGCAACGCAAAGAAAAAATTGTCTTGTTTTGTTTTTTCTATTTTGCTTTTTCCTTACACATCGCAATTCTCTTGGTGTTGAATAAAATAACAATGGCCATAAAATGTATGACTAAGTTATGAAGAAAGAGTTAATATATGCAACTCGACTAAGCATACGGAAGTACGTTTTGAAGTAAATTCGCACATTAATTGATCCACAGAGGACGCCATCTCTCTGGCTCTTCACACTGTCCTGACTCACCTAGAGAGACAGGGCACGTACGTGAGGATGCTATTCATAGACTATAGCTCCGCCTTCAACACGGTCATCCCCACCAAGCTCATCACCAAACTCCACCAGCTAGGCCTCAGCTCGTCATTATGTGACTGGATCCTGGACTTCCTGCTGGAACGACCGCAGGCAGTGAGAATGGGCCCGCACCTGTCCTCCACTATCACCCTGAGTACCAGCACACCACAGGGCTGTGTTCTGAGCCCCATGCTCTACTCCCTCTTCACACACGACTGTGTTCCTGCATTCGACACCAACACCATTGTCAAGTTTGCAGATGACACAACGGTGATCGGGCTGATCACCAACGGGGATGAAACAAACTATAGAGCGGAGGTGCAGAACCTGGCGGACTGGTGCTCGGATAACAACCTGTCCCTAAATACCACCAAGACCAAGGAGCTGATCATCAACTTCCGTCGGTCACATAACGGGGAATATGCCCCGATCTCTATCAACGGGGACAGTGTGGAGAGAGTGTCCAGCTTCAAGTTTCTGGGCACTCACATTTCGGAGGACCTAACATGGTCCAATAACACTGCTGCGCTGGTCAAGAAGGCACAACAAAGACTGTTCTACTTAAGAACACTGAAAAAGTCTGGTCTACCCCAACAGCTGCTGACGACCTTCTACCGCTGCACCATCGAGAGCATCCTAACGCATGGCATCCCTGTGTGGTACCTCAGCTGCACGGAGGCAGAAAGGAAAGCTCTACAGCGGGTAGTCCATAGAGCTCAGATGGCCATCGGAACACAGCTACCAGACTTAGAGAGGAGCCAGCGCTGCCGTCGCAGCTGCGGCTTGCCTGCAGTCCGTCTGTCTTTTGTGTTTTTTGTTGTTTTTGTATGAATTGTAGTTTTAATATGGTGTAGTGTTTGTATGTTATGTTTGGGGGGGGGGGTGGGAGGGAACGGGAACTGTAAAATTCTCTCTCCCGAACGGAGACGCGACCTTTGTTTCTGTGTCGTGTCTCCGTTCCCGCTGCGGCCTACCACCGGCCATGCACCTGGGACCACCTGGGGCTCTGGTTCGCAGAGCCCGCGGCCCGGACTCACCACCTGCGGCGCTGGCTGCCTGCGGATGCTACGGGAGCGGCTGCGATTCGTCTCCGGAGGCTCCGGCGCGGGCCGCGTGGACGTCGGAAGCCCGCAGGCCCCTGGATGGCGGCCGACATCGGGAGCTCCGGCAGCGGCAGAGGCAGCGTGTTCGCCCGCCCCGAATCGCGGGGCTTGGGTCGGCCCGCCGCGGACCTTTCACCGTCCGGCGCGGCCTGAAATAGGCCGTTGACCTTTCACCGCCCAGCGGCGGCTTCAATATCGGGAGCCCCGACCGCCCCGACGTGGCAAATCCAACAGCCTGACCGCGGGAGAAGACGGCAGGGAAGAGAAAAAGACATTTTTGGCCTTCCATCACAGTGAGGAGGGACTGGAGGAGACTCACTGTGATGGATGTTTCTTTTTGTTTGGTGTTAGTTGTGATTGTATGTGTTATTGCATTTTTATTGATTATTCCTATTGGTCTTATTGTTTAACTGCGGGTAATGTTTCATTTCACTACACATTTATGTGTATGTGACAAATAAACGACTATTGACTATTGACTAGAGGGCATCTACAACACACGATGCCTCAAAAAAGCCACCAGCATCCACAAAGACTCTTCACACCCCTGCAACAGTCTGTTCGAACTCCTTCCATCGGGCAGACGATACAAGGCCTTCTACGCCCGCACCTCCAGACTCAGGAACAGCTTCATCCCCAGGGCCATAGCTGCTATGAACCGGTCCTGCTGAGCCGGATGGCCACAACGCATAGATCAACTTGCACTTTACCCTGTCCAAAACTGTTACAACTGTTTCGTTTCGTTGGGTTGCTGCTGTCTAAATTACTTAAATTATTGCATCATATGGGAGGCGCATTCCAAATCTCGTTGTACCCCTGGGTACAATGACAATAAAGATATATTGTATTGTATTGTATTGTATCAGCCCAAAAAGGTGGTAATTGGCTTTTCTGCTGCGCTTTATATTTTAATCCCATTTTAATTGAAGTCCTGAAGAGGTCGAGATTGGCTGTCTTGCCCAGCCTAGGTGCCACATTTTCGGGGAGACTTCCAGGACTGGGGAATTTCTCGCGGAACCCCTAGCAACCTCTAGCGGCCAAATTGACAAATTGCAATTACCGACTGTTTTGCGGAAGAATGTGAGGCAAAATCGGAATGGCGGAAATGAAATAAGAAAGCCAAACGTTCCGCCAAATTCAGAAGGGTTGGGAGGGGTGCAAAGGTGATGGAAAGACTAGGTGCTGAGAGCTCTCTTATACCTGCATTAATGAGGCGATTAAACATATCTGAGCAATTACCATCACGTGTCCCAAACACAGCTGTAATTTCTACATGGTGAAACCAAAATGTATAAAAATGGCGTTTAATAAAATGTGACAATGTGCACTTCAACCACATATGATTTTTTTCTATTATAAATCTCAAATTGCGGAATATAGAGGCAAATTATTAAATGATGGGTCTTTGTCCCAAACGTTATGGAGGGCACTGTTTCGTGGCACTTTCAGGGAACTATGGACTTAGACCAAGATTCCTCTGTGCATCAATGCTGAAAGGGTCTTGCCTTTAACTGTATTCTTTCCCTTTACATTCAACCTCCGAAAGTACAATATCTCACACTTGCATGAATTAAACTTCACCTGCCATTTCTCTGCCCATTTCTATAGCTGAACTACATGTATCCCGCGCTGTACACTAAGACAACCTTCCCGACTGTCTGTAACTTCACCAATTTTGGTGTTGTCTGCAAACGTATTAACCTAACCATTTATTCCAAAACATTTGTGTCCAAGTCATTTATATGTATCACAAACAACAGATGTCCCAACACAGATCCCCGTGGAACTCCACTGTTCAAAAATCTCCAGCCAAAATAACACCCTTCTACAACAACCCGGAGGAGCAGGCTTCAAGGGCCACTTATCATACTCCTAATCTTTCTCTATGTTTGTTTAATAACTGTTTGCAGATGGTTACTAAATTGTTACTAAGTTGAATGATTTGAAATCTACATTGCTCACAAAAAAATCAAGCTCCCCTTGAATGTCATAGATATCCAATATCTCTTCTTGCAGTGTGCATTGGAAATGCATAAGACCATTAAAATTGTTTTGTTCATAATCAGCACTAATCAAGCCAAGTGTCTTCAAACTACTCATGTTCTACAAGTACTGACATAGCTGGAGGTTGCAAGAAAATTCAATGGTCCGTCTGGAAACAGGATACTGAATTGAAAAGTGCAGTCAATCACAAATAATAATCGTCAATGCTTTTATTTTTTCAAAATTCTGAAGGTTTCCAATGCTGTGGTTGACAGCAACTAAAATTAAAGCACATTTGTTGCTAATTCTATCACATAGCTTGATTTATATCACAATAATGAAATCATAACGTTGTTTCTGTCCTATTTTTTTTATGTACCTTTCCCTTGAATTTACCCATCTGCCCTGAAGGAACTGATTCATGCCACACCATGATGTCTTGACCACCATCTGCATTCAATTACCTTGCCAGTTATTCTTTACACAACAAACTGGATTTTAAATGGTGCAAGGCACTCAACATGATAATAAGTTGCTAGCAAATGCATTAGCGATTCACTCCAGGCATTCACTGCTGGATGAGTTTCTTTGTACAGAAATAATTCTCGAGTTATGGGACATTGATGGGCACAGTGGTGCTGATCACTTTGGCTCCCTGAGGATTTCTTGAATGTCTGAGCAATGGAAGGATTGTGTGAATTGATTTGATGTTTATTCTATCCTTTTATATCCTTGGCGGTTGGATGGGATGATTTGTATGCAGTGAATCTCTAGCAAGGGAAGATATTGGGGATCAAATGATGCTCTCCTGTTCTCTTTTGCCTTTTTGCATCTCCCCATGCAAGCTTTGCAGCTTGAGTTGTCCAGAAGGCTTGAGGAATGGAAAGAAATAAGTCATGTGGTTGTGCTGGTAAGGTTGACCAAGGGAAGCAAGTTTACCTGCTTGTAGTTTATAGGGAAATGTCCTAGTTTAGCAGACTGGCTGCTAATATCTCTCTCTGAATGAGCCAACAAGGTTGGATTTTTTTTGTGCAAGGTTGCATGCATGCAGAAGCCCCCAAATGTGCTGATTCCTATGTCTGTCTTTCTTTGATTATGTACAATCAGGGAAACCAGCTTGGACAGCCTGTAGGCTAAACCTGGTGCTGGGAATTTTTCAATTGATTTTGATAAGTTTTGTAAGTTGAGAAGCGAGAGACTCCAGATGCTGGAATCTGCAGCTACAAATAAACTGCTGCAAGAACTCAGTGGGGTAAGCAGCGTCTGTGGTGGCAAAAGGAATTGAATGCACATCATTATTGCCACCACAGATGTTGCTTGATCTGCTGAGTCCTTCCAGTGGTTTATTTCTGTAATTTAAATGTGATTAAAATGGGAAGCATGTGGTGCATGAGGAAGATGCTATGAGGTTGCAGGGTGACTTGGACAGGTTGTGTGAGTGGGCGGATGCATGGCAGATGCAGTTTAATGTGGATAAGTGTGAGGTTATCCACATTGGTGGTAAGAATAGGAAGGCAGATTATTATTTGAATGGTGTCAAGTTAGGAAAAGGGGACGTACAACGTGATCTGGGTGTCTTAGTGCATCAGTCACTGAAAGGAAGCATGCAGGTACAGCAGGCAGTGAAGAAAGCCAATGGAATGTTGGCATTCATAACAAGAGGAGTTGAGTATAGGAGCAAAGAGGTCCTTCTGCAGTTGTACAGGGCCCTAGTGAGACCGCACCTGGAGTACTGTGTGCAGTTTTGGTCTCCAAATTTGAGGAAGGATATTCTTGCTATTGAGGGCGTGCAGCGTAGGTTTACTAGGTTAATTCCCGGAATGGTGGGACTGTTATATGTTGAAAGACTGGAGCGACTAGGCTTGTATACACTGGAATTTAGAAGGATGAGAGGGGATCTTATCGAAATGTATAAAATTATTAAGGGGTTGGACATGTTAGAGGCAGGAAACATGTTCCCAATGTTGGGGGAGTCCAGAACCAGGGGCCACAGTTTAAGAATAAGGGGTAGGCCATTTAGAACAGAGATGAGGAAAAACTTTTTTAGTCAGAGGGTTGTGAATCTGTGGAATTCTCTGCCTCAGAGGGCAGTAGAGGCCAATTCTCTGAATACATTCAAGAGAGAGCTAGATAGAGCTCTTAAGGATAGCGGAGTCAGGGGGTATGGGGAGAAAGCAGGAACGGGGTACGGATTGAGAATGATCAGCCATGATCACATTGAATGGCGGTGCTGGCTCGAAGAGCCGAATGGTCTACTCCTGCACCTATTGTCTATTGTCTATTGTAATTAAGATTGTTTTTTGTAGGTCAACCGTGAGATTGGATGCCTTGCCACTTCATGCAAAATCTAGGCCAGTGGCTTCGAATTTTACAAATGTCATTGAAAGGAATTTCTGCCGAACTAATGGTAGTACTAGAAAAGCAGTCTGACAATCTGAGATCATGGATCATTAGGGTACAACTTGCTTGAACCTAATGCTGTGTTTACAAATGATTTTGTACAGGGACAGCTTGTAAATGTGATTGTCTGCTGGCTAAAACTGAGATATTAGTAATCCACTTGTGAAAAATATATATAACTAGACCAAGTTGACCCGTTGGGCCCAAACCTCTCCAGCATTGGTGCAGCACCCTCTCCCCCTCCTCTCCCTTTCCCCCCTCCCCCTCCCTCCACCCCCCTCCCTCTCCCCTTCCCCTCCCCCCCACTCCATCCCCCTCATCCTCCCTCCTTATGTGAATAATTTTTAAAATATAACACCGATCTCAATGAAACTTCTTCCATTAGCACCAAAGAGGCAATGGTGAGTAAGGTGGGCTTAAAATTGTCACGCTAACGTGTACCGCTTTGGCTGTAGTTCAGGAACAAACAAACAAACAAACAAGAGTTTTAGTATATAGATGTTATGAATGAAAATAGATGAAAGAATTCAGAATAATATTTCACTTAAATCTGTGCAGTGTTTTCAATCAATAGGAACTGAATCTGGGATAATTCCCACAGTTGGGTCAGGGATAAGTAGCATTCATTTTTTATAGTTGCCACAGACTATGCCAAATATTATGCAGAATTTTTTCAAGTCAGTTATTAAAGTACATTATAGTACCAGGAACAGCTGTTGGTCCCTTATGACTTTAAAATTAAGATAAGAGATCATTAAATCAAATTGAAGAGTCATGAATATAAATAACCGTGCTAATTATTTCATTATTCAAAACTGAATGAAAATTACCATAAACATAAAGGTAGTTCACACAGCAAAAAGAACCATCATATTCAGACTTGGCAAGCTGATGGGCACAAAAATTAGGATATTGTCTGTATTACTTTCTATGAAATGAAACTTCTGGCAAATTGACAGCACTTTAATGTGATTATACAATTTCTGCAATCATCACTTCAATGTCAAGGGCTAAATATTGATCCAAGATACTGGGGAATATTTCCTTGCTCTTCTTCACAGTGGTGCTTTGAAATCTCATTGTTGCACCAGAAAGAGGTGAGGACTTGGTTTACGTTATCATCTACGATACTGCAGCTTTCACAGCAACTTTCATCCCACCGCTGTGAGGGAAGGGTAGGGGGGGGGGAACAAAGGAGGAGCCGGCGTACTTTGTAACTTTATCAGCGCCTTAGATGGCCGCTATTTTCATACCTTGGGTATGCAAGCAAAGAATTTAATTGTGCTTTGTCACATGTGGCAATAAAGTATTTTATTCCATTCCATTTCCTTTACTGTCTGGAGGCCCTGCCTGGACAGTCAAGCCTGAGATGCTGGAGGGAGTCAGAAAAGCTGTCGTTCATAGGTGGGAGTGCTTCCTTCCAGCCTACACGTAACACCAATCGTTGTGTGTATTGAGGATGCTGTTTGTTATCACACTTTGTTGTGTGATAGGCTTGAAGAATGATGATGAGTAACTGATAGTGAATGGGCCAAATGACCTATTTCCAGACCTGCTGGGCTGCAAAAAAAAGGCATTGTCTTTGTAAAAACAGTAAGGAAGATTTTCATCTATCAATATTCTCAAGAAAATTTAAATGTGACATCATAGTCTTAATGTTATGCATAGTTTTAATGTGCTCCCTATTTATTAGCTAATCACCTTAGCATGTCCAGAAGCACTGGAGTTGCCAGAAGATTCAAATGGGATCAAAGAAGTTGTGGCTGGAGCAGGTATTTTACTGCCTCTCCCCCGAATACATAAGCACGATGTGGCACAATATAATTTAAAAGGTGATAAATTCCCATCTAGGTTCTTGATACTACAGCTTAATGGAAATGTATTGTTGTGTTCATCTTTTTGCTTCAGCATGACTGGCAGATCAAGAAGTTAGACGTTAGGCTCCTCCCAGTCTGATGTGGGACAACCAGCAGAGTCAAGCATTGACTGGCCAGAGATGTGTCAAACAGGTTATTGACATTTTTAAAATCAAAGCACCGGCATCTTACTTTCCCACAATAAGCAAAATCAGCTTAATAAACCTATCCAATTCCAAGGACTGCTCGGTTTCTTAAAGTACAAAGGCTCATGACTAAATTAACTTCCATTTGGCATTTATGTTCAATAACCATAAAACATTTTCTACATGATCTGAAATGCATTCTCTTCCATCATTGTCCAGTTGGTCAATTTAAATGATCACATTCTTAAAATGTGAAAGTAATGGCGTCTGTCTCGTTGAATCAGTTTACCTGAGAATATGAATATAAATTGCTCATATTAAGAGACATAGTGTCAGTACTTGCAGCATGGAAGTTGCAGTTGGCCTTCAGCCCAACTTGTTGATCAACTTGCTGAGCTAGTTCCATTCCTGTGACTGACCCATATCCTTTCAAACCTTTCCTGTCAATATAGTTGTTTAAGTGTCTTTTAAATATGGTAATTGTACCTGCCTCTTCCACCGCCTCTGGCAGCTCATTCAATCTCTGTGTGAGATCTTTCTTCTCGCACGTTAAATTAAAGCCCTTTAGTTTTAGACTCCCCTACCCCATGGAAAACACTGCAGTTATTCACTTTATCTGTGGCTCCTGTGATTTTATATACCTCAAAGTAATTCCTCTGATGCCAATGCTCCAACAGAAAAATCCCAGCCTATCTAAGCATGTGGATAGCATGCAAACAAAAGCATTTTACTACATCTTGGTACATCTGACATTAATAAACTAATACCAATATCAATACCAAAATCTAAACACCAGAGAGTTCAAGATAAATATAGGTGACTAGGATTAATTGGTAAGCTCTTTCAAACAAAAGAGCACATTGACCTCTTATTGCACTACAACATTCTCCACGACAAGCTTGTTATTTGTTCCAGTTGACAGTGACACTCACTGTCAATTGTGTCCATTGCCTAGATTTGACATGCATCCTTGTACAAATTATTGAATCATGGGCTGATTTTGTTATTTTTTTCATATGATGAGTTTCCATGTCCACATTTGTTCTTCTACTTTTCTGAAACTGTATAAATCTCTCTGAAAATGTTCTGGTCAATTTTCCTTCTCTGGATATTCATTTCCAAGGATTTCTGTGAAATTTGGGTGTGAAAAAAACATGTGAAAAATAACTTCTAACTGGTGCGATGAAGACAAAATGATACCAGTGAGCCTTAAAGCATAAAGATTGGACATGTGAGGACTATAGAAAGGTGTTATTCATTGACGAAAGCCATATACTGCTTTAGGGCCAACATACACAACGTGTTTGGAGATCAATTGAAGAGCCGGTGAGAAAATGCCATGTCAACCAGTTTGTCACAAGGATGATGAAGAACATAAAGCGAGGAGGAAAGAACTCAAGCGGGTGATTAGAATTGTTAAGAAGGGCCATGAAATGTTACTGGCGAGTCGGATTAAGGAAAATACCAAGGCTTTTTATATGTATGTTAAAAAAAAGAGGGTGATTGGGAAATAAGACGAAACGCTCTCAGAGAAAGGGGGGAATCTTTGGTTGGACTCGAAGGATGTAAATGAGAAACTAAACAAGGAGTTTGCATCTGTGTGCACCAAGGAGAAATACTTGGAGGATCAAGAGATCATTGTGAAAAATACAATTTGCTCAGGCAGTTTGAGATTGAGTAGGTGGTACTGAGGCCCTTGAAGAGCATTAAGGTGGACAAGTCCCCAGGGTCTGGTGTGATCTCTCCCAGGTTATTGAGGGAAGCAAGAAAAGAGATTTGCAGGGGCTTTGACAGGGGTCAAAGGTTATGGGGAGAAGGCAGAAAAATGGGATTAGGAAGCAGAGATCAGCCATGATTGAATGGCAGAGTATTGGCCTAATTCTACTCCTATAACTTGTGAACTTGAGTATCATTGTTATTTTCTCTAGCCACAGGCGAGGTCCCAGAGGACTGGAGAGTGACCAATGTTGTTCCATTGTTTAAGAAAGGAAGTAGAGAGAATACCGGGAACTAGAGGCCGGTGAGCCTCATGTCGTGGTAGTGAAATTATTGTAGAGAATTCTTCAAGATTGGATTAACTCCCTTTTGGAAGAGAATGGGCTAATTAAGGACAGTCAGACTGTGTCTTTTGAGGAGTTTGTAACGCTTGAGTTTTTTGAGGAGTTGACAATTGAGATTGCTCAAGGTGGGGCAGTGGATATTGTGTGCATGGATCTTAGTAAGGCTTTTGTTAAGGTGCCTCACGGTAGGCTGATCCAGAAGATTAAAAGTATGTGATTCACAATGACTTGCTTGTATGTATTAAGAACGGGAGGATTCTGCAGGGATCTGTGCTGGGGCTTCTGCTTTTTTTTATATATATATATCAAAGATTACCTGGATATAAATGTATACGGGTTGGTGAGTAAGTTTGCTAACACCACCAAAACTGGAGAATTTGCAGACAATGAGGAATTTTGTTAGAAGATACAGGGGGATATAGATCAGCTGCACAAATGGTTGGAGAAATCGCAGATGGAGTTTAACCTGAGTAAATGTGCGATGTTGCACTTTGCAAGGTTGAAAATAAGGGAAAGGTATACAGGTAAATGGCATGACCCTTAACAGCATTGATGTACAGAAGGATCTTTGCATTCAAGTTTATAGCTCATTGAAGGTGGCAGCACAAGTAGATAAAGTGGTGAAGAAAGCATATGGTATGCTTGCCCTCATCCTCAGGAAGTCAAGATGCAGCTCTAAAAGACTTTGGTTAGACTGCAATCTGGAATGTTGGCCTTCATAACAAGAGGAGTTGAGTATAGGAGCAAAGAGGTCCTTCTGCAGTTGTACAGGGCCCTAGTGAGACCGCACCTGGAGTGCTGTGTGCAGTTTTGGTCTCCAAATTTGAGGAAGGATATTCTTGCTATTGAGGGCGTGCAGCGTAGGTTTACTAGGTTAATTCCCGGAATGGTGGGACTGTTATATGTTGAAAGACTGGAGCGACTAGGCTTGTATACACTGGAATTTAGAAGGATGAGAGGGGATCTTATCGAAACGTATAAGATTATTAAGGGGTTGGACACATTAGAGGCAGGAAACATGTTTCCAATGTTGGGGGAGTCCAGAACCAGGGGCCACAGTTTAAGAATAAGGGGTAGGCCATTTAGAACAGAGATGAGGAAAAACTTTTTCAGTCAGAGAGTTGTGAATCTGTGGAATTCTCTGCCTCAGAGGGCAGTGGAGGCCAATTCTCTGAATACATTCAAGAGAGAGTTAGATAGAGCTCTTGAGGATAGCAGAGTCAGGGGGTATGGGGAGAAAGCAGAAACGGGGTACTGATTGAGAATGATCAGCCATGATCGCATTGAATGGCGGTGCTGGCTCGAAGGGCCGAATAACCTACTCCTGCACCTATTGTCTATTGTCTATTGGAGTTCTGCATGCAGTTCTTGTCACCCCAACATGGGAAAGATGTGAAGAGTTGGAGAGGGTGCAGAGGAGGTTTACCAGAAGTTTAAAACAAAGGACTGAAGATGCTGAATGCTACCAGCTACAATGGGAAGTTGGATAGACTTAGATTGTTTTCTCTGGAATGTCGGATGTTGTGGGGAGATGTGATATAAGTACATAATATTATGAGAGGCATAGATAGGATAGACAGTAAGAATCTTTTTCCCATGTTGGGAATGTCCAACACGAGAGGGCATACAGTAGCTGTAAGGTGAGAGGGGGGAAGTTTAATGGAGATGTGGAGGGTAAGTGGTAGGGGCCTGCAACAGAGGGTGGTGGGGGCCTGAAACACATTGCCTGGAATGGTGTTAGAGGCTGATATGATAGTGGTGTTTAAGATGCTTTTAGATAGGCACATGGAAATGCAGGGAATAGAGGGATCTGAATCATGTACAGGCAGATGAGATCAGCTTAACTTAACCCATCATGTTTGGCACAAACATTGTGGGCCAAAGTGGCCGTTCCATAATTCTCTATGTTCTATGTCAAACATCCTTAAAAGATGTTCTGGGATTATTTCAGCTACTGCGACGTTGATCCTCTGCACCAAATTGATGGAAAGAGGAGATTGCCGCAATATATCGATGTATTGCAGAGAATACTGGTGCTGGAGAAGGTGAAGACATTTCCTGATGGAACTGGGATATTCCAGCAAGACCTTGCACTGTGACACACCTCAAAAATGGTGACCCAATTTTTCCAGCAGAAGTGGATACGTGTCTTGGATTGGCCTGGCAGGTTGCCTGACCTGAATCTGATTGAGAATTTGTGGTCAATTATCAAGGAGAGACTGAAAGGAAAGGACTGTACCATGAGACAGAAGCTCATTTAGGTCAAATTCAGCTGTGGTATTAGAGTCATGGAGAGTCATAGTGTCATACTGCATGAAAACAGGCCTTTCAGCTCAACTTGCCCACACCGACCAACATGTCCCATCTACACTAGTTCCACCTGCCTGCATTTGGCCCATATTCCTCAAAACCTATCCTATCTATGTACCTGTTTTAATGTTTCTTAAATGTCGTGACACTACCTCACTCAACTACCTCCTCTGACAGCTAGTCAAATATGCCCACCACCATTTGTGTAAAAAAGTTACCTTTCAGGTTCCTACTCAATATTCCCCCACTTAACTTAAGCCCATGTCCTCTGGATCTCGATTCCCCTACACTGGGCAAGTGACCCTGTGCGTTTATCCAATCTATTCCTCTCATGATTTTGTATACCTCTATAAAATCACCCCCCATTCTCCTGTGCTCCAAGGAATAGAATCCTAACCTGCTCAATCTCGCCCTATAGCTCAAGGCCTCGAGTCCTGGCAACATCCTCATAAATCTTCTCTGCAACTTTTCCAGCTTGACAACATCTTTCCTGTAACACGGTGCCCAGAACTGAACACAATACTCTAAGTGTGGCCTAATCAACACTTACAACATTACTTCCCAACTTCCATACTCAATAGTCTGACTGATGAAGGCCAATGTGTTGAAAGCCTTTTTGACCACTTATTTACCTGTGACAAGGTATCACTTTCAAGGAACTATGTACATGCACTCCTAGATCCATCTGCTCCAAAACACCCCCTAGAGCCCTACCGTTCACAGTGTAGGTCCTGCCCATGTTAGTTTTCCCAAAATGCAACGCCTCACTTTTCTCTGCATTAAATTCCATCAACCATTCCTCAGCCCACCTGGCCAACTGATCAAAATCTTGCTGCAATTTTTTACAACCATCTTCACTGTCTACAATACCACCCATTTTTGTGTCATCTGCAAACTTACTAATCATACCATGTCTGTTCTCATCCAAATCATTGATATAGATGAAAAACAACAATGGGGCCAGCACCAAACCCTGAGACATACCACTAGTCATGGGTGTCAAGTCTGAAAAGCAACCTTCCATCATCACCCTCTGCTTCTTTCCATTAAGCCAATTTTCTAACCATTCAACTATCTCTCCTTGAATCCCATGGAATCTAACCTCCCAGAGCTGCCTACCATGCATAAATCCACGTATACAATGTCTACAGCTCTGCCCCTATCAATCTTTTTGATCACATCTTCAAAAAACTCGATCAGATTCATGAGACACGTCCTGCAACATACAAAACCATGCTGACTTTCCCTAATCAGCTCGTCCATCTGAATGCATTTATATTTTATCCCTCAATACTCTCTCGTAACCTTCCGACCACAGATGTTTGGTTCACTGGCCTGTAGTTCCCAGGCTTTTCCCTGCAATCATTCTTGAATAGAGGCATAGCGTTTGCCACCCTCCAGTCTTCTGGCACCTCACCTGCATTTAATGACAACTCTAAAATCTCAGTCAGGGCACCTGCAATTTCCTCTCTAACTTCCCACAGTGCCCTCAGATATATCAGATCAGACATTGAGATGAAAAAATCCTTGTAAGTTATCAGAATCTAGATGATTCCAAGCCAAATTGTGTCAAAGACTTGATGAAGGATCGTGGTAGACATATAATGTTCTAAAGACAAAATGGTGCTGTGATAATAAATAAAAGGTAGCCCTGCAACATGTATAAGAAGGAACTGCAGATGCTGGTTTAAACCGAACATAGACACAAAAAGCTGGAGTAACTCAGCGGGACAGGCAGCTTCTCTGGAGAGAAGGAATGGGTGACGTTTCAGGTCGAGACCCTTCTTCATCCAACATGTATATTGACTTAGGTAGACACAAAATGCTGGAGTAACTCAGCGGGTCAGGCAGCATCTCGGGACAGAAGGAATGGGTGATGTTTTGGGTCGAGACCCTTCTTCAGACTGATGTCAGGGGAGGGGGCAGGACAAAGATAGGATGTAGTCAGAGACGGGAAGAATGGTGGGAGAACTGGGAACGAGGAGAGGATAGAGAGGGGAAGCATGGACTATCTTGAACATTGACTTCTGTGCCTGTAAAGGCATGATTATTAGGGCCTCTTTCAGCATGAAAATGTATTAACATGGTGATTGAGCTGCAAGTGGCAACAAGTTCTAAGCTCTTGCCTCAAGCTATTGCTGTGCCTTTCTTCAGCCTCGGGGTTATTGACAGGAAATAGCCAGTTTTTGGTTGGAGCATTATCAAGTACGGGCTGCACAGCAGTTGTCCTCGAGTTGAATGCAATTCTTCAAGATTCAAGATTCAAGATATCTTTATTTGTCATCCAAAAAACAAGTTTTTTGGACGAAATTTCGTCACCCACAGTCCAACAATAAGAGCAATAAAATAAGCAAATTACACAACCCCAACCAACACAAAAACCCCCAAAAAGAAACATCCATCACAGTGAGTCTCCTCCAGTCCCCTCCTCACTGTGATGGAAGGCCAGAATGTCTTTTCTCTTCCCCTGCCGTCTTCTCCTGCGGTCAGGCTGTTGTCGTTGCCATGTTCCAGGCTGCGCCGGACGGTGAAATGTCCGCAACGGGCCGACCCAAGCCCCGCTGCAAGTCGGGGCGGTCGGGGCTCCCGACATTGAAGCCCCCGCCGAGCAGAGAAAATTCCGTGGCCTATTTCAGGCCGCGCCGGACGGTGAAATGTCCGCGGCGGGCCGACCCAAGCCCCGCGATCCGGGGCGGGCGAACACGCTGCCGCTGCCGGAGCTCCCGATGTCGGCATCCACGCGGCCCGAGCCTAAGGCGAGTCGCAGCCGCTCCCGCAGCCTCCGAGAACGGCCGGCTCCGCTGATGGTAAGTCCGGTCCGCGGGCTCTGCGAACCAGAGCCCTGGAGGCCGCCAGCTCCAGGAGTTTGGCCGATGGTAGGCCGCAGCAGGAACGGAGACCCGACCTAGAAAACAAAGGTCGGGTCTCCGTTCGGAAGGGACAAATATACAATTTTACAGTTCCTCCCTCCCCCCCACACACACACATAGTACACAAACACAAAAACACGACATCACACTTACAATTAAGACAAAATCCCCCAACAAAAACACAAAGACAAACGGACTGCAGGTAAGCCGCAGCTGCTAGGGCAGCGCCGCCATCTGTATGTATCTCTGCATGTATTTGGCTCCATACATTTTATGAAACTTTGTAGGGGATGGGGAGGAGCAGAGAAAGGCTCCAGTGATTCCTGATCAATGCTCAGGGAGCAACTTCCTTTCCCTAACAGTTTCTAAGAGGTCAGAACCTTGAGTCCCACAGCAGAGTCAATAATTACACAAATTTCCTGTGCTGAAAATGAATGCTTTTCAAGAGCCGATGTTATTCCCTGACCATTTGTTGCACTCATCTTCACAGACTGCTACTTCCTCAGGCCTACATTGTGCATGGCATATGCCACTTAGTAGATGCTAGATTAATGCTAGTTGGTGTGAGTGTTTCCTTCATCAAGTTGGCTGAATGTGAAGTTTCTTATAACCTATGGAATTAACTTCAAACGATTCTTAAATATAGATTTCAATTGGCATTTTAGAAATTCATTACATCCCTGCATATTTGTATGAGAAATGGCGCTTAACAAAGCATGGTGATAGGAATGTTGATTGAAAAGTACTATCTTATTGTCTTCGAACCTTTAAGCAAAGTCAAGGGCTTGTATACCCTGTGACTGGATCTAGTTTTTGCTGCACTTTTTTATTTGTATTCTGAGGGATTTTGAGATGCAAGTGGGACTCAAGAGAGATGAAGGTTTTTATATGTTTATTGGCAGTTGGGGAGTTAGAGAAAAGGTAGACACAAAATGCTGGAGTAACTCAGCGGGTCAGGCAGCATCTCTGGATAGAAGGAATGGGTGACGTTTCGGGTCGAGACCCTTCTTCAGACTGTCACTTGCCTCTCACCCAGCATGCTAGGAAAGTGACTAATGGACAACTGGCATTCAGTAGGTGTTCACTTGTTGCTGTGGCCTCTCATTGCAGCCGTCGTTCCATTCAGAAGAGACTTGCCCAGAATGTCAGTAAATTATCTTTAGTGGAGTAACACTTGGCTTAAGATTAATTAAAGGTGTAGCTGGTTCTGATGTTCCATTGCTCAACTTGGCATGTGGATGGTAGTCTAACTCCTTGGCTAAAAACAACATGCATCAATGAGGACAATTCTCCATTGAAGCTTCCAAAAGACCGCCGCAAGCAATTCTGAGCAATCCAATTGGACCCCTTAAGCTCCTACCTTAAAGCATTCTGATGGTAATTTCTGCAACATCACCATAGTCAGTTGTTGATCTACCTTCCACACTTAACGTGCATCCTACGATCACAAACCCGCAATATTCAGGCTAAAGCATTGCAGAGGAATGCCAACATTTTCTTTAACGTAAGTGTACACTTACTAAAGAAGTGAAATTGCAGCTGCTCTGGTTCAGAATTGTTTAATAAAAGCAAACCTCTGGCAGCAGATGTAATACTGAAGCAGTGTAAAAATTCACCTTGTGCTGCCAGGACTGCTGTGCACAGATTCACATCAAGCTGGCATCTTTTATACACAGCCCTGCTGAGTGAAGTCATTAATCAAAATCAGCGCATGCATCAGACAAGTAATGTGACGCATCGCACTGCTTGAACTGACTGTGCCAATCGTTTGGATAATCTCTGGGAGAATCACTTTTCCTTTGGACCATCTGGATCTAAAATGAATATGAGGATTTTAAAGATGTTCACTCAGCCAATCATTCACAAGGACGTTAACCAGATTCAAAAAAAGAAATCACAACTGAATTCATTGTCTGAATTAAATCTTATACTTTTTGTTAAAAATAAGGATTTAAAAGTGTGCAAAGACTGTAAAACATGCCTACGTGCATCCATGTGTCATTTATATTGAAATCTGCTGGAGCACTGAACAACGGGCACATTACTGATATTGATGTATCTCTGTAATATAACCCAGAGCCTGCATCATAGATTTGCTTATGATGTAGGCCATTTATTAAACTCTATAGCAACAGTTTTGCTAAGGAAAATGTTAAATGGATGCAAGTAAATGTCATTATATAATTCAGCTCTCCACAAAGATGACAAAGAAAGACAGGGAGAAAAAATTAACTTTCAAAGATACCAGACTGATTGTTTTTATTCTTTCTACCTTTAGCCATTTAGCATGGGGATGGGTGGAAACTGTTGATTGTTCTGGTTAATAATTGCAAGTGTCTATTTTCTATTCACATATATCTTAGCAAATCAAAGTATTTTTCAACTTTTTATCTCTTACACTTACCTTGCTTTCCCAATGCCGAGCGTCCCGACCCTGCATTAAGGTAGCACATTTCACAGCTCACCAACTCATGATAAAGCCCATTCTCCTGAATTAGCCACAGGTCAGTGATGACCTTTATTCATGGTTAAGATTCTCCCGCATGGAAATATCCTGGTCAGCAAGCTTTCCAACAAGTTACCCTTTCAGACTTCTCTTTTCTGGAATAAAAAGCACCAGCCCAAACAGGCATTCCTGATGGGAATGCCCTCTCTATTTATGAATCATGCTTGGAACGCTTTTTGAGAAGGTTACAGTGGCTCAGTTTCCAGTTCATAAATGGAGAACTATAAAATGGTGGTTGGTGACCCAAGTGCTTTCCATCCTCTTTCTTCACCTGTTATAACTGAAATCAGGTGTTGAAAGGTGTCTCCCCCAAAGGAGTGACAGGATAATGTAAACATTAAACAATCCAAGCCTCTGTACATTTTAACCACGGGCCAAATTGGAGAGTCTTAAATTCATGCATGGAATCTGACCATAGGTGCCAAGCAAGCACAATTTACCTTTCTTCATTAATTCTGTGTACCGGCAGTGTTTCTTCAAAACTCTCAAGGACAATCAGGACCTCTGATGATCCAGCATCTCACTTCTCTCTGTGTAATGGATTTTTCCAATCCCTTAATTACTGATCCATTCTTTATCCACTATCTCCCACCCAGAGGTTTGTCAACATATTGCCAAAAGTAATCCATAATTTCTGCTGGGAGTCAGTGATACTGGATACTCACAATAGCATGGAATTTTGATCTTCCCCAGGCTTTGGGTTGGAGGGTTGGAAGGAAAATTTGATTCACCACCAGATTTGGTCTCTTCACTGCTATTCATGCTTTAAGGTCCTTCAATTTGTCTGGTATACAGGATATTCAGTTCAGGGCAAGAACACGTCTGTATTGGAACCAGGTTTAGGCTGTACGGCCTTGTGATCCCTTTTTCATAATTTTATTAATTGTCCCTTATCTGACCTAATCTGCATTTCCTTAATCGCAGTAACTTTCAACTTTAGCTCATCAGGAATCTATCTGCCTTTTACTTATAAATGTTCAAATGCTTAATTTCCATTGTTCTATGATAAAAAGAGTCCGAAAGACTCTGAGAGTAGAAAAAGGGAAACAAATTCCAGATTCTTTCAAGAGGAAGCATTCTCTCTACATTCACCCTGTTAAGACTGCAGTATCTAAAATGCTTTAATCATCCCTTTTCACTCCTCTAAGCTCCAGAGGAACAAAACCTAACCTGTCCAACCTTTCCAAATGAACAAATCCATTCATTTCAGATTTTAGTCTTATTCTTTCAGAAGTGCTTATATTGCATTAACATTCTTCGTTAAATAAGGAAACCAATACAGCACATTTTGTGGGTATTGTGGGATCCAGGCGGGATCTCAACAATGCCCTATGTACTTGAATCATAGCTTCTCTGCTTTTGTAGCCACAAAAAGAAACTGCAGATGTTGCAATTTTCAGCATTAAAAAAAAGGCAGGAGGAACTCAGCAGGCAGGCAAGATCTCGAGAAGGAGTAGACAAACAATGTTACGGGTCAGGATCCTTCTTCAGTCAGACCTACTGAGTTCCTCCAGCCTTTTGATTTTTGCTCCTTGCCTTTGTATTTCTTTCCCCTTGCAACATACAAAAACGTTACTTTGGCTTTTTCAAGTTACTTTCTGTATATGTAGGCAATATGACCTTCTAGTCCCTGGTGTGACTCCAGTAGAAGACCAGCAGTTAAAGTTGTACTGATTATCCAAGGAAGCTGTGCAATATAGAAGGATAGACTTAGGTGTGGAAAGTGCCTTAACCACTGCAGCACACTTCAAAGCATTTGATAGATTTTGAAGTGTCATCATGACTGTACTGTTGGAAATGTGAATGCAATTTATCTTAAACAAGAACCCAGATACAGAAGTGTGGTATTACTGATGCTAACTGAGGGATGAATTAATTTTCAAAAATGGTTTGTGACTCCCAATGTCCCCTGCCATATATTCCTTTTCAACCAGATTTTTGTATTATCCCCAAAGATAGAATGTCAAACTCTCACCTGAAACAAATTTGTCTGGAAAATAAGAGGTGTTTAACCCCTGTCCCACTTAGGCGATTTATTAGGCGACCACAGGCAACTAGACTTCGCCACATGGTCACCGGAGTGTCGCCTGTATGGCCGTGAGTAGTCTCCAAACAGTCTTTCTGGTCGCTGCTGGATTTTCAGAATGTTGAAAAAATTTCGGCGACAGTGTGTTTGACGCCAATGAGCATAGCATGACGTATCCTGATGTAGGTGCTGTCGTAGGTTGCACCAGAAGTAGGTTGTCGCCAGTGGTGACTTCAGTGAATTCCATTGGCGACTACCTATGGCAACCTACGTCAACCAGCGACAAGAGAAGTCAAGTTGCGACAGGCATTGGGAAAACCCAAGTCCACAGAAGTCAAGCTACAACAGCCAGTCGCGATGCTGATGAAGTCGATGTACGCCTATATCGGCGACAATCTACGACAATGTACGACCATGCCGATGACAAGGTACGACCATACCGGTGACAACTTACGACAACCTATAGCCACCTACGACAGCTGGCTACCGTGGGCGCCAGTTGACGTGACTAGCTACGCCAGGCTACGTCCGTGGCGCCTCCGTGACACTTGTATTCTGTTTGAAGTTTGAATTTTAAAGTTTGAAGTTTATTGAAATTTATTGAAGTTCATTACAATATTTTTGTATGCACTGTTGTATGTTCTTATCAACCTTTAAAAAAATGGTTTCAATATCAATAAAGGAAATTCTTGACATTTGATGGAAAATTGATGTATTATTGTATTATTGTATTTCAGAATAGTTTCTCATGGCATCACTTTCAAATAGTCATGATGCAGAATGATTGCAGCCCCTACCCCAACACCCCCTCTTATAGGGAAACTGGGGGTTCCATTGTTTTGGAGGCCAGAATGACGTGAATTATCTTCAGTTGTCTTCAGTCTTCAGTCTTCAGGGTCGTAGCTTGTCGCGGGTGGATGTAGGTTGACTTCGGTTGTCATAGGTTGTCGCCTGTGTGGTCGTAGGTTGTCTTAGGTGCGGTCATAGGTGGACAATAGACAATAGACAATAGACATTAGGTGCAGGAGTAGGCCATTCAGCCCTTCGAGCCAGCACCGCCATTCAATGCGATCATGGCTGATCACTCTCAATCAGTACCCCGTTCCTGCCTTCTCCCCATACCCCCTCACTCCGCTATCCTTAAGAGCTCTATCCAGCTCTCTCTTGAAAGCATCCAACGAACTGGCCTCCACTGCCTTCTGAGGCAGAGAATTCCACACCTTCACCACCCTCTGACTGAAAAAGTTCTTCCTCATCTCCGTTCTAAATGGCCTACCCCTTATTCTTAAACTGTGGCCCCTTGTTCTGGACTCCCCCAACATTGGGAACATGTTATCTGCCTCTAATGTGTCCAATCCCCTAATTATCTTATATGTTTCAATAAGATCCCCCCTCATCCTTCTAAATTCCAGTGTATACAAGCCCAATCGCTCCAGCCTTTCAACATACGTCCTAGGTCGCGACGATTGGGTCGCTGGTTGTCGGTACCTTGCCGTAGCTTGACGTCGACTAGGTGGTAGGTTGTTGTAGCTTGTCGTAGACATTGTCGTAGGGGGGTCCAGTCGCCAGATTTTCGGCGACCTGCTACGACTTTGACAGTCGGCGGCAGTCGCCTAAAAAATCGCCTGAATGGGACAGGCTCTTTTTGCTCTCACCTTTCAGTGTCAGGCATTTAAAGTTTTTAATTTCTAGAGTGGAACATGATTATAAAAATTCTCGATCAGTCTGATGTAACTGGACACTTTTCCAACCTTGTGATCCAGATGCTATATTCACACACCTCACTGTCAGGATGTTGCTCCTGAAACATCTCTTATTTTTCTCCGTTTTGCATGAAAAATTGACTGTTGTCCTGAAGTGAACAGCAGGGGCAAAGGTTAAGGGAAATATGCTGGGAAACTTTTTTTACTCAGAAGGTAGCGAACGATAGTGGTATTTAAGAGATCTTTGGTTAGGCACATGCTGTTTACACAGGGAATGGAACGACATGGTTTATGCGCAGGTAGATAAAAGATTGTCTTGGCATTATGTTCGACTCAGACATTATCGGCTGAAGGGCCTCTTCTTGTGCTGTACTGTTCTATGTTATTATCCAACAAACCCAGCACAGCTGGGACATTACCATCAATTTCCGGACATGGATCTCAATAATGTCATCTTCACATTTATTTCATTTTTGTACTTTGCTTCCTCAAAAAATCTTTGATTTCCAAACCCTCCTTCTAATCACATTCTGTCTGATTCCACTCTCCAGCCCCCACCCCCAATCCTCAGATGCCTAGTCCCAAGCCTCAGATCTCCCACCTATCTTTCCCCAACCGTAACCAACTTGTTTTCTTCTAAATCCTTCCACTCTGCCCCAGTTCTTCAATCTTTGTTTATGTTCTTTTGACTCTTAACTTTCCTGACAGGAAAACGTTATATCCCTGAAGATATATGGCAACAGTGATTGAGATAATAAGAGAGTAATGCAGAAGAATTCCACTGGATCTGTTATTTTAGAATCATATAAACATAGAAAATAGGTGCAGGAGTAGGCCTTTCGGCCCTTCGAACCAACACCGCCATTCAATATGATCATGGCTGATCATACAAAATCCCCGTTCCTGCTTTCTCCCCACATCCCTTGATCTAACTCTCACTTGAAAACATCCAGTGAATTGGCCTCCACTGCCTTCTCTGGCAGAGAATTCCACAGATTCACAACTTTCTGGGTGGAAATGTTTTTCCTCATCTCAGTCCTAAATGGCTTACCCCTTATTCTTAAACTGTGACTCCTGGTTCTGGACTCCCCCAATGTCGGGAACATTTTTCCTGCATCTAGCCCAGCCAATCCCTTAAGAATTTTATATGTTTCTATAAATCCCCTTTCATCCTTCTTAATTCCAGTGAATATAAGCCCAGTCGATCCATTCTTTCATCATATGTCAGTCCCGGAAATTAACCCGGTGAACCTACGTTGCACTCGCTCAATAGAAAGAATGTCCTTCCTCAAATTAGGAGACCAAAACTGCACACAGTACTCCAGGTGTGGTCTCACCAGGGCCCTGTACGACTGCAGTAGGACCTCCTTGCTCCGATACTCAGTACTGGTCCTAACACTGCGCCCTGCGGCACCTGACTAGTCACTGCCTGCCATTCTGAAAAGCACCTGTTAATTCCTACTCTTTGCTTCCTGTCTGCCAACCAGTTCTCTATCCATGTCAATACTCTACCCCCAATACCATGTGCTCTAATTTTGCATATTAATCTCTTGTGTGGGACCTTCTCAAAGGCTTTTTGAAAGTTCAGATACACCACATCCACTGGCTCTCCCTTATCCATTCTACTTGTTACATCCTCAAAAAATTCCAGATGATTAGTCAAGCATGATCTCCCCTTCATCAATCCATGCTGACTTTGACCGATCCTGTCACTGCATTCCAAATGCGCTGCTATCACATCTTTAATAATCGACTCAAGCATCTTCCACCCACCGATGTCCAGGCTAACTGGTCTTTACTTCCCTGTTTACTCTCTCCCTCCTTTCTTAAAAAGTGGGGTTATATTAGCTACCCTCCAGTCTACAGGAACTGATCCAGTCTATAGCACATTGGAAAATGATCACCAATGCATCCATGATTTCTCGGGCCACCTCCTTGAGTACTCTGGGATGCAGACCATCAGGCCCTGGGGATATATCTGCCGTCAGTCCCAACAGTTTACTTAACACCATTTCCTGACTAATGTGGATTTCCTTCAGTTCCTTCCTCCCACGAGATCCTCGGTCCCCTAGCATTTCTGGGAGATAGTTTGTGTCTTCCTCAGTGAAGACAGAACTTGTTCGTTTAACTGATCAGCCATTTCCTTGTTTCCCATTATAAATTCACCTGTTTCTGACTGTAAGGGATCTACATTTGTCCACTAAATCTTTTCCTCTTCACATATCTATAGAAACTTTTACAGTCAGTTTTTATATTCCCCGCAAGCTTTCTTTCATGCTCTATTTTCCCCCTCTTAATTAACCCATTTGTCCACTGTTGAATTTCTCCTAGTCTTCCAGTTTACTGCTTCCCCTGGCCAATTTATATGCCTCTTCCTTGGATTTTTCACCCTTCATCTCTGGAGCAAATGAATCAAAACATTGCAAAGTCCCTCATTTAGATTCTTCCAATGTTTTCCTTGTTCAGGAAACATTCCATTAAATTGGAAAATTGTGCATTCCTCTCTGCTCTGAGAAGAACACCAAGGAATTATAAAGTCCGTTAGCCTAATCCATGATGGTATTATTAAAGTTACTCGCTGAGTTGAAGATAAATGACTAACCTGGATTAAAACTTGGTTGAGTGCATGAGTAGGGATACTGGAATTATTTTATTTAGCAGGAGATGTCCAGCAAAAGTCTCACAAACAATTATTTGAATCTATTGTCTAGCTTTTTTGGGTAGTCACAGAAACATATTCTTCTCGTGTATGCCAAATGGCATGAACTCTGTTGAAACTAGTTGGTAACCATAATATTGATCCATGTGCATTGCAGTGATGTGTAGCTCGCAACATATAAGGCATCGATTCCTTTCTGCTCTGATACTTAAATTTCAAGCTTTATTAATGAATAGGTGGCTCCTCATTGCAATCATTTTTTACTTCCACAAAACTTTTATTTCTGTTGATGTTAATTGAAACAAAAGTTGGGAAGGATGTAATCCAGGCTGCTTTGGCCTCACTATCATCTCTTATACACTCATAGACAAAGTTAACCTTTACTCTTTGGAATTTGCAACCAATAATCATTAGCATAATCATTATCATTGCCACCCCTCCAGGCCCTTGGCCAATAACTATAGTGAGTGCAAAGGAAATCATGCACTGCTTATAACCTTAGGCCAGGGGCTCACAACTGTCACAGTTGTTGGCATCCTATGCAGTGACTTTGTAGCACATACAGTAGGATGCACAGAAATTTTAGGCTAGTATTTGTTTGTTTAGTTGTGCCTTGAAACTCTTTAATACAATTGGCTATGTATCCAGTGTTGCTGAATGCCCGAGATCTTCTTTAAAGTGACGCTGAAGAGTTACTGAAGTGGAAGGTCTTGCCATAGATTTTTGAGGGTAGATTTATTCAAGGCCATGCGTGAGCCAACATCACTCTTTCACACACACATCACTACAAAGCCTTGGGCAATAGTTCAGGCTTGATTGAAAGCAAACATATTTTCTGTTTGTCAAATTGTTCCAGGAAAAAATGATAGCCGTAGATATTCTGTTGTCGGAGTTTTATCCATCACTCACTGACGCACTGCTGATGGCATTGCTGGAGACGAGATTCAAAGTATCCCACCAGGCTCAGGAGCAGAGCTCTCTCTCTGCCAAAGGGCTGGTTGAAATGAGGTTCTATCTTGGGGTCAAGGACATGGACAATGGAGAGGATATATATTTGTTGACTTCTCAGGTTTGTATAAGTGGCTAAGCAATCGGGTGCCGTAGAAAGGAAACAGATGCGGTCCTCTTGTCCAGTAGCTGAGTCATTGTAAGGGAAATAAATGGTGTCTCCCTGTTCGATAGCTCAAAAGAAGCAATACCATGAACTGGTGATGGGTGAAGGAAGTTGAAAAGCAAGCGTGTAAATGAACCTGCAGTGGAACTGCAGAACTAGGGATGGGTGAGGGACCAGGGAAGTTTTGGAAGAAATTGCATGAAAGAATAATCGTCAATGACATCGGGAACGACAAGTCCAAAGATCGACCATCGCAAGGAAAAAGTAGCCCACCACGTCCGGCAGTTGGAGGCAGGAAAACCCTTGGCATGAGTACGACCAATTCACAAGTGTACGGGTAATATCCCAGGTGAGTGTCAGAAGTTAAATGTAATGATGCATATTAAGTAATTAGTGTGTGCAAGGGTTAAAAATGTAGCTTGGAAATGAATTTGGTTAAATGTGATTGCTTGGAGATGTTGATAACAATCAGAGAGAGACTAGTTGGAAATCTACCCCAGTGTTTTTACACATGTCTCTGAGAGATATATTAAACACCTAACATAACTCATTGCTTAATCCTCCAAAAATAAAACGTGAGGATAGTCCGTTCCCAGGGACATCCTGCAAAATGCTGCTGAAATTCATAGCACCAAGGAACCCCCCCCCCACTCTGAGAAACTAAATGTTGTTTTGCTTGAGGCAAATCTTATGCCTTATGATATGAAATTGTATGGCATTTGACGGCAAAGTTTGTGGAGATGAGGAAATTCTACCCTCTCAGCTCACTACATATCCATGGTGTAAACCATCTAGTGAAACCTGATAAACCCAGAATTAGTGTTGTGTTGATTCTATAACACAATATTCAACTCTATCTCACTAAAATACACCAGGCTAAAGATTCAGCAGAATTTAATTAACAGGCTTTCGTCGCATTGAAAATCAATTCACAATTGTCTTTGCCTAGAAACCTTTAGACAGGCTTTTCTCTTAAAGATCTATACAGAGTATTGGCACAAGAAAGAAGTTAGTGATTCCTTTACTTTGGTTTGGCTATATCATTTAATCCTCAGAAATATTTCCAAATGAAGCCTGTGACAGATAAGGGGGACATCTGATTGATCACCTAGCAACAGAAGACCAGGGTTAGAATCATTTGAGTGCTAGCAGGTATAAATGAGCCCCATGACTCATTCAGGAATGTAATTGCGCTACAAGAATTCAAAAAGAAAATGTAATTCATTTTACAGGCACAGCACAAAATATTTCATTTCATGCTTGTCACAAATTCTGCACATCTGCAGAAACAATTTGGCCTTTTTGTGGCTTGTTCCATTTTATCTTGCCTGTCTTCTCCATTTCCCTCTTTTAATGTTTTTTTAAAACTATATTTGTCCTGATGGTTTTGGTATCCTGCACTGTTAGTATGGTCCATGCTTGCAGATTATTAGATGACCCATGGATACAGGTTTGGGCCTGAACTCTGCACATTTCACTGACCATTTATTTTGAAAGATCAAAGTGTTGAATCTGGTGCAAGGCTGGCCTGTTGAGCAAGGGTCTAATGAGAGTAAGACGAATCTATAATCTCGGCAGTGTCTATATTGCTTTTAATATTTAGGTGAAAAATTAAGATTCTGCTCTCGGCTGGAGATGCACTGTCAGAATTTAGCCTTTGGCATTTTTAAACCTATGAATTTACCTTGGGCAAAAATGTAAAGCTTAGATATAACCCAATTTCGAATTCCTCAGTGTGGAGAAGGAGCTTTCTGGCACATGACATATTGTGCTCTCCAGTACCTTGAGGGCACAGACTTCATTAAATCATCATGCCAATTTAAATGGAGCCCTCCACTTTAATTAGAGTAACAAGGAGGTTTGTGATATGACTTTCTACCCCCTGAATGTGGCTCTGGTGACCATTGTAAGAGGTGGTGGTGCCAAACTGCAGTTTAATATTATCTCTGTTTCCTTTTGTAATGTTTCTAAGCTGCTTCACGGGGCAAATGAATTGATTGAGAATGATCAGCCATGATCACATTGAATGGTGGTGCTGGCTCGAAGGGCCGAATGGCCTACTCCTGCACGTATTGTCTATAAACTGATGCAAAAAAACAAAGTGCTGGAGAAACTCAGTAGGTCAGGCAGCATCTGGAGGGGGAATGAACAGATGACGTCTTGGGTTGAGATCTTTGTTCAGACCAGCTGACCCGACAAATTCCGTCAGCTCTTTGTTTTTTTGCTCAAGATTAGTTTCTTGTGAACACGAGCCGCAACTGGACAAGGAAAGAACATAGCACTGAATCACACCCTTATTTCTGTTTCACCCTGTGACAAGATGACTTAACCATTGATGAATCCAGCTTCACAAATAATCAGCTCCGAGTAATAATTACTACATGCAATAATTACAGTAGATTCTTAAGATCTTTGCTCATCACCTAATTCCTTAGCTTTCCACATTGCTGTAATGGCAGCAATTGATTGCATGAACAGTTGGAATGCTTTATAATAGTTAAACTGCCCTTGGGTGGTATTAAACTTACATAAGTCATGTAGGGAAATCAAATGTGTCAGAACAAAATGGCATGTTAATTGTCCCACATCCTGTTTTATAGTGCGTAGTACAAGCGAGCTAAGGTTTCTTAAGTGCTGTGTTGCTTTCCACGTTCTGTACGATGCTAAATTTCTAGCACAATGCAAAGTCAAACCAAAATGTTATTTTTTTGAATAGGTCATTCAAAATGAATTAGCTACTGGTTACAAACGTTTTAATGTTTAATTCAACAGTTATTTCTCAACACAGAAGACAATGAATCAGTACTTTTGAGTGCTGCACATCTTGATTTTGGTTGTAAATTAGCAGGACTATTAATGTATTCATTTTATTTGATGTTATGTGAACACAAAGATTTTGTTCTTTTAAAACTGTTTTAATTATGAAGGAAATGAAGGCAAGTCAAATAAGTATTTCAGCTGGTGTCAGTATTGGAACATATCAAAACAAGCAGTCAACTTGCATACAGCACACAGATTCAACCAGTTACAAAGTTATGAGAGATCAATTTTTATCTTTTTTTTCATATATCTTAGTCTTACTGATGTTGATTGAATAGTAGATATTGATGAGGAAGTGATGCTGGACTCTGGCAGCAAAGGGGAAACAAATATTTCACTTCCTGCTCTTGATAACACCAAGTGAAATATAATGCACAATTTCCCCCCAAAAAGCACTGATGATGCACCTGGATTCAAGCTCCAAAAGGCAAGTTTATTACCGTGAGTGATCCATTTTACAGCTCAATATCACAAAACCTGTGAGAAAACTATGGCAGCACTTGTGCACAGAGAACTCTGATAGAGCATGCATAATTTATAGCTCTCTCATTAGTAGAAACATTATATCATCAGACACCCTCATAAAATCTTGCCTGTGGCATGATTTCCAGGCACAGCCTTATTGAAACGCTCCATGTCCCAATCTTATTAGTTGGCAGTCATACTGATAATAATATTACAATAAATATAGCTCATTCATTTCTATTTAACATTATTCATTGTGTGACCTGCTACATGACAATCTTGGGGAATGGTTGAGTATCGTACAGCGATTTTCTGGTTCAATGTCTCAGTGGCAAAGGTGAAAGCGATGATGATGAGAAATGGAAAATGATGCCCAACAACAGAGCTGAAGGTAGGCAGGTACGGGCTAGTGCAGTGTAATGACCAGAAAGTAGACAATACCACCTGTCAGAAATTTAAGTTATTGTTTCCCCTCCTGATGACACCCCGTATGACCAAAGCTGCTGCTACCATTCTGGTTGTCCAGATTACTTTTAATTTCCTTTGAACACCAATCATGCGTACATGTGTAAGCAGCATGTCTTTCATGAATTTGACTTGTTTGAAATAAAAATGGCGTGGAAATTCTAATTTGCTCAAGAAAGGTTCAGCCCCTCCCCGCCCTGCAATCTTCAGTTGTATTGGTATTGGCTTGTTTTTGTCATATGTACAGTGAAAACCTTTGTTTTGCATGCTATAGACGTGAATCAAACCATTAATGATAACAATCAAACCATACATACAGTCATGGAGTCATACAGATCCTTGGGCCCAACCCATCCACGCTGACCAAGGTACCCCATCTGAGATTGACCCATTTACTTTTATTTTGCTCATATCCCTCCAAACTTTCTAAACCTGTGTGCAACATGAGTGCAAGAAGCATAAGGAAACAAATACAGCGTAGCAACTTTTGAGAAAGTTCAGATAAAGAAATTGCAAAGTCCACTTTCAGGTAGATTGAGAGATGGAGAATATATCCTTAGAATACATCGATCAAGGAACAGTACAGCACAGGAACAGGCTCTATGACCCACGATGTGTCTACCGGACACGGTACCAAGTTAAATTCCTCTGTGTGCATGTTATCCATATCCCTCTATTCCTTGCATATCCAAGCGCCTATCTAACTGCCATTGCTGTATCTGCTGCTTCCACCACCACTCCTGGCAGCATGTTCCAGGAGCCCAACCATCTATGCCTATCTCCTTTACACTTTTTCCCTCTTCACCTTTGGGTGTCAGGGGTTATGGGGAGAAGGCAGGTTAATGGGGTTGGGAAGGAGAGATAGATCAGCCATGATTGAATGGCGTAGACTTGATGGGCCAAATGGCCTAATTCTATTCATATCACTTCTGATCTTTACAACTATGCCCTCGAGTCTTTGACATTTCCACTCCAAGAAAAAAGTTCTACCTCTCTACCATATCTATGCCTCTCATAATTGCATATATTTTTTTATCAGATCTCCCCCAACCTCCTATGCTCCAATGAAAACAATCAAATTTAATCCAACCTCTCAAGATAGCCAATACCATCTAGTCCAGGTGGCATACTGATAAAACTCTTCTGCGGCCTCTCCAAACCTTTATATCCATCTAGCAAAAAGGGGAGACCAGAACTACACACAGTACTCAAAGTGCAGTGTGACAATACCCTTTCCCTTGGATGTCACTCTGATCCTTTTAACATTGGCTGGCTGATCAGGAGACCAATTCCGAGCATTATTGGTAACAGCTAGGGCGATTTAGCTGATTGGTTGGTCAGTTGAACCCTGTCAGCCTGCTCCCCATAAAATACAGGCATTCTAGCCAGAGGGAAGAATGGAGAGAATGAGAGAAAAAGAAACAGAAACAGAAACAAAAGTGGATGAAAGAGGAGAGTAAGGGAGATGAAGTGGGGCGTCTCCCTGCTAGCTGTGTTCCCCTGTTGCAGATTTGAGGAAGACTGAACCACTGGGACAAAACCTGAGACCACCAGTGCCACTGTCTGGTCAAGACCAGACTGCTGGGAAATAAACCCCATACAGCCAATGCTTGTACCTGAAGCTAAGGCTGAATGACTGGGGTAAGGCTGAGATGCCAGAGCCTCTTCCTGCTCACCGACACTGAGGGACTCCAGTCACACATACACAAATCCTGGCTGCCAAGATAATCCAGAGACTGCCAGTGTCACCTCTTCAAGACCAAAGCTGAGCTGCCAGGAAGAAACCTGTATCATCAGCACCTCCTCTTGAGGCAAGTGTGAACTGCAGGAAGAAGCCTGAGATCGCTACACCTCCTCCTTTAAACACCTCCTCCTTTACTAAGCTGTTGGGACAAGCCTGAGATTGACAACATCATTGCACATGTGCTCTGTGAGTGAGGGACAGCAGCTCTATGCATTCCTAGATGTTCTTGCCACTGTGATTAGAGTAAATCATGTGCGTTCACCCTACCTTGAGTGTTGATATGGTCACTGCCAAACCTGGCATGATCACAGTGGCTTAACCAAAGTTTCATAAATTTGCTACATGCTTTGCTGGTCAAAGTTCTGACTGATGAAGGCAAAGAAGCCATATGTCTTCTTTACACACTATCTCTTGTACTTTGACAGTAATGCATACGAGGCAGTTTTGGACAATCTCAGTGTTGCATAATGTAGAACAAAGCAATCGACTATGAGGACATTGTAGGAATGTGCGGAGGGTTTTGGCAGCCACTGACCTTGGACAGAGGCTAAACTGGTTCATGTTACAGCACTAAATATAGGCTTGGTAATGGTGTGGTGATGTCCCAATGCTCATATTCTCGATGCACAAACTTGAAATCAAGGTTGCAGTCAGGTGTCATTTCAGACTCTTGCCAGAGAGAGGAATGGAGTGGATGAAGTAATACACCATATCACGGTCCTTCAGACGGCAGTTTAGTTTAGAGATACAGCATGGAAACAGGCCCTATGGCCCACTGAGTCCATGCTGACCATCGATCACCCATTCACACTAATTTTATGTTATCATACTTTTGCATTCACTCCCTACACATTAGGGGCAATTTACAGAGGCCAATTAACATAAGCCCACGCTCCTTCAGGATGTGGGCAGAGACCGGAGCTCCCAGAGGAAACCCACACGGTCACAGGAAGAACATGCAAACTCCACACAGACAGCATCCAAGGTCAGGATGGAGCCTCGGTCTAAGTGCTGTGCAGCAGCAGCTCTACCGGCTGCACCACTGTGCCACCCTAATTATACACTTCAGGGAATACAAGGAGAGCAGTCGGTGAAAGAGTAGAAAGAAAATGGTTAGCAACAGAGAGATCCAGTAGCCCTGCCATAGCCTACTGTTCCGAGCCTCCTCCATTGCCAGAGTGAGGTCACATGTAAACTGGAGGATCAGCACCACATATTCCACTTTTGCTTTGTCATTTTTTTGTAAACCAGCATCTGAATAGAGAAATAGGTGAATAGTTACGCACCTATTTCTCCCCTTCCCACCTTCTGTCTTTTTATCTCTGCCCTTTGTTCAATTATCTGCCCATCAGAGATGACCATCTGCCCCTCACCTACTGTCAGGCTTTATCCTCTTCCTCCTCTCTTTCAGCTTTCCTCCCCCTCCTCCTAACCCACCAACCCACCACAATCAGTCTGAAGAATGATGCCAACCCAAAGTGTCATCTCTCCATGTTCTCCTCAGCTGCTGCCTGACCAGCTTGAGTTACTCCAGCACTTTACTTGGTGAAAAAGGTAGGTTTACAGAAGGAGCAAGGGAGAGGCTGAGGAAGGGAGTTTCAGACATTTAGACCTTAGCATGAGTGCAAGGGCAGAGCAATTTAAAGTTATTGAAGTGCAGAAGGTCCGGCTGAGCCGAGCAACTTCTCAAGGCAACGAGGCTCTTTGGGTCCAGATGCAAGTCTCCCCACAGGATGCAGTGTCACAAGTGCAGCCTATGCAGCAGAACAACGCATCCAGCTGACTATTTGTTGATGGGTGAGATTCACACACCAGTAGGTGAAGCCACAGTTGATGAAGCCACAGTTGGTGAAGCCACAGTTGGTGAAGCCACAGTTGGTGAAGCCACAGTTGATGAAGCCACAGTTGATGAAGACACAGTTGATGAAGCCACAGTTGGTGAAGCCACAGTTGGTGAAGCCACAGTTGGTGAAGCCACAGTTGGTGAAGCCACAGTTGGTGAAGCCACAGTTGGTGAAGCCACAGTTGATGAAGCCACAGTTGGTGAAGTTCTTTTAAATTGAAGTGGAGATTTGTGTTTATTTTTCGATTGGTGAATATGCTGTGACGATGAGTGATGTTATTGACCCTTGACTCCCCAAACCACACTCTCAGAAGACGGGATTTTTTTGGAGCAGAGGAGATGGCTGTCTCATTTCCTGTCCTTCCCTAGACCCAGAGCGCCAAGACGGATTATCAGAAGGAAATTATATTTCTGCCAAGCTCAGCTAACTCAGCACAATTGGAGGATGAGGAATTCCTGATAACTGCATCATGGTATCACACGGCATGCTGCGTTTACTTTGGTCACTTGAATACCTCTATACCTTTATTCCAGCTTCATTATATTTGGGTTTAAGATTGCAACAAATGTTGATTAGGCTCCAGGTACCAGAGCCTTTTTATCAATCAGTCTGATAGTGCCCATTTCTTTTGGTGTAGATCTATGCTTACAAGAAGCAGTTTAATGTAGCCAAACAGTTAGGTTTGAAGGTTGCTAGGCCTAGAATGCAAGTATAGAATTTGCACAGAATGCATGAGAGGAGTGCACTGCAGGGAGTATATAATAAGCTCTGTGTTAAGCTGCAGTATCCACTGTCCTTTTTACTGTGGAGCAGAACATTTGTTCTCACTGGAAAAATGATAGAAAATAGTTTGACAATATCAGGGTATAAGCAGTATCTGTTCATCTGCGTGCTCATGAATACCACTGGCATGAATCCAGAAACACTTCAGGCTTCCAGGCAGAAGAGGATCATTCAAATGGTTGTCCTCTCCAACCTTTCCCTCCTCCACTCAGTGGGATTTGTATTTTCTCCGTCCTTTCCCTGCTCCCCGTGCCAAAATGATTGACACTCCCCTCTGTTTTCGTCCTCCTGGAATGTTAACTGGAAGTTGTGTTTGGATTTCTTCTTTATGGAAAACACTTCCCGAATCACGATTCATCTCTGGTTGCTAGCACCAAACCAACATAGAGCATGAAAGTTCTACTGGTTCCAAGTTTCACATGCATTGAAGCTTGTTCATCACTACATCCTGAGTAACTCACATCTGTCTGAGTTCCAGTCACATTCTTGTGTCCCTGATCACTGCCTTAACCCAAAGCTGTGACTGATTTGTGAAATGAACTGTTCAGTATTCCTATCCCTGATATAGCATAATGTCTGCTTTAAGTTCTGGCTCAACAACTTTGAGCTGAATTTTTCAAAATGCAGACATTTACAGTTGTTGGGGATCCCATGTTGCAGCTGCAATGTATCATGAGCCTGGCCATCCATAACAAATCTCAATTCATGGGTTCAATTTGCTGAGCATTCAACATTGAATCCTATTTTCCATTTTCTTTTTAACAATAACCTTATTTCTCTTAAATGCTAACTTGTCTACTACTATGTCTGGATTGGTTACAGTTTTTTGCAAAAGCTCATGAACTTCCACCAAGTATGGCTAAAAGTGTAAATGCTCTCTGAATTAAGTTATCACAAGCCAGATGGAGGCAGTTGCAGAAACACTTTCCCCTTCAGCACCAGATTCCCACACTGACCCAATTCTTCAGTTTTTGTACTCAGTTTTAGCTGTACTATGTACAATTTCTCTGCTTGATCACAGCCTTGTGGCTTTTGCATGTTTGTGGGTCAATCCAAAAATCATGGAAGTTCAGACATGTTTCTCCATTGGCAGCAATTCTTGCAGCAGTGTACCAATGTTTAGAGAATTGATTAGTAGGACTAGATGTTACAATCCCTAAGGTTTGCACTACAATTGACTGGTGTTGTTCTTGGGGGTGACCACTAGGTAATGTTGCTACCATTCAGACACATCTTCAGTTGTGTACCTCAACGTCACTGGATGTTTCGGCCTTTTATCACAAGACACCCTCAGTCGAGGCAGGTGATCAGACCTGGGTGTGTGTCTTATGTGTCTACAGAAGGGAAGACTTTGTGGTGTTCAGAATGGTGGTGCTATGGCTGATTAGTAACAGCAGATCTACATTAATATTATAACAAAGATAAACAGAAATCCCACCACAGAATTTTAAACATGAGAATTTTTTTCCCAATTCTATCTGCAAACAAAAAAAATGTCAGTAATGGTGATAACTTGCTCTTGCTGCAGATTCATCTCTCTGGTTTAAAATGGAAAGCGAGTTATGGAAGGAGACTTTATTTCCTTGCCTAATGTGGTCTATACCTGACTATAATTCCCATATCAATGCTGTTAACTTTGAACTTCCTTGTGAAGTTGCCTAGCGGGTCATTCTGCTCTGTTAAACGGTGATGAGTGGTGCAAGAGGATGGGCTTTCCACCGCTTTCTCAAGGGAGCTAAGGATGTGGAATGAGTGCTGACAAAATTAACAAATGGTCAAAAAAAATCAGATCTGCCAGGCTGACCCTGCTCAATTTTTTAATAATTTTAGGAAAATAACCTCTTGGCTCAGTTGTTAACATTTTGCCACAAGATTGTGGGGTCAATTCAGAGGCTTGAGCATTAGCTATAAGTTTACACGATGCACAACTGAGTGAGACCGGCGCTGATGGGCTTTAATCTGTAGGTGTTAAAGCTAAAGCTGCACCTGCCCTTGCAGACATGTGTAAATGGTTGCATGCTGCTATATTAGAAAGACCAGGAGAGTTCTGCTGACCACAAATCCCTGACTAATACCAGTACAAAGACTTGTCTGCTTCTTGCTAGGTTGCTCTTCATTGTAACTTGTTGTGCAAAGTTTTATGGAAGTTGATTTTTTTAAAACTACTAGTTCTTTTGTTTGAAAATAAATCGCTTTGGACCATCAAAAGTGTCAGCTTTAATCCTCTATGATAGGATAACCAACTGGTAATTTCTCAATTTCTCTGAACTGAAATATTAGAGAGAGACAAAAAGCTGAAGTAACTCAGCAGGACAGGCAGCATCTCTGGAGAGAATAAATGGGTGACTTCTCGGGTCGATATCCTTTCGGCTATTTCTCTTTCCACAGATGCTGCCTGGCCTGCTTTGTATCTGCAAATGTTATGGTTTTATTCCAGAGTTCAAGCATTTGTTTTTGTTTTTTTGTTGGCTGATCTTACAGACTTTTGATATCTGGAATTCTAACAGAAAACCTGTCCTCCCACCACTGCCAATGGAAACTCAAAGCAGAACATAGAACAGTACGGCTTCAGCCCACAATGTTTGGGCCAATCATGAGCCAAGTTAAACTGATCTTATCTGCCTGTACATGGTCCATGCCCCTCAATTTCCTGCATTTCCATGTGCCCATCTAAAAGCATCTTAACCGCCGCTCTGGTATCAGCCTCCACCACCACCACCACCCTTGGCAAAGTGTTCAAGACTCCACCACTCTGTAAAAAAGAATTTCCCCCTCTCACCTTAGGGCTAAGCACTCTAGTGTTGGATATTTCCAACCACTCGGGGGGAAAATGTTCTATCAAGATAACAAGAAACCTGTTGCAAACAAAAACTGGCGGAGAAACTCAGCGGGTCAGGCAAGACACGGCGTCTCGGGTCGGAACCTTTCAACAGTTCCTCCAACAGTTTGTTTTTTTTTGCTTAAGATTCCAGAATACCGCGTCTCTTGTGCTTGCAAGAAACATGCTTTTGGATGGGACAGTTTTAGAATATAATTTCAGCCACCTGGGCGAAAGAAAAGGCACATACCAACACCATCTTAACTGCTGAGTTACTCCAGCATTTTGTGAATAAATCGATTTGTACCAGCATCTGCAGTTATTTTCTTATACCATCTTATGACTTTATGTGTTGTAAATCAACAACGTGTACTTTCCCGGTTTCATAAATGCATTTTATTCACAAAATGCTGGAGTAACTCAGCAGGTCAGGCAGCATCTCGGGAGAGAAGGAACGGGTGACGTTTCGGGTCGAGACCCTTCTTCAGACTTCAGACTGCTGCCTGACCTGCTGAGTTACTCCAGCATTTTGTGAATAAATCGATTTGTACCAGCACCTGCAGTTATTTTCTTATACTTCATAAATGCGTTGTCAGCACCTGCCTGAATCCATCCACAATTATATTTAAAAATCTTCTCACAGCTGCACATCTTATAGATGAGGATCTCCAGGTTAAGTGGTGTCATTGCACAGTGAGATCCCAGGGTTGGGACTTAAGCTTTGAGCGAGTGGACAGCCACCTTGCTCACTCACCTTGCTCGCCCTCTGTTTCCAGTAGTAGCGAACGCCAAACGCAGCGAACATCAGCAGAACTGCCACCAGGGCCACCAATATCCCGACCTTCAAATACCGCCCGAGACGATTATCTTTCTCTTTCGTTGCAAAGAACTAAAGATGCAAAAACAAACAAACAAACCTTGCATTCACTTTACTGGGTAATCAAGCGGAAAGAAAATCTGGGATCGACACTGGCAACGTGCATAACCGGCGCGACAACATAACTTTTCTGCTTGGTAGCAACAAAGTAGCAAACCCTGCGGCAAAAAAATAATAATTCTTAGGATGATTAACAGATCAATATTCTCACGTTTGCAGCTAAGACTTGCGCCTCGAGGTTTGGGCTGTTTTTCTCTGCCATCGTTTAATAACGTTGATCGCAAAGGTTGAATCACAACTACTTTCTGAATATCGAGGAGCTGAGACTTTTATTCCCTCGACTCAAGAGTTTGTGATTCACTTTAAGGGGAGTTTCAGGCACTTCCCTTAAAGGCGCCGGCACGCAGCTGACACCCACCCAGTCCTGATGGGTTCAAATGACAGAAGCATTTAGAATTATATTGGGAAATAATCTTTTTCGAAGGGTCCACAATTATGCAACTATATTTTAATTATAACAGCAACTATCCACACTATAACGGATTGTTTTACCTCAACAAATCCCCAAGTCACTCGGAGGAATATAGTATAAGAAAATAACTGCAGATGCTGGTACAAATCGATTTATTCACAAAATGCTGGAGTAACTCAACGGGTCAGGCAGCATCTCTGGAGAGAAGGAATGGGGGACGTTTTGGGTGGAGACCTGGAGACCCTTGTTCAGTCCGAGAGCCATGGGAGAATGTGACTATAGATATGGAAGGGTTACATTCTCTCCTGCATTTTCTTTGCACCCTTCCATATCTGGAGACTTCATTGTTGACAGTTGCCCAAAAATATGATTCATTTTTAGCACCCATGGGTTAGATGGTGCTGATCAGAGGGATGAAAGGAAATGCAAATCTCATGGGCACTAGTTATAAAAGAAGAATGGGTTTGACCAACTATCAATGTAGGTGTTGAGGTTTTGAGGTTACAGAAATAAAACAAAGTGAGAAAATAAAAAGTGACATGAGGAAAAACGTTTTATTTTACATGGGCTGTGGTTGAATTCTGGAACTCACTGCAGATGTGTAGGCAAGCTCCGTTGGTACCATCAAGAGACAATTGGGTAGCTGCGAGGAGGATGCTAGGAGGCTGCAGAGTGACTTGGATAGATTAGGCGAGTGGGCAAATGCATGGCAGATGCAATATAATGTGGATAAATGTGAGGTTATCCACTTTGGTGGCAAGAACAGGAAAGCAGAGTATTACCTGAATGGTGACCGATTGGGAGAAGGGGAGATGCAACGTGACCTGGGTGTCATGGTGCACCAGTCATTGAAAGCAAGCATGCAGGTGCAGCAGGCAGTGAAGAAAGCGAATGGTATGTTGGCATTCATAGCAAGAGGATTTGAGTTTAGGAGCAGGGAGGTTCTGCTGCAGTTGTACAGGGCCTTGGTGAGACCGCACCTGGAGTATTGTGTGCAGTTTTGGTCTCCTAACCTGAGGAAAGACGTTCTTGCCTTAGAGGGAGTACAGAGAAGGTTCACCAGATTAATCCCTGGGATGGCGGGACTTGCATATGAGGAAAGACTGGATAGACTGGGCTTGTACTCGCTGGAATTTAGAAGACTGAGGGGGGATCTTATAGAAACATATAAAATTCTTAAGGGGTTGGAGAGGCTAGATGCGGGAAGATTGTTCCCGATGTTGGGGGAGTCCAGAACCAGGGGTCACAGCTTAAGGTTAAGGGGGAAGTCTTTTAGGACCGAGATGAGAAAACATTTCTTCACACAGAGAGTGGTGAGTCTGTGGAATTCTCTGCCACAGAAGGTAGTTGAGGCCAGTTCATTGGCTATATTTAAGAGGGAGTTAGATGTGGCCCTTTTTGCTAAAAGGATCAGGGGGTATGGAGAGAAGGCAGGTACAGGCTACTGAGCTGGATGATCAGCCATGATCATATTGAATGGCGGTGCAGGCTCGAAGGGCCGAATGGCCTACTCCTGCACCTATTTTCTATGTTTCTATAAAGTGGGAAAAACCTTGCATGGCAATGGAGAAGGGCACAGGGGGGTGCTACAATACAATACAATACAATATATCTTTATTGTCATTGTACAGGGGTACAACGAGATTGGGAATGCGCCTCCCATACGATGCAATAAATCAATTAGCTAATCAGTATTAATTTAAACAACCCAATGAAACAAATTAGAACAGTTTTAAAACAAAATAAAGTGCAAGTAGGTCTGTGCCGGTTCACTGTGCGATGTGACCATCCGGCTCAGCAGGACCGGTTCATAGCAGCTATGGCCCTGGGGATGAAGCTGTTCCTGGAGGTGCGGGCGTAGAAAGCCTTGTATCGTCTGCCCGATGGTAGAAGTTCGAACAGACTGTTGCAGGGGTGTGAAGAGTCTTTGTGGATGCTGGTGGCTTTTCTGAGGCATCGTGTATTGTAGATGCCCTCCAAGGCCGGTAGCTGTGTTCCGATAGTCTTATGAGCTCTATGGACTACCCGCTGAAGAGCTTTCCTCTCTGCCTCCATGCAGCTGAGATAGGTTACTCAGGCATAGCGGTGGCATGGACATAGCTGTCGCCTGTGCTGTAACCGTTTTAGCCCTATGATTATTTGGGTGATCCAAATGTCTGTTTGCTGCTGTTTATTTACATCCTTTCTTGCCAGCTTATCTTTACCAGTGAGGTCAACTGACAATAATAAGGAAACACATGAGATTGCAGATGCTGAAATCTGGAGCAAAACCAATGGACAAACTCAACAAGTCATACAGCATTTGTGGAACTAAAGGACCGCTGATTGAATTGAATAAATTTTATTAGCCAAATATGTATACATACAAGGAATTAGCCTTGGTGCTTTGCTCGCAAGTAACAACACGATGTACAGTAGTTGAAGTTTTGCGTTGTAACCCTGCATCAGGACATCCCAACCTAAAATGTCAATTATCCCATTACATCCACAGGTGCTGCTTGACTCATCGTGTCTAGCTAGCAGTTTTTCTTTTTGCTGATATTAATGATTTACTTTCAGTCTGTGGTTGGACTGATGGTGCAGACTAGTTTCAGTGGTGGTGGTTCCCCTTTGGATGAATAGGTCAGATCCACGGTTGTTATGAAAAGGGTTAATGCACTACTTCATCTTGCACTGTAAATTATGTCCAGGCTGGTGGATGAAATTGTCTTCTCTCTGCCAGTTGGAAGGGTGTAATGTGAAATGAGTTTAATCTTCTTAGATTTCCTGCTGGACACAGCCTGAGGCAAAGTACTGCTCCTAATTCAGCATAAACTGGCAATCACTGAGCAGTCAGGAGGATGATTGGTGTGGGCAATTGAACAATTTACACTGAGGTAGTAAAAAAAAAAACACTTTGAAAAGTGGACCGTAATGTGCCGAATTATGTTGGCTGTAGTTGATTGTTTTATAAAGAACTGCTTTTGTCAAGTAGTTTCCTTGGAACAATCCACCAATCTACTCAAGTGTGGGACTTGCTGAATAACAGCTGCTACCTGATATGTCACTTCACTTATCTGCTCCTCACAAGACTCTATGTGGAGTCCAATGATGGAGCCCAGTCTTTTGGCATTACCCAGATTTGCACTGGGGATACCACTTCTCCATCCTGTACAAGTCAGTACACAGTGGCAGAACTGGTAGAACTGCTGCCTTACAGTGCTAGAGACCTGGGTTCGATCCCGACCTCATGTGATGTCCGTGTGGAGTTTGCACAATCTCCCTGCGTTCATTTGGGTTACCTTCAGGTGCTCCAGTTTCTTCCCACATCCCAAAGATGTGCGGATTTGTAGGTTTAATTGGCCTCTGTAAAATTGCCAATAGTGTGCAGGAAGTGGATGCGAAAGTGCGACAACATAGAACTAGTGGGAACAGGTGATCAATGGTCAGTGTGAACCTGGTGGGGTGAAGAGCCTGTTTCCATACTGTATCTCTAAAACTATAACATACATTGCAATAGGGATAAGGGCACTTCAAACAAATGCAAAATATACCTAAAAATTTCACTGTCAGTTTGTTCACGTGTGAGTTGTGCTTGTGACACCTCCACATAAGTGCAGGTTTTCGTTGGTTGCCTTGCTTGCCGTGGTCCCTGTCGTTGTGGACGTTCTAGGTAGCAAAGACTGAGTCGCCGGTTTTCGTCAGCTCGCCATCGCCTATGTGGTAGGTTGTCTTAGCTTGTCGCGGGGATTGTCGTGGTCATTGTCGTGGACATTGTCGTACGTTTTTTTTTTTTGGCGATCTGCTACGACTTTGACAGTCACCGGCAATCGCCTAAAAAAATCGCCAAAGTGGGACAGACCCTTTACTGAGTCTGGGTCTGACAGGTTGTTTAGAAGATCCAGTGCATTATTCAATGCTGCAACCGCATCCAGTTCTGTATCGGGTGCGGGTTTGTTGCTGACAATTGAGAATCTTACAGTACAAACTATTTCACTTTGCTAAGCACAAAATTTGCTCCAATTTTTAATTCGTATAAAACCTGGAGCCACTAAATGCTTTAAAATTCTGCTGAAATAGCTTTGTTCTACTTTGTTGGAATGCAGTGTTTTGTACTGCTCAGAAGTTACTTTGTTGGGAGCTCAGCCACATTGAACTTGGCTAAGTTCAGCCTATTTAATGAATTACACATTAAGTTGGCCCCTGCAGGTATTCCTTTTCTGGATGAGCATCATAAAGGCATTTCCCTGTCCCTATTCACAGTCAATCAGGAAGAGCTTAAATAAAAACAGAAAATGTTGGAAACTCTCAGCACTTCAAGTTACATCTATGAAAAGAGAAATAATGTTTCAGAACAAAGACCATCAGAGTTAGGAAAGTGAGAAAGTACGTTAGTATTAATTTGCAAGGAGAGTTGGAAAGTAGCAAATAGAATATGATTCTCATTCTTGGACAACTTGAAAATGGGAGAGTAGCCAATGTTATTCTTTATTTAAGAAGAGCACTAGGAATAATCCTTATTGTGAGCCATTGAAAAGCTCACTATTAGTCATGGAAAAGCTAGTAAAAGATTCTAGGGAATAGGATTTACTCGCATTTGATGAAGCATGGTCTTATTAGACATAATCAGCTTGGGGTCATGACAAAGATGATTGAGGGTATGGCAGTGGATGCTGTCTACATCGGTATTAGCAAGGTATTAGACAAGGTCCCCATAGAAGACTGATCCACAAGATTAAGATACTTGGAATCTGTGGTGACGTGGTAGATTGGATTTAACATTGGCTTTTAGTTTACAGATGACACAAAATTTGGTGGTGTTGTGGATAGTGAAGTTTGGAGGATAGAGAGACCAAGGAAGAGTAAGTTTATGATTTTGGCTTGCTGTACCTGACTTGACACTGAATTCTTCATTCTTACTAGCATTTCCTGGTTCATGTTCTTCAATCTGAATGGAGACACGCAATTGCTGACTCTGTTCATATCTAACACAAATGTCTTTAGATGCTTTTACACTGCTCCAAATTCCAAGCAATTTCCAGTACAAAGTCTTAAAGAAATTAAATAGGTAAGAGGCACCTTTACTGAAAGTGCAGTTTGCTGTTTAGTGGAATTCTCTCCAGCATCCATTCTTCACAGAGAGAAAAAGAATGATTATTGAATCCAACCATCTAAAATATGTGTGTAGAAGATTAAGCAGAAATAACTGTAATAATTAAAAAAAATATTAAGTTAATTAAAATTATGAATAAAGTTGAAGAAATAGATCAATAAATAGGAATGCAAAATCCAGGCAGGCAATAACAATATAACAATATAAAATAAAATATTTATTTAAAATGGAAAGAAACATATTTTAAGGACAATTGATGTTGAATATATGATTTCCAGGTATCCTTATTCTTGCAATGCCATGAGATCTCCTTTGAGAACTAATGAAATATCTACTGGTATCTACAGAGTAGGATTTGGGTCACTATACCACACATAAATTCAATATAACCATTTACTAACCAGCACCCAGTTAAACCTGCAACAATTCACATTTGTGGTGAGAACACTTTCTGTAACCATGAAAATTGTAACCATGACAAAAATCTCAAGGTCTTGAATTAAACTGATGTTCTGTGACTTGACTAAGATCAAAGCAATAGACCCTAAAATATCCAGCATCTTCAAGAGCATATTGCCCTTTTTAAGGGATGTCTGGTGAACAGGTATTGACTCATGATAAATGGATGTTCATTTTATCTCAACACCTGAACAAATGCCTTTTACAAAAGTTTCCCTTGACCTGGCGGTGCTATCGAAAATAATGTTTGCTCAGATGACAGTGGCAAGACGAGCCATGACTGAATCACAAAAGACCAATATAAGCGAATTGGAAGAGGGAAGACAGATGCTTTGACCTTCACCTTTGAGAAGATCAACTCAATAACTCCGTCAGGAAAGGTTAAGTATAATACAGAACACCGACCTCTGTTCTGTAAACACTCCTCAGTTTTCACATTTTATGTCTCAGCTCCATAATCACATATTTTAGCCCAAACAAGAGTCCAAGGTTGTTTGGAAATTGATGGAAAAGTTTATTATCAGTGAGTTCAGGTGTACTCTCATTACCAAATTTTCTGAAGGTGTAAAGGATCATCTACAAGTAAGTGATAAGATTTGTGTGTCTGCTGCACTAAAATGAGAGACAGGTTCCCTTCCCTGATAATCCAACACTTTCACTATCATTTGCTGATGGATTTCATTGGTGACATTTCTCTTTTGCTTCAAATCAACATCTACCACATTGCAAAATACATTGGAAATGTAAAGCTAAAAACTTGAAAATAATCGCACTGGATCAGGCGTTTTGCAAGATTCTGATAGAATCTGACTTAACCTTCCACATCCTTTATTGGACAAACCTGGCACAAGATCGAAGATTTCATTGACTTCAATCTGATTTGTATGTCTATAGTTTCAAAGGCTAAAAGAAAAGAGGCAATGTTTTAAATGATTTCATTTTAAAAATATTTTTTTATTATACATGTGGTTTGTATGGTATTATATTTTTTAAACGATTGTAACAATTTTTTTAATTGTACTTTTAATTGTACTTTGTACTTGACACCATTCAGATAATAATCTGCCTTCTTGTTCTTACCACCAAAGTGGATAACCTCACATTTATCCACATTAAACTGCATCTGCCATGCATCTGCCCACTCACACAACCTGTCCAAGTCACCCTGCATCCTCATAGCATCCTTCTCACAGTTCACACTGCCACCCAGCTTTGTGTCATCTGCAAATTTGCTAATGTTACTTTTAATCCCTTCATCTAAGTCATTAATGTACATTGTAAATAGCCGCGGTCCCAGCACCGAGCCTTGCGGTACCCCACTAGTCACTGCCTGCCATTCTGAAAGGGACCAGTTAATCCCTACTCTTTGTTTCCTGTCTGCCAACCAATTTTCTATCCATGTCAGCACCCTATCCCCAATACCATGTGCTCTAATCTTGCCCACTAATCTCCTATGTGGAACCTTATCAAAGGCTTTCTGAAAGTCCAGGTACACTACATCCGCTGGCTCTCCCTTGTCCATTTCCTAGTTACATTTTCAAAACATTCCAGAAGATTAGTCAAGCATGATTTCCCCTTCGTAAATCCGTGCTGACTCGGAACGATCCTGTTAATGCTATCCAAATGTTCTGCAATTTTTTATTTTATAATTGACTCCAGCATCTTCCCCACCACTGATGTCAGGCTAACTGGTCTATAATTTCCCGTTTTCTCTCTCCCTCCTTTTTTAAAAAATGGGATAACATTAGCTACCCTCCAATCCACGCATCCTTGTGAAGCACCAATGTTGAGGATTATCGTAGAGGATGACTTGTCCCCTATCCTTGCTGATTATGGTCTGTTGGTCAGAAAGTCAAGGATCCAGTTGCAGAGATGAATGCTCTCTCCAAGTCAGGTCTTTAGCCAACCTTTATTTGTGTGACTGATTCGTGATTTTATCATTATAATTTACTGTATTCTATTATATGATAATTTACTGTATTATATTATATGATAATTTACTGTATTCTATTATATAATATCCAAATAATAATAATGCATGCTTGCTTTCATCAGTCAGGGTGCCAACGATAAACGTTGGGAAGTCAAGTTGCAGTTACATAAACCTTTCAAATCGCCCACATTTGGAGAATTGTGTATAGTTCCAGTCACCGTATTACAGGAAGGACATGAAGGATTTGGAGGATTTGCAGAAGAGATTCATTATATGTTTTCTGGATTAGAGAGTATTTGGTATAAGGGGAGGTTGGACAAATTCGGATTGTGTTTAATTGCAGCGTTGGAGGCTGAGGGGCAAGCTGACAGAAACATAGAAACATAAAAAATAGATGCAAACATAGAAACATAGAAACATAGAAAATAGGTGCAGGAGTAGGCCATTCGGCCCTTTGAGCCTGCACCGCCATTCAATATGATCATGGCTGATCATTCAGCTCAGTAGCCTGTACCTGCCTTCTCTCCATACCCCCTGATCCCTTTAGCAAAAAGGGCCACATCTAACTCCCTCTTAAATATAGCCAATGAACTGGCCTCAACTACCTTCTGTGGCAGAGAATTCCACAGACTCACCACTCTCTGTGTGAAGAAATGTTTTCTCATCTCGGTCCTAAAAGACTTCCCCCTTATCCTTAAGCTGTGACCCCTGGTTCTGGACTCCCCCAACATCGGGAACAATCTTCCCGCATCTAGCCTCTCCAACCCCTTAAGAATTTTATATGTTTCTATAAGATCCCCCCTCAGTCTTCTAAATTCCAGCAAGTACAAGCCCAGTCTATCTAGTCTTTCATATCATATCATATCATATATATACAGCCGGAAACAGGCCTTTTCGGCCCTCCAAGTCCGTGCCGCCCAGTGATCCCCGTACATTAACACTATCCTACACCCACTAGGGACAATTTTTACATTTACCCAGTCAATTAACCTACATACCTGTACGTCTTTGGAGTGTGGGAGGAAACCGAAGATCTCGGAGAAAACCCACGCAGGTCACGGGGAGAACGTACAAACTCCTTACAGTGCAGCACCCGTAGTCAGGATCGAACCTGAGTCTCCGGCGCTGCATTCGCTGTAAAGCAGCAACTCTACCGCTGCGCTACCGTGCCGCCCAACATTTCCTCATATGTAAGTCCCGCCATCCCAGGGATCAATCTGGTGAACCTTCTCTGTACTCCCTCTAAGGCAAGAACGTCTTTCCTCAGGTTAGGAGACCAAAACTGCACACAATACTCCAGGTGCGGTCTCACCAAGGCCCTGTACAACTGCAGCAGAACCTCCCTGCTCCTAAACTCAAATCCTCTTGCTATGAATGCCAACATACCATTCGCTTTCTTCACTGCCTGCTGCACCTGCATGCTTGCTTTCAATGACTGGTGCACCATGACACCCAGGTCACGTTGCATCTCCCCTTCTCCCAATCGGTCACCATTCAGGTAATACTCTGCTTTCCTGTTCTTGCCGCCAAAGTGGATAACCTCACATTTATCCACATTATATTGCATCTGCCATGCATTTGCCCACTCGCCTAATCTATCCAAGTCACTCTGCAGCCTCCTAGCATCCTCCTCGCAGCTAACACTGCCACCCAGCTTCGTGTCATCCGCAAACTTAGAGATGTTGCATTCAATTCCCTCGTCCAAATCATTAATATACACTGTAAATAACTGGGGTCCCAGCACTGAGCCTTGCGGTACCCCACTAGTCACTGCCTGCCATTCCGAAAAGGACCAGTTTATTCCTACTCTTTGCTTCCTGTCCGCCAACCAATTTTCTATCCACCTCAACACTGAACCCTCAATACCGTGTGCTTTAAGTTTGTACACCAATCTCCTTTGTGGGACCTTGTCGAAGGCCTTCTGAAAGTCCAGATATAACACATCGACTGGTTCTCCCTCATCCACTCTACTAGTTACATCCTCGAAAAATTCTATAAGATTCGTCAGACATGATTTGCCTTTGGTAAATCCATGCTGACTTTGTCCGATGATTTCACCACTTTCCAAATGTAATGCTATCACATCTTTAATAACTGACTCTAGCATTTTCCCCACTACCGATGTTAGGCTAACTGGTCTATAATTCCCCGTTTTCTCTCTCCCTCCCTTTTTAAAAAGTGGGATTACATTAGCTACCCTCCAGTCCTCAGTCCAAGAGGAAGGCATTCGGCCCCTCAAGCCAGCACCGACATTCAGTGTGATCATGGCTGATCATCCACAATCAGTAACCTGTGCCCAACTTCTCCCTATATTCCTTGATTCCACTAGCCCCTAGAGCTCTATCTAACTTTCTCTTAAATTCATCCAGTGATTTGGCCTCCACTGCCCTCTGTGGCAGAGATTCCACAAATTCACAACTCTCTGGGTGAAAAAGTTCCTTCTCACGTCAGTTTTAAATGGCCTCCCCTTTATTCTAAGACTGTGGCCTCTGGTTCTGGACTCCCCCAACATTGGGAACATTTTTCCTGCATCTAGCTTGTCCAGTCCTTTTATAATTTTATATGTCTCTATAAGATCCCCTCTCATCCTAAACTCCAGTGAATACAAGCCTAGTCTTTTCAATCTTTCCACATATGACAGTCCTGCCATCCCAGGGATCAATTTCATGAACATACGCTGCACTGCCTCAATTACAAGGATGTCCTTCCTCAAATTAGGAGAACAAAACTGTACACAATACTCCAGATGTGGTCTTACCAGGGCCCTATACAACTGCAGAAGAACCTCTTTACTCCTATACTGAAATCCTCTCAGAAGTATATAAAATTATGAGGAGTAGATAAATTAGATAGATTATTTTTCCTCAGAGTGGGAAATTACAAATACAAGAGGACATAGATTTGTGGTAAGAGGGGGAAAGTTTGAGGGAGATTTACATGGGAATTTTCTTTTACACAGAGTTGCAGGTTCCTGAAAATTGCTGCTTTGGGAAGTGGTAGTAATGGATATGATAGCAAAATTTAAGATGTAATTAAACAGACAAATGAACAGGCAGAGAAAGGAGGCATGTTGGCCATGTGCAAGCTGATGTGCAGTTTAAATTAGCATCATGTGTTGGCAAAGACATCTTGGGCTGATTGTTCAATGTTTTATGCTCTATCCACATAGGTTCTATTTTATTAATAACTGCTTTACTTTATCCTGCTGCCTTAATGTTGTCTATAATTACATTATATTTCATTATGCTGTCTCCAGTTATGCTATTTTATTTTTTCTGATTTTACTAAGTATATTGTAGCATACAAAGTTTAATTGTAAGTTCTGCTGTAGCCACGTCTTGATAATCCTGACTTTAGCTGGTTCCTTGCCAAGTGTTGTTGCTGTTTCTTTCTTTGTGATATAGATATTGCTGTGCTCATGGAGTCATGAAGTCACAGAATCAAGGAATTACCAGACTGAAACAGGCTATTTGGTCCAACTAACCAGTGGTCACCCTTATACATTCATCTCTTCCCTTAGCGCTTGCTCCATAACTCTCCGTGCAAATGATTCAAGTGCTCGAGCAGGCATTTCTGAGATCCTGAAGATAGACACAAAAAGCTGGAGTAACTCAGCGGGACAGGCAGCATCTCTGGAGAGAAGGAATGGGTGACATTGTGGGTCAAGACCCTTCTTCAGACATACTGTCAGTGATCCAGCTTCAACCACTCTCTCAGGCAGTGCATTCCCGGAACATACAAATCTCTGGCTGAAGAAGGCACTCCTGATATCCCCACCAAATCTCTTTCTCATTACTTTACCTCCTCTGGTTTTATCTATCTCTGATATGGGGAAAGGTTTCCTTGTCTACCCTATTTATACCTTAATAATCTTGTATACATAAATCATGTCCCCTTATAACCCCATCTGCTCCAGGGAGCAAAGGAATAGCTTCTCTGGTCTCCTCTCATAACTGAATTGCTCCATTCCAGGCAATATCCTGGTGAATTTTCTCTGAGCTCACTCCAATGCTATCACATCATTTCTATATCTTCGTGACCAGAACTGCATGCCATACTCCAGATAAAGATTTTATAAACTTGGAGCGTAATCTCCAACTTCAACCAGGACCTCAACCATTCTTGTTCCTATGTCATTGATACCTATAAATGCCATGATCTCTGGCTGTTCACCCTCCCCTTTCAGACCACCCTGCATTCTCTCTAGGACATCTTTGACCCTAGCACCAAAGAGACAACATACCAGCCTGAAGTTTCCACTTACTGCCCTTCCTGGTGGTCACCCATCTCCTCTCTTTCTGTACCTGTGGAGTGACCAGCTCACTGAATGGCCCATCTATTACATTCTCCACAACCTGGCTGGTCCATGAGGAATCCATGCCTAGGTGCAGCTGTGCTAAGCGCCCTACAGAAGTTGCAGCTCGACACACATCCTGCAGGCGCATTCACTGGCAATGCCTCTGTTCTCTCACATTCAGCAGGGGAAGCTCATCACTGCCCTAGCCTCCATAACCTATGACTATTCCCTTTGACTAAATCAGGTGAATAGAGAAAAAAATAGTAACCTTGTCATTACTCACCCTTGTCACCAAAGCCTGCACTTCAGCATCAACTCAGGCCCTCTCAAAAAGGCTTCTCCCACGATAGCTTGCCTCCCTTTTGTACATTGCTGCTCTCTTACCCTTTTTACACAGTTCCTCCTCCTCCTCTGCAGCATCATCATCTTCATCCTTTTGAATCGCCATGACATAGAAGCTGATGGACTAAATGCTTGTAAATGGGACTAGTACAGATAAGTACAATGGTCAGCACAGGCATTGTGGACTGAAGGGCCTGATTCTGTGCTGATTAACTCTGTGCCTCCCAATGACTCCAAAGGCATTCTGTAGATCTGATAATGATTTAAAGCTAAATGTCTCTACCTTGTTCTGAAGCCTTCCCTGGTGTTGGCTCTTTTATCATTGAAAGTTGCTTTTTGCATTCCAGTATTTCTCCACCTCTGGAGCCTTGACCATTTCCATTGTTCCACCACAGGTGGCAGCATTTGACTAACTGGTGCTCTGCTATGGAATTCTTCCTCCAACCTTTTTCTGTCTCTTTGTTCTTAAGATTCTCCTTAAAACCTATCTGCTTGCCCAGAATGTGATTTTTTTAAATTTTGTGGCCTGGTGTCAGAATTTTGCATGGTAACAATGCTTGTGTTTGAAGCTTTACAGTTAGTGGTGTTATATAAATGCATGGTGTAATAATAATAGGAGCCCAATGGCAGGAAAAAAGTTTTTAATCTATGCAACATCTCTTCGTTTTAGCATTTAGAAGAGATATTTGTTTTAAAACATCTTTCAAATTGTCTTGTCAGTGTTCAGACCAAAGGTGCATGGAGTGAGGATTGCAAGGGAAATGACATGAGATAGGTTTCTCAGATTTGTAGTTGTCATTGTATTTTAGTTTCTTTCAATTTATGATAGATTTGTTTGGTCTTCCCCTGTGTAGCAAAAACAACATTATAAATATATTTTACCACATTAAAAAAAACCTAAACACAATGGGGAACCCTTTGCTCTTTATCAAGGGTGAAACAATTGAGCAGATGTATATCAAAGATGCAATGGGTAGCAGTGATAACAACCTGATTAATATGGTATTTCAAATCTGGAGAACCTGATAGACAAGCAGATGATTTCCCCGGCTAGGACTAGATCCAAAGGTGTAATGGATGACACTTTTCATTACCTGTGACTCATTTAGAGATGCAACCTTCAATGCCATCTTAATTTGTGAAGAAGGGCAGCACGGTGGCACAGCGGTATAGTTGCTGCCTTACAGCGAATGCAATGCCAGAGTCCCGGGTTCGATCCCGACTACGGGTGCTGTCTGTACGGAGTTTGTACATTCTCCCCGTGACCTGCGTGGGTTTTCTCCGAGATCTTCAGTTTCCTCCCACACTCCAAAGAAGTGCAGGTTAATTGGCTTGGTAAATGTTTTAAAAAAATTGTCCCTAGTGGGTGTAGGATAGTGTTAATAAGCGGGGATTGCTGGTCGGCGCAGACCCGATGGGCCGAAGGGCCTGTTTCCACTATATCTCTAAACTAGACTAAAGAAGTCAGAGCAGGAACATATCTCAAAAGTACCGTCAATCATAGAGAGTATTTGATAGATTTCTCACTCGCATATTAAAATCTTGCTGTGTAGTGATATCAATAAAAGGATTTGAATGTAATATTCTGCTTCTTATGTCAATAAACTGGCCAAAGTCATGGTGAGTAATTTCAGTTTACTAAATTTAGGAGTTTACTCTAAGTTTCTGCTCTTTTAGATAAGGTATTCAATTTCTTTGACACATGCCAACGACTTTATTTAGGCTTGGGTTGATGGCTGTGAAGATGTGCCACAGAATCTCCCAGTTGGCCTTGTTATACAAACAGGTGTTCATTTATGAGACTTATCTTTTTGCCGTTGCTCAGTAACCATGATCTCTGTGGAATTGTGATCCGAAGATCAAGTACCTGAGACTAATCAGGCTTTTATTTCATCACCACAACTCAGGAATATATCAAAACCAGGGTATCTTAATTAGTGGATAGATTTAAAGATTGGCTACCATAAGGCAATAGACAATAGACAATAGGTGCAGGAGTAGGCCATTCGGCCCTTCGAGCCAGCACCGCCATTCAATGTGATCATGGCTGATCATTCTCAATCAGTACCCCGTTCCTGCTTTCTCCCCATACCCCCTGACTCCGCTATCCTTAAGAGCTCCGTCTAGCTCTCTCTTGAATGTATTCAGAGAATTGGCCTCCACTGCCCTCTGAGGCAGAGAATTCCACAGATTCACAACTCTCTGACTAAAAAAGTTTTTCCTCATCTCTGTTCTAAATGGCCTACCCCTTATTCTTAAACTGTGGCCCCTGGTTCTGGACTCCCCCAACATTGGGAACATGTTTCCTACCTCTAATGTGTCCAACCCCTTAATAATCTTATATGTTTCGATAAGATCCCCTCTCATCCTTCTAAATTCCAGTGTATACAAGCCTAGTCGCTCCAGTCTTTCAACATATGACAGTCCCGCCATTCCGGGAATTAACCTAGTAAACCTACGCTGCACGCCCTCAATACGAAGAATATCCTTCCCCAAATTTGGAGACCAAAACTGCACACAGTACTCCAGGTGCGATCTCACTAAGGCCCTGTACAACTGCAGAAGGACCTCTTTGCTCCTATACTCAACTCCTCTTGTTATGAAGGCCAACATTCCATTGGCTTTCTTCACTGCCTGCTGTACCTGCATGCTTCCTTTCAGTGACTGATGCACTAGGACACCCAGATCACGTTGTACGTCCCCTTTTCCTAACTTGACACCATTCAGATAATAATCTGCCTTCCTATTCTTACCACCAAAGTGGATAACCTCACACATATCCACATTAAACTGCATCTGCCAAGCATCCGCCCACTCACACAACCTGTCCAAGTCACCCTGCAACCTCATAGCATCTTCCTCACAGTTCACACTGCCACCCAGCTTTGTATCATCTGCAAATTTGCTAATGGTACTTTTAATCCCTTCATCCAAGTCATTGATGTACATTGTAAATAGCTGCGGTCCCAACACCGAGCCTTGCGGTATCCCACTAGTCACTGCCTGCCATTCTGAAAGGGACCCATTTATCCCCACTCTTTGCTTTCTGTCTGTCAACCAACTTTCTATCCAGGCCACAAGAATTCAGCTCAAAAAGTGTGGCTGTGTTCACTTATCCAGCATGATGTATATTTCAAAGTCAATAATTTGCCTTGAGGTAATTTTAATAGCCATTTAGTACCACACAGATGATGTGTAACTGGGAGTAAAATGCTACCAGGCTGTAGTTGCAATGATCCACGTCTACCCATATGATATAGCAATGTGTCGCAGCAGTGGTTCAAAAATTTGAACTGATTAGGTTGAGACAGTGAGGGGAGAAGATCGGGCTAATTAATTTTAGTCAGGCTTCTATCATCAAATGGTAACATAGTCAAGTCATTGATTGGTTTTTACCTAGTTCGTAGTTTAATTTGATGCTGGTCACTGTGAAGAAAATAATTGGTAATTATCAGGGGCAATCAATAAAAAGATAACAACTGTGCTGAAGCACACATAGAGGAACAAAGAGATTTGGCCAGCACATTCTCGGAAACTACTTGTCATCTCATTGCTGTACTGCAATGTCACCAGCTCGGGTTTGTGGCTACATTATTTAGAAAGTTTTGGAAGTCTATCTGAAGAATAAGAGCATATTGCAAAGGCTGCCCTGGTGCTCTGCATTCTTTACAGAATTAAAGCACTTTTATAATAACTTACTGATTACCCTTCATTATCATGAATAGGGATTGGGGAAGATACTGAGACAAAGACTTCCTCTGAATCCATATCTAATAAGTAGAAATATGTGCCTGCTTAAAATCAAAATATTTTTAGTGCACTGAGGGCATTATCTTTATTTTTATATTAATCCTTTCTTAGTGCTTCTACGATAGACTGCACGGTCTGTTTTGGTGTTACAACAATTTTATAGGTAGGAGGTAACGTATAAACAATTACAATCGAACAATAGTTCTCTTTGTGTAGGGAGGACCTGCAGATGCTGGTTTACAGCGAAGACAGACACAAAAAGCTGGAGTAACTTGGCGGGACAGGCAGCATCTCTGGAGAGAAGGAATGGGTGATGTTTTGTGTCAAGACCCCCCTTCTTCAGACTGAGAGTCAGGGAGAAGGAAACGAGATATGGAAGGATGCAAAGAACATGGAAGGTGTGAAAAGACCAGATGAAAGCAGACCGAAGGTATCACAAAATGCTGGAGTAACTCAGCGGGTCAGGCAGCATCTCTGGAGTTACCCGCTGAGTTACTCCAGCATTTTGTGATACCTTTGATTTGTACCGGCATCTGCAGTTATTTTCTTACACAGATGAAAGTAGACTATGATCAAGGAAATGTACTATGGTTCATTGTTGGATGAGGGAAAGGTGACAATAAGGCCAACAAATGGTAAAATTAATCAGGAGCACAGTGAAACTAGAAGGAGAACTAGGGTGGGGGTGGGACGGAGAGAGAGTGAAAGCGAGGATTACTTGAATTTGGAGAAATCAATATTCATACCACTGGGTGTAAGCTGCCCAATCAAAATATGAAGTGCTGTTCCTCCAATTTGTTTTTGGCCTCTCTTTGTCAGTGGAGGAGGTTGAGGATAGAAAGGTCAGAATGGGAGGGGGAGTTGTCTTTGATTGACTTCTCCCACTCCACTAACCTGAATAGTACAAATGCTCGCATGTGTTTAGGAATGTACTGCCTTAAGGGTGTTGTCTCCGTCTAGTATTAACTATGTGAAATTGTAGCAAATGCATGTTGTACCCTACTACTGAGTTGACCAGACTTGGGTGTGGACCTTATTGCTGTATGTGGCCATCCTGTGTTCAGCATGGGCGACTGAGATTGAATTTCTACCCCTTACATGTCTGGATTTTAAGTTTTAATTAGTCCTGATTGTCAGGAACATCATCATTAGTTGGCATCTGAAAGAAGCAGAGTGGGTGTCAGAATCCCTGTATAAGAAATATCCAAATTAAATCGTGGAAATTATATGACACAGGAAAACATCAGGTCATTCAGACAATTCAATCATCAACATGCCCGTATGGGTTGATAACGAGTACATGATCTAATCTCACCCTCAGCACCAGGTCCATAGACCTGTCGTCATGGCTCTTCAATCCACATTCAAATATTGTTTAAATGTGCTGACTGGTTATTTCACCCTCACTATTTTCATGAGTTCCAACACCTAATGCCCTCAGGGCGAAAAATAAATCCTCATATCCACTCTAATCCTTGCACCAATTATTTTAAAACCATGCACCCTAGTTTCTGAGACTTCTACCAATGGGAATGTCCTTTATAATTTCTCTGTGTAGGCCTCTCATTGTTTTATCTAACTCAATTAATTATTTTCTTGGCTTTCTCCATTCTAAGGGAAGCATCCATAGATACATAAACAATAGGTGCAGGCGAAGGCCCTTCGAGCCAGCACTGTCATTCAATGTGATCGTGGCTGATCATCCACAAGCAGTACTCTGTTCCTGCCTTCTCCCCATATTCTTCGATTCCGCTAGCCCTAAGAGCTCTATCTAAATCTCTTTTGAATCATATCATATCATATATATACAGCGCGGAAACAGGCCTTTTCGGCCCACCAAGTCCGCGCCGCCCAGCGATCCCCGCACATTAACACTATCCTACACCCACTAGGGACAATTTTTTACATTTACCCAGTCAATTAACCTACATACCTGTACGTCTTTGGAGTGTGGGAGGAAACCGAAGATCTCGGAGAAAACCCACGCAGGTCACGGGGAGAACGTACAAACTCCTTACAGTGCAGCACCCGTAGTCAGGATCGAACCTGAGTCTCCGGCGCTGCATTCGCTGTAAAGCAGCAACTCTACCGCTGCGCTACCATGCCGTGACATAAACATCCACTGCAGTGGATTCCACATTCCTCTGTGATGGAAGGCAATAAAGTTCAATCTTCTTCTTCTTTCCCCGTCGGGATGATCGAAACTCCTGCGTCGGGGCGGTTGAAACTCTCTCCGCGGCATGGAGCTCCCGAATCGGCCTCTCCTTACCAGAGACCGTGGGCTTCATGATGTTAAAGTCCATAGGTCCCGCGGTTGAAGCTTCGATCCCTGGCAAAGGGATCGCAAGCTCCGCGATGTTAAAGTCCCGCAGGCTTGGAGCGCCGGGTCGGTTTCTAGGAAAGGTCGCCAACTCCATGATGTTAGGCTGTAGTGGGGACGGAGATACAATACAGAAAATATTTATATCTCCGTCGAGGTAAGAGATTGAAAAAAAGTTTCTCCCTCACTCCACCCCACATAAAACAAACCAAGGAACACTAAAACATACTTTTAACACATACTGAAAATAACAAAAACGAAGAAAGGACAGACAGATTTGGCGAGGCAGCCACTGCCTGTAATGTGGCAATTAGGACTCCACGTAACACTCCAGATATGTTGCAATCGTTCAAGCAAAACTTCCCAGCTATTTTCTATACCTCAGCAAATAAAGGTAAGTATCCCATATGCCATTTTAAGCACTTGATTGACCAGTCTTGATATAAGGTCTGTGGACATTAGCATCAAAGCCCTCCGATTTCCGGCACCTGCTAGTAGCCTCCCATTTATTTATCCCCTTTCTTTGCTGCTGCTCCGCTCCTTGTACTTCTCTTGGTGAAATTCCATCCGTCACTTTACTGCCATTTAAAGTTTTCCTCCTGACTTCAAATGCACATCCAATCTTTTATATTATCTGCAAACTGCTTTGTCATTCCTCCGCATAAATCATCAATATGTACGGGAAGCTAAGCAACAAGGAACCAAGTATTGAGCCCTGTGGAATCCCACAGGAAAAGATTTCTGGATGCAAATATATTCATCAGCCATTACCATTTGCTCTCTGTCACTGAGGCAATTTTGGATTCAGTTTATCATTCATCTTTGGATCCCATGAGCTCCAAGTTTCTTAGCCAGCCTGCCACATAGCACCCTGTCAAAATACTTGCTGTCAAGTCTATGAAACACACTGCCCTCATCAACCCTGATTGTTCCTTTCCCAAAATATTCAAATTGCCTAGACACAAACCTCCCTTTACAAATCTTTGCTAAATGTTTCCGATTAATCCTTGCAAGTAAAGCTGTCCCTCAGAAATGATTCCAATAATTTGCCCATCTTTGAGTTTAAACTAAATAATTCCTTGGTTCATCCATTCTAATACTCCTTCCAACTATTCTCTTCCCCCAAACAAAATCCCACTTTCTGGGCTTGCTGTACACAAAATGAAAAGATTCTGTAGAATATAATTAAAAAAATTCCAAGCCTCTATTTCTTTCAGACTGAATTGTACTGGAAATTGATATCCTCCAGTATTACTGTATTTTATCTTTCCCCAGCAGAGTTTAGAGATACAGCTTGGAAACAAGCCCTTCGGCCCATCGTGTCCGTGGGTCAACCAGCAATCACCCATACACTAATTCTATCCTACACACACAAGACAATTTACAGAAGTCAATTAATCTACAAACCTGCGCGTCTTTGGAATGTGGGAGGAAACCAGAGCACCAGGTGAAAACCCATACGGTCACAGGGAAAACGTACAAACTCCATATGGACAGCACCCGTGGTCAGGATGAACCAGATTCTCTGGTGCTGTAAAGCCGTAACTCTACCACTGTGCTACTTTACCGCCCAAACAGATGCCACAGACAGTAAATTCCATGCATTTATGTGCATCCTGTTAAGCAAAGTCAGATTCATTTTTCTTCAACCAGTCTCCATTTGCTTTGCCTCGCTAATGCTAATTTTCAGTTTTCTATTTCTTATTCTGCTTTCCTTATTCTGCTTTTCTCCCTTCTAAATTTATACTCATTTTTCCATTCCCCTGCCATGATGGTTTAAACACTCCCCAGGTGACACAGTGGTGCAATTGTAGAGTTGATGCCTTACTGTGCTAGAGAACCTGGGTTTGATCCTGACTATGAATGCTGTCTGTACAGAGTCTGTAGGTTCTCCCTGTGATCATGTGGGTTTTCCCCAGGTGCTCTGGTTTCCTCCTACATTCCTAAGATATGCTGGTTTGTCAGTTAAATGGCTTCAGTAAAAATTGTCCTTAGTGTGTAGGATAGAACTAGTGGATGGGTGATCGCTGATCAGCACGCACTCGATGGGCTGAAGGGGCCTGTTTCCAAGCTGCATCTCTAAACTAAACAGCACAAACATGCCCTTGGGGATCTTGGTTCTGAGTCCACCTAGCTGCAATATGTTTGAATTCAGAAACCCTCCCTTCTCCTGACTTGGGAACAAACAGCCAAGAATAAACCCCTCTCTCTGGCCACCTCCATTGGCACCAAACTATTTTGTGGATTTTGGAAATTATTACCTTGTGAGATCTTGTTTCTTTGAGTTAAAAGCTGCCTGCAGGATCTCATCTGCTTTTACTAACTTTACCATTTGTACTGACATGAGTTGTCACCTCTTGTTCCTCCTCTTCCCTGCCGGAAGGTTTTTGCAGTCACTCAAAAGTATTCTTGGCCTTGGCACCAGAGTGCACCATTCTGGAATCCTGACTGTGCCAGGATTCTGCTAGTTTACGGTAAGTGTAGAGTCACCTGTAACTGCTTCTCTCTGAACCTTCCTCAGTGCACTGTTTTGGATGTACTTCCAGGAGGTATCCTTGTCCCCACCAGCATTCAGAACTGAAAACTGGTTAGAGAGTAGAGTCACACAGAGTGGAAATAGGCTCGACCCAACTTGCCCACATCGACCAACATGTTCCACCTACAGTAGAAACTTTTACAAAAAATTATCAATAAATACTTTATTCAATAAATAAATATATACCAACATGTTCCATCTACAGTAGAAACTTTTCAAAAAATTATCAAAAAATACTTTATTCAAGAAATAAATATATACAAAAACATGTTCCTTCCAAAACTCCATCCGACATTCTCGGAGGCCATACATACATTCAATACATATATTCGATACACCAATTACACAAAATTACCCACCACCCTTGCCATTCATGTGGCCCACTGGCGTGGAATCCCTTCCCTTATTTTGAGGGGTGTCTCCACCACACCCTGCCCCCCCTCCCATGTCCAGCAGCAGAAGGACCCTAGACTGTGGCCCTCCCCCACAGAGCCTTGGCGTTGGCTGCACCAAGCTTCAGTGTGTCCCTCAGCATGTACTCCTGCAGTCTGCAGTGGGGAGTAAGATGCCTTGCGAGGTCTCCTACAATACCTGCTTATCCTTTTTGTCGACTGGGCATTATCCAGCCCTTTCTGCCTGCATTCTCTAGCAATGTGGAGTGACCACCTCCTGAAATGTGCTACCCTTGAGGAATCATGCCTCATTTTAACACCCCCATTGATTCCACAATGCCTCTAAATGTGTCAGAATAGTTCTGACCTTGTGTGGCTTGGGGGGAAACTGGCGGTTTTCCACCAACATAATTAGCAGATTAACCAGAAAATCCATCTGCCCCTCCAGTATGGTGCATGATTCTGACTAATTACATTGCTGGTATCATTATGTCCCAGCATCTATATACCCTTCAGCTTGGAATGTTAGGTGATCTGCTGGTTGACTTTTATCCAGCTAATGCATCCCTTTTACAAAAAACTTCCAAAAAGCCCACAGCATTACCAGGTCAGCGCACTAAAGTGATAATGAAGGGTGTACATGCCATTAAGCAGAATATTTTGAACTTTTGATACAGTTCGTTGGCTGCAGATTCACCAAAAGCAGATTCCTAGTTGCTGCCTCATATATCTTTGGCTCTAATGTGGATGTAATTAAGCTGAAAGACGATGCTTCATTTACAAAACCAAAATATGCTAGCTTTATGTTATGGATGCATTTTATGTGATTAAACCTTGACTTTATTTTGCAAGCAACAATTAACTATTATTTTAGTTCTATAAAAGACATTGACATAAATATTTGGCATTGTAAACCCAATATTAATACAGTGATGTTTCTGAGCTGAGATTAAGCGAGGGATGTGGAAAAATGTCCAATGGAAACTCTTATGATTCAATATGATGGAACAATAAATTACTCCTTCTGAATTATGTGTTCAAGGTCTTCACATGATGGTGACGTGCTACATTAGCTGAAAGACCTAATGCAAAAATGCAATTTAGAGTGGAGTAATGTGCAGGTTGGATGATGGATTTAGATAGATTTAAGGATGCTTTGAGGGAATTACTGTCCCATGCAGTGATTAGCAGGAGGGGTTGAGTTTTCAACAATGATGATAGAACGCACGATGAATGATGAGTAAAGCATTTCACCTGATCTCAACACACCCATTCTCAATGGGGTTAAAATCTGCATCCATTATTTCTGTGTGTGGCATTTACCCAGGATGTTTTCACTAGAATACAACATTTGAAAGGAAGGCAAACTCTGGTTGAAACTCTCAAAGGTTATCTTTCCAGTCAAAATGGCTTTTTCCCAGCCAAAATTTTGACGGTCCTCCTCCAGTTAAGATCTGCTTCCCTTCATGGGCACAATGAAGCATCCTTCTAAACTTCTGCTGAGCGTTCAGTTTTTGCTTTCTCACACTGTTGATTCTCTTCAAAGTACAAAGCATTATTTCCCATTGGGCCCGTCTGAGCTGTTCCTTCATGAGTTGGTTGACCATGGATGCATTCATTCCAAGGGTAGACCACACTATGCCCGACAGAAGAATCAGTAAAAAGAACAAGTTTAAATTGAATTGATAATTCACAGTCAAATTTCTGCTTAATTGTAGACCAAGACACACAAACACGCACCAGTTCAGAAAAATGACAATTTTGTGAAATTTTGGCCTGTTTCACAATATGATCGATTTCTCCATCCTGATTTCCTGGGCCTCCTGACACATTCTACAGAATTTTGTCAGATGTATCAAAAAGAACAGCAATTAGACAATCTGTTATGCATTAGGTTTCCTGTTGTTTGGCTTGCCAAGTTGGTGCCTTCTCTTTTATCCATAAAAAGAAGCTATTAGAAAGAGATGTGTTGAAGGATATTGATCCGGGGACCTATAACAGGTCTGTAGGATTTGAAGGCAATTTCTAAAACTTTTGCCTTGTTTTCTCTAGATTCCACTTAGAAAATTTAAAATTGATGCATCAGTTGTTGTGTTGTTGCCATTTCTGGCAGTCTTTTGCAGTTTCACGATATTTCTATTTGAATCCTTTTTAGTTGCTGTTTTTCAGAGGATGCTAGTTGTGCTGGATTAAGTCATCAGCTTTTTAATCCATCAGTATGTATTGTGCCATCAAGATCACAATATTTTATTTTTTTGTAAACGTTTCAGGGTGCCATAGTAGATCCTCATGACATAAGTCAATCAATTGTCCACAAATATTCCATGCAAGTAATCAACATTTTGTTTAATTCAACATCCCATACATTCAACAGTTCCTGAGAGAATTATCTTATTTTGAAGAGGCAAGAATTATAGATCGCTTACTTATACATCGCCACTAGGGGCGGCACATTGACACAGCGGTAGAGTTGCTGCTTTGCAGTCCTCACAGCACCAGAGACCCAGGTTCGATCCCGACGATGGGTGCGGTCTGTACGGAGTTTGTTCGTTCTCCCCGTGACTGCGGGGATTTTCTCCGAGATATTCGGTTTCTTCCCACACTCCAAAGACGTACAGATCTGTAGGCTAATTGGCTTGGTATGAATGTAAAATTGTCCCTAGTGTGTTTAGGATCGTGTTAATGTGCGGGGATCGCAGGTCGGTGTGGACTCAGTGGGCCAAAGAGCCTGTTTCCACGTTGCATCTCTAAACTAAACTAAATTAAAGTGAAAGGATTCCTCTTCTGAACTATGTTTTGGAATTGAAGATAGACACAAAAAGCTGAAGTAACTCAGCAGGACAGGCAGCATCTCTGGAGAGAAGGAATGGGTCACATTTCTGGTCGAGACACTTCTTCAGACTGGTTAGGGATAAGGGAAATGAGAGATAAAGAACAATGAATGAATGATATGCAAAAAAGTAATGATGATAAAGGAAACAGGCCATTGTAAGCTGTTTGTAGGGTGAAAATAGACAATAGACAATAGGTGCAGGAGTAGGCCATTCAGCCCTTCGAGCCAGCACCGCCATTCAATGCGATCATGGCTGATCACTCTCAATCAGTACCCCGTTCCTTCCTTCTCCCCATACCCCCTCACTCCGCTATCCTTAAGAGCTCTATCCAGCTCTCTCTTGAAAGCATCCAACGAACTGGCCTCCACTGCCTTCTGAGGCAGAGAATTCCACACCTTCACCACTCTCTGTGAAAAAATTCTTCCTCATCTCCGTTCTAAATGACCTACCCCTTATTCTTAAACTGTGGCCCCTTGTTCTGGACTCCCCCAACATTGGGAACATGTTTCCTGCCTCTAATGTGTCCAATCCCCTAATTATCTTATATGTTTCAATAAGATCCCCCCTCATCCTTCTAAATTCCAGTGTATACAAGCCTAATTGCTCCAGCCTTTCAACATACGACAGTCCCGCCATTCCGGGAATTAACCTAGTGAACCTACGCTGCACGCCCTCAATAGCAAGAATATCCTTCCTCAAATTTGGAGACCAAAACTGCACACAGTACTCCAGGTGCGGTCTCACCAGGGCCCGGTTCAACTGTAGAAGGACCTCTTTGCTCCTATACTCAACTCCTCTTGTTATGAAGGCCAACATTCCATTGGCTTTCTTCACTGCCTGCTGTACCTGCATGCTTCCTTTCAGTGACTGATGCACTAGGACACCCAGATCTCGTTGAACATCCCCTCTTCCTAACTTGACACCATTCAGATAATAATCTGCCTTTCTATTCTTACTTCCAAAGTGAATAACCTCACACTTATCTACATTAAACTGCATCTGCCATGTATCCGCCCACTCACACAACCTGTCCAAGTCACCCTGCAGCCTTATTGCATCTTCCTCATAATTCACACTACCCCCCAGCTTAGTATCATATGCAAATTTGCTAATGGTACTTTTAATCCCTTCATCTAAGTCATTAATGTATATCGTAAATAGCTGGGGTCCCAGCACCGAACCTTGCGGTACCCCACTGGTCACTGCCTGCCATTCCGAAAGGGACCCATTTATCCCCACTCTTTGCTTTCTGTCTGTCAACCAATTTTCTATCCATGTCAGTACCCTACCCCCAATAAGTACCCTGGGATGCAGACCATCAGGCCCTGGGGAAAATGAGAAGCTATTGCGACTTTGGTGGGGGAGGGATAGAGAGAGAGGGAATGCTGGGGCTACCTGAAGTGAGAGAAATCAATATTCATGCCATTGGGCTGTAAGCTGCCCAGGCGAAATATGAGATGCTGTTCCTCCAATTTGCATTTAGCCTCACTCTGACAATGGAGGAGACTGAGGACAGAAAGGTCTGTGGAGGAATGGGAAGGAGAATTAAAGTGTCCAGCAACCGGGAGATCGGGTAGGTTCAGGCAGGCTGAGCGAAGGTGTTCTGCGAAACGATCGCCCAGTTTGCGTTTGGTCTCACCAATGTATAAGATATTGATGGTTAGCATCAGCTTGAGGAGATGAAAGTCAATGCTTTACCATTAAGTTGTTCTCATAATGCATGTATCATGCAACATAGTTGTTACAACATAGGTAGGTGGCAGATACGATCTTGGAGAACTTAGAGAACTATCTTCCATTGTTCCGGCTCTCAGCGCGGAGCTGCTTGGAAGGATACCAGTAAAAGGACATACAATGAACTACAGGCCAAGGAATTTGTATGTATCATGCATCAATGGTGCTACTGAAAGTGAATGGATTGTCAAAAACTGCTGAGTCCCACCCTTCCACTAAAATAAATATGAACATTAAAAAAGAGAAGGAATAGGCCACATAGACACTCAAGCATATTTTGCCACTTAATAAGATGTCAGTTGATCTGACCTTTACCTTATTTTCCTACTTAATTCCCAGAACTCTTGTTTCACCTTTAATGAAAAAAAAATGCTTATAGAATGAGCTGCCAGAAGTGCTCGTTAAGATGGGAACTGCAACAACATTTAAAAGGCATTTGGACAGGCACATGGACAGGAAAGGTTTAGAGGAATATGGGACAACTGCAGGCAGGTGCGATTAGCATAGATGGGGCATCTTGTTCAGCATGGACAAGTAGTGTGCAAGGGAAGGGAGTGTTTCCATGCTTTATGACTACGACTCTCCGGAGAGAATTCCACATATTCATGACCCTCAAAGAGTAAAAATGACATCTCAGTCTTCAATGGGTATTCATTAAGTCTAACATTATTTTCTAGTTAGATCTGTGACCTTGTGCAGCCCCAATATAATAATAATAATAATAATAATAATGCATTACATTTATATAGCGCTTTTCATACACTCAAAGACGCTTTACAGGGATTTAAAGAACATAGGGAAGTGAATAAATAGATAAATAAGTAAACAAACAGAGAAAGGAGACAGAAGGTGACCATGTTTTGAATGTGGTGAGTGAGGAGGAGTCTCTGACGGTTTGGGGTAGTGAGTTCCATAGGGTGGGAGCAGCGATGGAGAAGGCCCTGTCCCCCCAGGATCTGAGTTTGGTCCGGATGGGGGGGATAGGAGATTGGCAGCAGCAGAGCGGAGGGTGCAGGTGGGAGTGTGCCTGTGGAGGAGATCAGTCAGGTAGGATGGGGCCAGGTTATGGAGGGCTTTGTAGGTCATGAGGAGGATTTTGTACTGGATTCTCTGGGGGATGGGGAGCCAGTGGAGTTTGTAAAGGACGGGGGTGATATGGTCACGGATCGGGGTGTGGGTGAGTAGACGGGCAGCGGAGTTTTGAATGTATTGAAGTTTACTGATGATTTATGAGGGTGAACCATAGAGGAGGCTGTTGCAGTAGTCCAGACCAGAGGTGATGAAGGCGTGGATGAGGGTTTCTGCAGCTGTGGAGGAGAGGGATGGACGGAGTTGGACGAATATAGTTGCATATACTCAATCCTGAGTTGCTCTTGAAGTTAAAGCTGCTATCACTTTCCACATCATTTCATCATTTACCCTTTCAAGCTTCTTCAGAATCTTTTACGTTTCTATCAGATTATGATCTATTCTTCTGAACTCCAGAAGGTTTAAACTCAATTGCTCCCTGTCAGAGAAACCCTTTGACCAACGTATCGATTTGTTTAAAACAAAAAGTACTGGAGGAAATTAGTGGATCAGGCAACACCAATAAAGGGAATGGACAGGCAACGTTTCAACTTGGGAATCTTTCTTCAGACTGATCAACAGATGCTGCCTGGGCTGTTGAGATCTTCTCGCATTTGGTTTTGATCAAGATTCCAGCATCTGCAATTTCTTGTGTTTCAATTTGTCTGGCATTTCTTGTGTTGTTTTCATATATGGAAAACAAAAATACACAAGACTTTTTGTGCAATTTTCACTGTTGTAAAAAGAGATGCAATGAAATGTCCTTTAGTTAAAACATTAACTATAATTCGATTTCCACAGATGTTGTCTGACCTTTTGGGTGTTTTCAGCGTATTTTTGTTTTTATTTTAGATTTGCAGATCTGAAATTCTTTTGATTTTCATTTGTAGGAAGATATTTTTCAAAAGCATCACCTGTGCAGTAAAGACAGATGTTCCATTGACCTTCCTAATGTTTGCATGTGCTTGTGTGCAAGCTTGGTGCTCCATGTGAGAGCACAGCGTTTAGTAATGTCAACCATGCAACTAATTATTTTCTGTTCTTTCTATCAAAGTAGGTAATTTCACTTTTTGCAAGACTGCACTTCATCTATTTTCTTTATTTACTCGTGGCTAATGTTTCCTTTTGCAACTCTTCCTTTTAATTTATGGAAGCTCTGTCTGTGTCTGGTTTTATCTAATTTTATCACATTCTTACACTCTCCATACTACTTCATGGTTTTATGGTAATCCTCTGATAGTTTCCAAATTTCTTCCAATTATCAGGGCTGCTACTATATTTTTTTCAAATAACAAGCCTTTTATTTCAACATACAATCATCGTTAACTTTTTGAATTAGCCATAGACAGTCCCATTTCCTGTTAAGATTGTGGATATGCATATTTGCTGAGAATTGTGAAGGAAGGTTACTGCTTTGAAAACTAACTAGGCACTGAACCTGTCCTTTTGGGTTTTACAGCCTCCAATCCTTAACCTCCAGGAGCTGAGCTCTCTACCCCAGGGTATTTCCAACAACATGAGATTACCTTAAATGTACTGAGTGGTGTTGCTCTGAAAGAACGAGTGGGGCTAGGTCACTTATGTTTTGATCTTTTCCATTTCACATCTAATTGGGAAAGTTCTAGTTTTAAACCTCCAGTGGCATATGCCATGCTTATTTACACATTAGCAGAATGCTATAACCACCTGAAAGGGCTTGCTGACCTTTGAACAGCAACAACAAGCTTGTAGCTGGCTGTCAGATTACGACTATTTATTCACTGTTTTTGTTGGAATTGCTGGTTTTATGCATGTCAGATACCTGGTGCAGTTTGCATAGCCATTGAAGGCTTTAATGGTTGCAACTAGGATATTTTTGATTTGAAAGATTATGTGAATATGGCCATTATCTTGAAATATGAACCCCCAATTCCAATTTAAATATCTGGGAAAATCCTCGATCGGCAACAGAATTTTGTAATTTTGTCACTGCTAACCAACATTTAATTATTCTACCATCAAAACTAGCCATAAACAAGCAGAAAAGAGGAACATCATTCCTCAAATAACTCATTACTTTTATGGAATCCTGTGCAATAAATAATAGTTTTTAAAACCGAACCGAACCTGATCAACAGCAGGAGGCAGCCCTTGACATGAAGGAACTATTCATCTTTGTGTGGCATTGTATGTAAAATTGAAGACAATCGACATCCCGGAGAATTCTCCATGGGCGAGAATCATGTCTGAGCAAAGCCAGATGGCTCTACATGCTGGAGCCTCAGGACAACACGATCAGCATGTTTCCAGGCTGCGTCTTTGTCTTTGGCCATTTCACTGGTCTTTCCTTCATTTTCTGATCTTTATACAACATTCAGTCCATTTGCAACTCCTTGGGAAATAAAGCAGTCCAAGCCCACAGATATCCAGGCATGGAATATTCATGATAAGTTCAAAGTGACATCCATGCCACAGGGCATCATGCAATGGTGACCTCTGATGTGGGAAAATCTAATCAGTTCTGCTTGACATTCAGAAGCATTACTGTTAATTAATCCCTACTAACAACAATTTAGAGTAAGAAAATAACTGCAGATGCTGGTACAAATCGAAGGTATTTACTCACAAAATGCTAGAGTAACTCAGCAGGTCAGGCAGCATCTCAGGAGAGAAGGAATGGGTGACGTTTCGGGTCGAGACCCATCTTCGGGTCTCGACCCGAAACGTCACCCATTACTTCTCTCCTAAAATGCTGCCTGACCTACTGAGTTACTCCAGGATTTTGTGAATAAACAACAATTTAGAGGTTGTTATTGACTGGAAATGTAATGGGATCAGTGCCAAAACTGATTATAGACAGCTTATTCTTCAGAAACATTTCAAACCCCCAAAACGGTTTTCCAGTATCTACATGGTCTGAGTACCAGAGACTATACTTCTTTGCCTGGTTGAATGGAGTCCCTTTGATATTCAAGACGTCATTGCTATCCTGGATGGAGCCTCCAACACCTCATTCAGAATGTTGTATGTTAATTTGCCTCATTCAAGCATACCATTTGTGCATTGCACCAACTTGAACTGCAGCCCAGTTTGTTAGTTCTTTCGTGCTTAATGCAACATTTTCTGGTTAAAGTCCCACTTCTGTGAATGAACCAGAAAGAACAAGACTAACATTTCACTGTTAGAGGTGCCACCTTTGACATGGAATGTTAAATTAAGGAACTATTTGTTATCGGGCATGATGCTGAATTTGGTTGAACATGGAAATTAACCTCTGTGAACTGGCCTGTATTTGCCCCTTAGGCAATGTCACCAGAACCAATTTAGGTTGGAACTCCTCACCTCACCAGAAGAAGGGCTTCAACCTAAAACGTCAACTGTCCAAGGTGGACACAAAATGCTGGAGTACCTCTGCAGGACAGGCAGCATCTCTGGGGAGAAGAAAACATCAACTGTCCAATTCCCTTCATGGATATTACTTGACCCATTAAGTTCCTCTAATAGTTTGTTGCTTCAGATTCCAGCATTTACAGTCTTTTATGTTACCAAAATTGATACCTAGCATTAATATCTATGTGCAAATTGACTGCCACATTTCCTTTTGTGGTAAAGTGTTTTCGAACGGCGGAAATAACTAAAGACGGCATTTAACTACCAGTCATTCTTTGGATAAAAGAGGTAGGTGCATGGGAGCAACACTTTCTCCACTGGGTCCATATCAGCTTTCTTTACTCATCTGAGACAAAATGCTAGAAATCCCACATCACACTGACTGGGGGATTATCTTCTCATCAAAGACTGCAGTGTGACGAATCTGACTGTTACCCTCTCAAAGGGAATGGAGAATGGGAAATAAATGGCAGGGTGGCACAGCAGTAGAGATGCTGCCATACAGTATCAAAGACCCGGGTTCAATCCTGACTATGGCTGCTGTCTGTATGGAGTTTGTACGTTCTCCCTGTGACAACCTGTTTTTTTTTACGGATGCTCTAATTATCTCCCACATTCCAAAGACGTGCAGGTTTGTAGGTTAATTGGCTTCTGTAAATTGTCGCCAGTGTGTAGGATAGAACAAGTACAGGTGATTGCTGATTGGTACGGACTCGATTGGTTGAAGGGCCTGCTTCCACACTGTATCTCTAGACTAAACTAAAAATACTGGGCTTGCCAGCACTATCCACATCCCATGAATGATTTTAAATCAAATGTGTTCAAGATCAATGAGCCTTTAAAATTGGCTGAGGATTGGTTGTACTACCTCAGGGACAGTGAAAAATAACAAATCTTTTTTTAAATTTTCCCTCAGGGAATGTGCTTTTGACACCCTACAAAGAAAGCCATAGGCAATCGTTTTTAAATCAAGTGATTTTTTAAAAGACCGTGGAATGGATTTGAATTAAAATAAAAGAAATTATTTTATTATGATCCTTGTATTATTCTCATAGAATTTTTTTTTCTAATTTAGTCCACAACATGATTCTAAAAGATTTTCCAGGAGCCTGCTGCTTGATCTTTTTTGAAGCCAGAAAAAATACTTAATTTAAAGGAGGAATTAAACAAAATATTGCTTAGTCTACTTTGTTAAAACCTTGGGTGATTTTATATAGGAAAGCTGTTCAACCATTACTTGTTGTCAAATTAAATGCCCACTGACACCATTTAAGGCAGAATATTTCAGAGCTTAATTGAATGGAATCAGCAGTAACTAGCCATTGAGAATTAATATGCTTGCACTGTAGATAGGACATGTCTTCAATTCTTCCCTTGAAAGGTTCCATGTGGGCAACGTATGAGTACATTTAAACATAAAAACATAACAGTATAACAGTATAACAGAACTTTATTGTCATTCGGTATAAATACCGAACGAAATTTCAGCAGTCACAAGACACAGCAAAAAAGAAAAGAACACAGGACACACGACCCCAACACAAACATCCATCACAGTGACTCCAAACACCCCCTCACTGTGATGGAAGGCAACAAAACTTCCACTCTCTTCCCCCGCACCCACGGACAGGCAGCTCGACCCCTACCGAGGCAAATGACACGCACAGCCCCCGCAAGGGGATGGAAGGCCCCGCGGCCGAGCCGCCCCGGGCACCGAAACGTCCCGCGGCCGCACCGGGCGATGTTAAGTCCAGCGGCCGAGCCGTGCCGGGCGATGGAAGGCCCCGCGGCCGCTGCTAAGTCCCGCGGCCGAGCCGCACCGGGCACTGAAACATCCCGCAGCCGAGCCGCACCGGGCACTGAAACGTCCCGCGGCCGAGCCGCGCCGGGCACTGAAACATCCCGCGGCCGAGCCGCACTGGGCACTGAAACGTCCCGCGGCCGAGCCGCGCCGGCGATGTTAAGTCCCGCAGCCGAGCCGCGCCGGGCGGTGGAAGGACCCGCGGCCGCGCCGGGCGCTGAACTGTTCCGTGGCCGAGCCGCACCGGGCGATAGAAGGCCCCGCGGCCGAGCCGCACCGAGCACTGAACCGTCCCGCGGCCGTACCGGGCGATGGAAGGCCCCGCGGCCGAGCCGCGCCGGGCACTGTTAGGTCCCGTGGCCGAGCCGCGCCGGCGATGTTAAGTCCAGCGGCCGGGCCGAGCCGCGCCGGGCGATGTAAGGCCCCGCGGCCGATGGAAGGTCCCGCGGCCGAGCTGCGCCCCGGGGAAGAGACCTAATAAAAGAAAGGTTTCCCCCCCACCCCCACACCCACACATACACAGCCAAAAACAGAAACAAAAACCATCGCAACACCGACACAAACAAAAAAAAGAAAAAAAGACAAACAGACTGCCAGAGAGCCGCAGCCGTTAGGCGCAGCCACACGTGACCACACGTGACCACACGTGACCATGCTGTAATACCTTTTGTTTAGCGGGGGATTTTTTCTCCAATAGCTACTATTTTGGGGCCCAAACCACATATGTCAGCACTGCATACTGCTTTCCTATAATTTTTTATCAATCTAAATGTCTTTTTAAAAGAAATTATTGTACCATTAGGTATCAATATTGGAAGTTTTAAGGAAACGTTGCCAAATACAAATTTCTTCAGCACACTAGCAAAGTAGAACATAATATGAGGCAAACTTAATTCTGAAAAGATTTAATAAAGATTTTATCCCTGAATGCAGCAAAGAATGCTGATGAATGAAAAGGCTCCTATTTTCACTTAGGAAAGCATACAGTCCTGTGCAGATCCCGTCTTCTGGCCACCTTCTCTAGCTTTAAGACTGTAGCACATTGAGCAGAAGTGTATGATAAGTGCTTCACACGCTGTACTTGTTGAGGACAAACAAAATTGGAAGAAGGCCATCTAGGCTTGTATTCACTGGAGTTTAGAAGGATGAGAGGGGATCTTATAGAAACATATAAAATTATAAAAGGACTGGACAAGCTAGATGCAGGAAAAATGTTCCCAATGTTGGGGGAGTCCAGAACCAGGGGCCACACAACCTTAGAATAAAGAGGACGCCATTTAAAACTGAGGTGAGAAAAAACTTTTTCACCCAGAGAGTTGTGAATTTGTGGAATTCTCTGCCACAGAGGGCAGTGGAAGCCAAATCACTGGATGGATTTAAGAGAGGGTTAGATAGAGCTCTAGGGGCTAGTGGAATCAAGGGATATGGGGAGAAGGCAGGCACGGGGTATTGATTGGGGATGATCAGCCATGATCACAATGAATGCCTGTGCTGGCTCGAAGGGCCGAATGGCCTCCTCCTGCACCTATTTTCTATGTTTCTATGTTTTCTATGTTTCTATCTCTTCCTGCAGCAGATGTTTGACTCTTTTTAAGACAAGGCCTCATGTCTACTTAAGATCCTTCTCCATCATTGTACATCCAAGTTGAGGAGATGGTTTGGAAAAAGGAAGGAAGTGAGTTTCCTGGATATAATTTAGGGCTGGTTCAGTCCAGGATCAGAAACTGCAGCAGCCAGGGATGGATAGCCCCTCCCTTGTCCTCCCAACTTCACATTTAACTGCTTCCTCTATTAATCCCCTCTCTTAATCACTGTCATTCCTTATCATTAGACTGACCTATATTATCTCCAACCAGGAGCATTAGGATCTCTTACCTGCTCCCAGCTCCTTGTCCTGCATTCTAATCCATGCCCCAACCTTATTAACTCTGAAGAAAGACAAAAATGCTGGAGTAACTCAGTGGGTCAGGCAGCATCTGTGGAGAAAAGGAATAGGTGATGTTTCAAGTCGAGACCCTTCTTCAGACTAAGAGTCAGGGGAGAGGGAAACTAGAGATATGAAAAGGCACAGAACAAATCAGAGCAGGCACCGATGACTCAGGAAAGGTGGAGCCCACAATGGTCCATTGGTGGCAAGCACCGAGTAAACACATGTGGCTGTGGTAGCGAGATGGAGTTAAAACGTGGCCGTCGAGCCGGAAAGCAGGAGGAATCACAGAGGGGAAGCAGCTGAGAAGTTCTGTTTGATGTTCACTGCTACAGCCTTTTCCCAGGACTTCAACCAGCAATTGTTGGGCTGCTATTGTTTGATGAACTTGAATGTGAAATCTGAAGAGCTTCTGACCTTGTCACATTGCGGCTGGGTTTTTACCCTGTATCAGTCCCACCCTTCCACTGCCAACTGCAGCCCCAACACACTGCCCACACCTTTCACAAGCCTTATGCCCCATGAGTCTGGGCAATTTGTGTTTTTTAGCCCCACCTGAGAGAAGACAAACTTAAAGATTACTTTTCAGTTTTTCAAATATATGTATTTCCTAAAAGCAAGATTGATATTTTGGATGGCTTAAATGTGGAGTGTTGCTCTGTAGCCCATACTGATGTTGTTGATTAAGTAAGAGATGATTTTTCCTTGTTTACACATTTCAGTACATTTGAAGTTCTCTGGAGAGTAATGTCATGTCACATGCCTTCTTCTCAATAATACATTACTCATCACAGACATACCATCTACACCCAGATGTTGCAGTCTCAGCATAGAAATAGATTTAATCCCCTCTCTTTATTTAGATATATATACGGAGTGATAATATATTCATGAAAACATTGAAGAATGATAGTTTTCCTTTAAATCTACTGAACAATATTGATGACTGTGTGGCAAGTTTTAGCTGAATTAGGTGCGACAAGGGTACTTTAAATGATTTCCTGTGACCAATTGTGTGGCATTTCACTTGTCCAAGAGCTGCATAGTTATTGAGCGTAGCAAGCCATGGTAGCAAAGGGGGGCAGTGTTGACTTATTACTGAACAATCACACATTCCTTAATTTCGCCTGCATTATGGATGAATAGGAGCAGGTCAACATGACTTCCTCAGATGGTTCTAAAAGAAGCTTAAGCATGTATGGCCAAGATTGAGAAATATATATCTTGTAACATGATTGAGTGAATGTGTTCCTCCTTGAGAGATGGAAGGAGAAAGTGATAAATCGGAAACATTTTGTTGAGAAATGTGAGTGTGACAAAGGAACTGATACTCCTGACTGAGTATGGTATGGGAGCATTTAACTCAGTAATATGGAGACAAGCAACTACTGGAATCTTGAGCAAAGCACAAAGTGCTGGAAGAACTCAGCAGGTCAGTCAGCATCTGTGGAGGGAATGGAGAGGTGACATTTCAGGTTGGGTCCCTCCTTCACATTAGTTAGGGTCTCACCTGAAGAGGGGATCCTACCCAAAATGTTATTTGTCCATTCCTTCTGCTTGCTGCCTGACCTGCAGAGAACCTCCAGCACTTTGATATAATCTTTTTACAAAGCACATGGGGTCATTTAAAAAATGTGCAGCAGGGCCGGATTAAGCTAGTGCAGAGTCCTTAGCAAATGTTATAAAGGGGCCTCAAATACGGGACAAGGTGACGTTTCCACCTGCGCCCCACGTGACCTCACCCAGCCAGCGGCCACGTGCTCCCGCTCCACCAATGACGGGCCGGGAGGCAGGTTGCAATCCCCGTTCGGCGAACACACTCAGCTCCGTTCCCCGAACACACTTGGCCGGGAGGGCCGGAGGAATGTGGAGAAGGTAGGGCCGGAGGAGTGAGTGGAGGCAGGACTGGAGATACCGGGGTGAGAGGGACGGAGTTAGAGTAGGGAGTGCTGGAGCAGTGGATGCTGAGAGGCATGCAAGGTGTGGGTAGAAGAGGTGGTAGGAGGAGACAGTGCCTGGGAAGTGAGGAGAGAAGGCCGGGGGATTGGTGAGAAAGAGGGGGGGGGGGCATGGAGGGAGGTGTGGGGAGTGAGGTTTGGAGGAAATGGGGAGAGTGTAATGGAGATGCAAGTGGGATGGAGAAGAGGAGGGAGAGTGGGACAGAAGACTGGGAATAAAGGGGGGAGTTAGATTGGTGGATGAGAGGACTGGAACAGTAGCTATTAGGAGGGACAAAGTCTGGGAGGTGAGAGGGGAGGGGGATTGGGGAGAGAGACGCCCAGTGGAGTGGGGAGAAGGGGAGAGCCGGAGGAGTGGGGAGGGAGAGAAGACCGCAGGAGTGAAGAGAGAGAGAGAAGGTCCCAGCAAGGAGAGGGAGGGGCGGAGGGGTAGGGAAAGAACAGGCGGGAAGTGTGCGGAAGAGTGAGCAGCGGAGGATTCGGGGGAACAAGTACCAGAGGAATGGGGAGAGAACTCCGGAGGAGTAGGGAGAAGGAGGGCCGGAGGAGTGGGAGAGATGGGGGGGGGGGGTGAGATGAGGTGGTGAAGGTGGCCCGGGGACTTGAGAGAAAAGAGCCAAGCCGATGAGTGAGGACTGGGAGGGCCGGAATGTGTGGGGAGACAAGGCCAGTATTCGAGCAGAGAGGTTCAGAGGAGTGAGGTGTATGGGTGAAGCCAGCTGCCCATTGGTCCACGCAGCCCTGTCGCCAACACATTCTAACCGCGGCGTTGGCAACACATTCTAACCGCGGCGGTTGGGGAGCGGCGCGAGCAACACAGCGCCCCTCAAGCATTTATTGCGGGGCCCTCGAAAGCAGGGGGCCCATAACAAATGCTACTTTTGCTACTATATATTAATCTGGCCCTGTTGTGCAGAATTGTGGAGACCAAATCTGCACAGGCCATCAACATCAATTTACACTAAACCTGCACTAATTCTATTTTATTCATCCTTTGCGGATTATTTGCAGCTCTAAGCTAAACCTGTGTGCTCTATTTCACAATGCAATGCAACACAATGCAACAGTTTAACCAGACATTCAAATTTGTGGCAAGAGTTTAAATTCTCAGAATGTAAATAATTTCAAGGGTGCTATCCTGGAAATAAATCTCTACCTTTTTTGGCTCGGGCCGCTGTTTCTCAAAATATTCATGAAGGCATTACGCAAGCATTTCTCATGTATTTTTAATATCATGCCTTCCATAGTTTTGCGTTTCCTCTTGTCATAAAGTAAGCTGCAATAATACTGACAAAACTTGCATGCTGTTCAGCATGTAATTCGTGTAATACAAGTTTTCATAGATCTGTAAAAGAAGCCGTGCTACATTGCCTCACTTTTAGTGCCTTTTCTGAGAAGTATGACTGTGTTTAGAAATGACCGGACTTCATCTCTGCTGCAGCGCTGTAGCAATTTTCATGAGCTGACGGCAGTAGCATGTGATTAGATTTTGCGCTGTAAAAAGCACATTTCTCCAGAGTTCAAATAAACACATGGATTTGCTTCAGGCATAAGACCTCATTCAAAAAGGAAAGTGCAACCTGGGTTGTTATGCAAATCACTTTATCTTCACAAAACACCTGAAAATGTAACAAATAAAATCTTTAATAATCCTGAGAAATAATATGATATGGTTGTTCTGTGTGACACATTGAAACCAAATGCTCATAATTCCCTCCAAGACATGACAGCAGTTAAATTGGTTAATCCCCAAGAAAGCACACTGAATTACGCATGGCATGTTAAATTTATACAGCCAACTATTTAACCTAATTTCTGCATGGAGTGCTCCTGTGCTACTTGTTTGTCGCGTGCATTGATAAGTGGCCTGAGATTGAAGGTGCATGGCTTCATTTAGTCTGCATCCCTTAAAGTACATTAGTGAGAGTCATTACTGAGACTTCTTTGTAAATCTGTCCCGTGAAAGATGGCAGAAAATATGCATCATGCAGCCTTGGGCGTGTTCTACTGGCCTTTGTGTTCCAGAGGACAGGTGCCTTTCTGTAGCAGGAGGGCAGGAAACATAGAATTCATTCAAAAGTGAGTGATGTACTTGGCCAGTTGCAATTCAGCCAGTTACATATAGAGAAACAGCAAACAATAGGAGGGAGTGGCCCAGAAAGACTCAGCAAGGAATGAGAAGATATAATGGCCTAGGATAATGTCAAGAACTTCAGAACTCAGACATGAATGCCATGCAGGAATAACTGGAAATATCACAAGCTAGTTGTCAAGGTAAGTGAGCTAAATCTTGAAAGTATATTTCTTAGCAACAACATTGTTAGGTTTCTCCCCTGTTCTATTTCCCAATGAAACCAAAACCCAAGTATTTTGCTTACCTACCAGTTAGGGCAGGGTACTAATATCAAGTGCTTTCCCAAATCCTCTTGCAAACCTCACATGCACAACACTGCAGTTCAAACAAAATACCATCTCGCCTAAACATAATGTTTACTGCAAAGTGAAATCCTGTCTTCTTTCTTTAAAAAAAAAGATGCATAAACAAAGGAGACGATAAAAAAATGGAGGAGGACCAATGGGTCTATGCAATTTAATAATGACTAGACCAAGTGGACCCGTTGGGCCTAAACCTCTCCTGCATCGGTGCAGCATCCTCCCCTCTCCCCTCTCCCCTCTCCCCTCTCCCCTCTCCCCTCTCCCCTCTCCCCTCTCCCCTCTCCCCTCTCCCCTCTCCCCTCTCCCCTCTCCCCTCTCCCCTCTCCCCTCTCCCCTCTCCCCTCTCCCCTCTCCCCTCTCCCCTCTCCCCTCTCCCCTCTCCCCTCTCCCCTCTCCCCTCTCCCCTCTCCCCCCGTCCCTCCCCCTCCCCTCCCCGTCCCACTCCATCCCCCTCAACCCCCATTATCCTCCCTCCTCCCTCCTCCCCCTCCCTTCCCCTCCCTCCCTCCCTTGCAGATAGATTAAAACTTTAAAATGTGAATAACTTTAAAAATATAACACCGATTTCAATGAAAATTGTTCCATTAGCACCAAAGGGATGATAGTGAGTAAGGTGGGCCTAAAATTGTTGCGCTATTGTGTACCGTTTTGGCTGTAGTTCAGGAACAAACAAACAAACAAATTAGAGTTTTAGTATATAGATTAGGGTGGGAGTGTTATTTCGAAAGATCTGTCAATGGGCTTGTGATTGAAGAACAAAACATGGGCCAGTTTCTATTTTGGATTCTCCTGCATTATGCTGGTACAATGTCTTTCAGGTCATGTTCCCTGACAGATCAGATCCAGGCCCAGAGCCACCCTTGACTTGAATTGAGATGACCAGACCATTATGGTCTGAATGGGCTCCTTCTGTTTAATTGTAAGTATTAGATTTGAGATCTATGGGACCCTCGAGTATGTACTATTTTTCCTTTTCATCGGCACTGTGGCACAGAAGTAGAGATGCTGCTTTACAGCACCAGAGACCCGGTTTCGAGCCTGACTATGGGTGCTGTCTAAACAGAGTCTATATTGTCTCCCTGTGATTGCATTGGGTTTTCTCCGGGTTCTCCAGTTTCCTCCAGCACCCTAAAGATGTACAGGTTTGTAGGTTAATTGGTAAATTGTACATTTTCCTTCTTGTGTAGGATAGTGCCGTGTAAGGGGTGATTGTTGGTCAGCACAGACTCGCTGGGCCGAAGATCGAGTTTCCATGCTGGAAGTCTAAAGACCAAAGTAAATTATATAAATTATGAATAGTTGAGGAGCGAGCTCTGATCCTTGTGGCACACAATTAGCAACAGTCTATTTATTCCTACTCTCTGTTTCCTGTCCCGTAACCGATTCTCTATTCATACCGCATTTTATTCCCCAACCCTCTGAGCATCTTATGTTTCCATAAAGGGGAGAATGGTGCTTTCATTAATTATTCCAATTCACAAATGACCGATGTAGCAGGTGAGCTCAATCCATAGAGGAACTTTGTCAAGAATAGGAGATAGACACAAATAGCTGGAGTAACTCAGCGGGACAGGCAGCATCTCTGGAGAGAAGGAATGGGTGACGTTTTGGGTCGACCCGAAACATCACCCATTCCTTCTCTCCAGAGATGCTGTCTGTCCTGCTGAGTTACTCCAGTTTTTTGTGTCTATCTTCGGTTTAAACCAGCATCTGCAGTTCCTTCCTACATATCAAGAATAGAAGAATACATGACAATATATCCTAACAATTGAGAGAAAAATGTATTTTTAAACATTTCGATTTGAAACAACCATTCAACGAAATGGTAAAAAGCCACAACATCGAAAACATAGATGTACTGTCAAATGACATTATTGATAAATTCCATCAATACAAACAAGAAGAGTCATAAAAACATCATACCTGCCCTATTGTCTGTTGTGTGGTGTGGGAGGTCTATTTAAACTATACCTAAGGGAAACACATCATGCTATCACAGAAAAGGAAAACTACTTCTTTGAAAATCAGTCAGCGAACTGAACTTGTAAAGTTGGAGGTGTCTGAAAATGCAAAGCAAAATCACTGGGCCCAGAAGACCATGAACTTTCTGAAGCTAAAGACCTGCAAGCATAAACAAGCAAGGATTTGCAGCCCTTCAAATGACTGTGATCATCATCATGCAAGATAATGAAAATCAATGTTGTAAACAACAGGAACTGAACCTTAACATGTAAGATTACCACTCAAAAACATTGCATTGGACATAAGAATCTCAACATCTCAAAGGGGACTGTTGAAGCAATTAGTATGTAAATATTTTAGGCAAGTGCTCAATGTTAGCAACAGACCAAGTGCAAATATCATGTGAATAGTGGGCTGCAAAGACCCAAAACATAAAGTATAGACAAAAAATTCAATGAAACAAATATCTGATTTATTTACAAGTGCTAAGCCTGAGCATCCTACATATTCCATTCGGAGAAAGTAGAACAAATCTTTAATGTAAGACAACTTGGAAAGAACAGTTAATCCTGTTTCGACAAGGCTGTGGTATCTTTCTCTCCAATTGGTAATCCTCCCATTGAACCGCTGATTTATGCCTTATCCACTGCAGCATCCCACTAATACACTGCTGGCTGTGTGGTGTTGCCTTTTCCTGCACATTTGCTTCAGCTCTCCAGTTTCAACACTTCTTTCTTCTCTTGCCTGTTTAAAAAGGCCACATTTTGAGTTACCAACAGAAAGGCAAAGAGAACCTAGGCTGTGCCTTTGATGTATAATTTAAAAAAAAAATCTGTTCAGACATTTGAAGTTTTAATTTTGCTATCTCCTCTGCTATTTACTTGTGGACTTGCTTTTAAATTATTTGTCTATTTACCATTTCTCTCCCAGGAGCCCACACTGAGTCTGACTGACTAATGGCGTCTACTTGCCCGTGTGTGTGTTCATGCCTCTCTTTCTTTTCCAGCAATTCACAAACCAGCTTCACATCATGCACAATCATTTGTCCTTTGTGATGGCTCCAAAGTATGATTCAGCAGCTATCAATCACCCTGGTGCTCATGTGATTTGTAGTTCAATTTGTAGTTCCGAGTCCCTTGAGTGGTGCATGCACATCCAGGGCCAGCTGAGGATAAAGTATTCTGGTGCAAGGAATAAAGATAGCTTCAGGAACCGAAATTAATTTTTAAATTCACTTTTAATGAGTTCAAAATTATCGTTCCAGATATTTTATCGTGCCTGGACATTACTTGGCGAAATAACCTTGGTTGTTTTTTCACTTTGGTGTAATAACAACTATTTTCCCTATTCACTTGTTCTTTTTGTACTATCATTGTTTTAACTCTTTGCCCAGAATGCTGCCTTTAACTCCTGAGATGGCTGAATCCATTTTGAGTAGTCTTTGGCATAACTTCTATATAAAGAAACATCAACTGTAGTTTTACATGAGCACTTGAAGCTTAAGAAGACCGGGTGGAAAGGCATATTGAAAAATAATCCTACTCTACATCAGCACCTGGTGAGTTTACATACATGAGCACCAAGTACCAAATTCAAATTAATATATTGAAATCCTTAATATTCTGTAGCACTAAATACTTAGTATGGGAACTTTATTTTTGGAATAAATAAATCCAAATGTTTCTCTTACTCTCCCTAACCCCCTCCCACAATTATCATCTATTCGTTATGTATATCAGCCCAGCAGTTTTAATAATATAGCAAAATCTGCTGGAAGAGCTCATTGGTTCGAGGAGCATTTGTCCCAAAGTGTTGACAATTTATTTTCCCCCAACAGATGCTGCTCAACTGGCTGAGTTCCTCAAGCAGATTATTTTTTGCTCCAGATTCCAGCAACAGCATCATCTCTTGTGTCGCGAGATTTAATGATATGTTGTCCCAGTTGTTTCTCAAAGGTGTCCGCAGTTCTGCATGTAAATGCTAGGAAGTTCAGGGTCTCAATGCAAAGATGCACTGAACATGGGAATGCCAGCATTCCTGACAGGTTCTTCTGCTCCCCACAGTCGGACTTTTCATGGAGCCCCATGGTGAGGTGTTAATTTTATTGCATTTAATTGATTTTGTGTACTTTCTAGGTTTTTTTTAATGTATCTATTATAAATTGACTTTCTTTTCTTTGTGTTTTAATAATTTAAAATAAATTAATAGTATATTTAATTTTTAATAACTTTTGCATGTTTTCAATTCTTGTGAATGTCAGAGAAGAATACATTCAAGTCAAATGCAGATACCTTCCATGTTTTTTATAATTGTCATTTTAAATCCTCTTCTGATTCCTGGCAATTTTAACCCTCCTGCATACAATTACCCAGCAAAGAGAGGAAATCGGGGGAAACTGGTGTCAGCAGTGGACGAGGGTTATTTCTCATGATCATTTGCCTATGTTTCCTGTGGTGAAACTGTTCAGTTTTCGCTTAGACCCCCGTGTTTAATTATCAAGCTGGGAACTTCTTCTGTGAACACGGTGACTTAGCTTTGAATGCTGTGAACAATTCACAAACTCTTTTGGGTTTATTTTTGCCTTCTAATGCTGTTTTGCTGATCAGATTTCTGATTATCAGTAGGTTTTTCTTTGGTTTAAAGAAATGAACACATTTTGATCTTGATTTCTTGAAACCTTTTTTTAAAAAAATAGAGCGTTGCTTGTGAATCGATTTCATATGTGAGTGTTGTTGGAATGGGTAGATAATGCAAATTATCTTACCATCACATTATTCAGCAGGCGTGAAGCTGAGATAATTAAGGTGCACAAAGTAAGTTCCTTTTCTAAAGAACATGCAGTCACGTTCATTGTAATTGTCAGCCACACACACGAGAAAGCCATTGTGAATTTATGTGGTGAGTTAATTATTTGGATGTTATAGCCAGTCAAATTGATTCTCATATAAAGTCACAACTTTCGAAACTTTTGAATATTTTGCAACTCTCAACAGGCCACATCACCTGTTATAATGCAGACTCTTGATAGCTGTAATATTTTTTGTTGGCAAACTCACAATCTTTCTGTTGCATGTGGATGCTTACAAAATGGTTCATTTATTATATATTATCAATACGATAAATAGAGGCATCAAAATATCATGCCTAATCCACTGTCACCTCTTGTATTGTTTACCTACTCATTGCAAGGACCGTGCATTTGAAGAATAGGGTTTTCTTGTGCAGAGATGTTCACCCTATTTGTGCACTAATATCTTCCAGTTCCCTGAAACTTTGCTCTATTTACAAGGGGGACAGCACAGCGGTGGAGTTGATGCCTTTCAGCACCAGAGATCCGGGTTCGATCCTGACCTCGGGTGCTGTCTGTACAGAGTTTGGATGTTCTCCCTGTGACTGCGTGGGTTTTCTCTGGGTACTCTGGTTTCCTCTGACATTCCAAAGATTTGCGCGTTGCAGGTTAATTGGCTTCCGTAAATTGTTCCCCGTGTGCAGCAAAGAACTAGTGTATGAGTTGGTCGTTGGTCAACATGGACTTGGTGGGTTGAAGGACCTGTTTCCACGCTGTATCTCTAAACTAAACTAAACTAATATTGAAAACATTATTAAAAATAATGAAAATTAAAGTAAGGCCCTCATAAATTACTTCTGGACTATGGCAAGAAGGTGTTTTATAACACTGATTCACTGTGTGTCACATCTGCAGGAAGCAATCCTAGAAAATGGATCCACTGTAGAACCAATTGCATCAAAACCTGATTTTGACTTGATTTTAGCTAGCAAGGATCAAAATGAAGAGCATATCATAAAGGTTATGAAATCCACAATGTCCAGAACAAGCAGATGCATGAGCTTCACCCAACAGTCATCTCAAATGATGTGAGGACAAGGCGATACACATACATAACATGCCCCATAACAATAAGGACTGTGGATGGTTCTCTTCAGAATCTGACGAATTTGGATTCCTGTGAACGTTACTGTCAGCAGGAGCATATGAAGAAATGTAAAATACATATAGTTGGGGATCACCAATTCATGAGAGCAGCATGCATAGAGAATATCGGTGTCATTTGAGGCAATTGATATGTAAATGCCGTTCATAGTCTGACAACTAGAGTTATACCAGGCCCAAGAAACATAGAAACATAAAAAAAATAGGTGCAGGGGTAGGCCATTCGGCCCTTCGAGCCAGCACCACCATTCAATATGATCACGTCTGATCATCCAGAATTAGTAGCCTTTTCCTGCTTTCTCCCCATATCCATGATTCCATTAGCCTTAAGAGCTATATCCAACTCTCTCTTGAATACACAATGAAATGGCCTCCACTACCTACAATGGCAGAGAATTCCACAGATTCACATCTCTCTAGCTGGACTGACGATGTAGAGTCACTGTGGATAGAATTGAGTAATTGTAAAGATAAGAAGACACCAATGAGAGTTATCTGCAGGCTCCCAAAAAGTAGCCTGGATACAGGGTGTAAGTTGCAGCAGGAATTAAAATTGGCATGTAACGAAGGTAATGCCACTGTCGTTATGGGAGATTGCAATATGCAGGTAGACTGGGAAGATCAGGTTGGTTCTGGACCCCAAGAAAGGGAGTTTGTAGAGTGCCTCCAAGATTGATTCTGAGATCAGCTTGTATGGAGCCTACCAGAGAGTGGCAATTCTGGATTTAGTGTTGTCCAATGAACCAGATTTAATAAGGGAACTCAAGGTAAAGGAATTGCTAGGAGGTAGTGACCATAATATGAGTAGTTTTAATCTGCGATTTGAGAGGGAAAAAGTTAAATCAGAAGTGTCAGTGTTGCAGTTTAACAAAGGGGACTATGAAGGCATGAGAGAGGAGCTGGCCAAGGTCGACTGGAAAAGGATCCTAGCAGGAATGACGGTGGAACAGCAATGGCAGGAATTTCTGGGCAAAATCCAGAAGATGCAGGATCATTTCATTCCAAAGAGGAAGAAAGATTCTAAGGGGAGTAAGAGGCAACCATGGCTGACAAGGGAAGTTGGGAATGGAATAAAACTAAAAGAAAAGATGTATAACATAGCAAAGAGTAGCGGGAAGCCAGAAGATTGGGTAACTTTCAAAGGACAACAGGTGGTAACAAAAAGGGCAATACGGGCTCAACAGATGAAGTACGAGGGGAAGCCGGCCAAGAATATAAAGAAGGACAATAAAAGCTTCTTTAGATATGTTAAGAGAAAAAGAGTAGCAAAGTCAAATGTGGGTCCCTTGAAGGCAGTCCGGGGTGAAATTATTATGGGTAACAAGGAAATGGCAGAAGAGTTGAACAGGTACTTCAGATCTGTCTTCACTAAGGAAGACACAATCTCCCAGATGTACTAGAGGACGGAGGATTTCGGGACACGGAGGAACTGAAAGAATCTTGCATTAGGCGAGAAATAGTATTGGGTAGACTGATGGGACTGAAGGCTGATAAATCCCCAGGGTTTGATGGTCTGCATCCCAGGGTACTCAAGGAGGTGGCTCTTGAACTCGTGGATGCACTGGTGATCATTTTCAAATGTTCAATAGATTCAGGATCAGTTCCTGACGATTAATGGGTAGCTAATGTTATCCTACTTTTCAAGAAAGGAGCGAGAGAGAAAATGGATTATTATAGACCAGTTAGCCTGACATCGGTGGTGGGGAAGATGCTGGAGTTAATTATTAAAGAGGTAATAACGGCGCATTTGGATAGCAGTAAATGGATTGATCCTAGTCAGCATGGATTTATGAAGGGGAAATCATGCTTGACTAATCTTCTGGAATTTTTTGAGGATGTGACAAGTAAAATGGATGAAGGAGAGCCAGTGGATGCAGTGTATCTGGACTTTCAGAAAGCCTTTGATAAGGTCTCAGGAGATTGGTGGGCAAAATTAAAGCACATGGTATTGGGGGTAGGGTATTGACATGGATAGAGAATTGGATGGCAGACAGGAAGCAAAGAGTAGGAATAAACTGGTCCTTTTCAGAATGGCAGGCATTGAGGAGTGGAATGCTGCAAGGCTCGGTGCTGGGGCCACAATTATTTACAATATATATTACTGATTTGGATGATGGAATTAGAAGTAACACTAGCAAGTTTGCAGATGACACAAAGCTGGGTGACAGTGTGAACTGCGAAGAGCATGTTAGGAGGTTGCAGGATGACTTGTTTGAGTGAGTGGGCAGATGCATGGCAGATAATGTATATAATGTAATAATGTATATAATGTAATAATGTTATAATGTACATAAATGTGAGATTATCCACTTTGGCGGCAAAAACAAGGAGGCAGATTATGATCTCAATGGTGTCAGATTAGGCAAAGGGAAAGATCAATGAGACCTGGATGTCCTTGTACACTAGTCACTGAAAGTAAGCATGCAGGTACAGCAGGCAGTAAAGAAAGCTAATGGTATGTTGGCCTTCATAACGAGAGGATTTGAATATAGGAGTAAAGAGGTCCTTCTGCAGGTGTACAGGGCCCTGATGAGACCACATCTGGAGTATTGTGTACAGTTTTGGTCTCCTAATTTGAGGAAAGACATCTTTGATATTGAGGCAGTGCAGTGTAGGTTTCACAAGGTTAATCCCTGGGATGGAGGGACTGTCAAATGAGGAAAGATTGGAAAGACTGGGGTTGTATTCACTGGAGTTTAGAAGGATGAGAGGGGATCTTAGAGAGATCTATAAAATCATAAAAGGACTAGATTTTTTTTTTTTTTAGATTTAGAGATACAGCGCAGAAACAGGCCCTTCGGCCCACCAGGTCCACGCCGCCCAGCGATCCCCGCACACTAACACTATCCTACAATTTTTTAATTTTTTTTTAACATTTGCCCAGCCAATCAACCTACAAACCTGTACGTCTTTGGAGTGTGGGAGGAAACAGAAGATCTCGGAGAAAACCCATGCAGGTCACGGGGAGAACGTACAAACTCCGTACAGACAGCGCCCATAGTCAGGATCGAACCTGAGACTCCGGCGCTGCATTCTCTGTAAGGCAGCAACTCTACCGCTGCGCCACCGCGCCACTAGACAAGCTAAATGCAGGAAATCTTTTTCCAATGTTGGGGGAGTTCAGTGCCAGGGGCCACAGTCTAAGAATAAAGGGGAGGCCATTTAAAACTGAGGTGAGGAGAAACCTTTTCACTCAGAGAGTTGTGAGTTTGTGGAATTCGCTGCCACGGAAGGCAATGGAGACCAATTCACTGGATGATGTAAAAGAGAGTTAGATGGAGAGCTAGTGGCTAATGGAATCAAGGGATGTGGGGCGAAGGCTACTGATTGTGGATGATCAGCCATGATCACAATGAATGGCGTTACAGGCTCGTAGGGACAAATGGCCTCCTCCTGCAACTATTTTCTATGTTTCTATGTTTCTAAAAAGTTTTTCCTCATCTCAGTCCTAAATGGGCTACCCCTTACTCTTAAACTGTGACCCGTGGTTCTGGACTCCCCAAACACGTGGAACATTTTTCCTGCATCTAGCCTGTCCAATCCCTTAAGAATTTTATGTTTCTATAAGATCCCCGCTCATCCTGCTAAATTCCAATGAATATAAGCCCAGTCGATCCATTCTTTCATCATATCTCAGTGTTGCCATCCTGGGAATTAACCTGGTGAACATAAACTGTACTCCCTCAATAGCAACAATGACCTTCCTCAAATTAGGGGAATAAAACTGCACACAATACTCCAAGTGCAGTCTCACCAGGGCCCTATACAACTGCAGTAGGACCTCTGTGTTCCTGTACTCAAATCCTCTCGCTATGAAGGCCAACATGCCATTAGCTTTCTTCACTGGCTGCTGTACCTGCAAGCTTACTTTCAGTGACTGATGTACAAGGACACCGAGGTGTCGTTGAAATGCCCCTTTTCTTAATCTGACACAGTCAGATAATAATCAGCCTTCTTGTTCTTGCAACCAAAGCGGATAACCTCACAGTTATCCACATTATACTGCATCTGCCATGCATCTGCCCACTCACCCAACCTTTCCAAATCATCCTGCAGCCTCATAGCATCCTCCTCGCAGCTCACACTGTCACCCACCTTTGCGTCATCTGCAAACTTGGAAATGTTACATTCAATTCCCTCCTCTAAATCATTAATATATATTGTAAATAACTGGGATCCCAGCACTGAGCCTTGCGGAACCCCACTAGTCACTGCCAGCCATTCTGAAAAGGAGCCTTTAATTCCTAATCTCTGCTTCCTGTCTGCCAACCAGTTCTCTATCCATATCAATACCCTATCCCCAATACCATGTGCTCTAATTTTGCACACTAATCTCTTGAGTGGGATCTTGTCAAAGGCTTTTTGAAAGTCCAGATACACCACATCCACTGGCTCTCTCTTATCCATTCTACTTGTTACATCCACAAGAAATTCCAGAAGATTAGTCAAGCATGATTTCCCCTTCATAAATCCATGCTGACTTTGACCGATCCTGTCACTGTTTTTCAAATGCGCTATTATTACATTTTTAATAATCAACTCAAGCATCTTCCCCTCTACCGATGTCAGGTCAACTGGTCTATAATTCCCTGTTTTCTCTCTCCCTCCTTTCTTAAAAAGTGGGGTTACATTAGCTACCCTCCAGTCCACAGAAACGGATCCAGAGTCTATAGAACATTGGAAAATTATCACCAAAGCATCCACGATTTCTAGGGCCACCTTCTTGAGTATTCTGTGATGCAGACCATTAGGCCCTGGGGATTTATTTGCCTTCAGTCCCAACAGTTTACCTAACATAATTTCATGACTAATGTGAATTTCCTTCAGTTCATGTTAGATCCTCTGTTCCCTAGTACATCTGGGAGATTGTTGATGTCTTCCTTAGTGAAGACAGAACCAAAGTACTTGTTTAACTGTTCTGCCATTTCCATGTTTCCCGTTATAAATTCACCTCTTTGTGACTGTAAGGGGCCTACATTTGTCTTCACTAATCTTTTCCTCTTCACATATCTAAAAAAGCTTTTACAGTCAGTTTTTATATTCCCCACAAGCTTTCTTTCATGCTCTATTTGCCCCCTATTATTTGACCCCCTTTTTCCTCCTCTGTTGAATTCTAAATTTCTCCCAGTCCTCCGGTTTGCTGCTTCCTCTGGCCAATTAATACGCCTCTTCCTTGGATTTAACACTATCCCTAATTTCCCTCGTTAGCCACGGTTCAGCCGCCTTTCCTGTTTTATTTTTCGCCAGACTGGGATGAACAATTGTTGTAATTCATCCATGCGATCTTTAAATCTTTGCCAATGCATATCCACCGTCTACCCTTTAAGTATGATTTGCCAGTCTATCCTAGCCAATTCCCATCTCATACCATCAAAGTTACCTTTCTTTAAGTTCAGGACCCACGTCTCTGAATTAACTGCATCACTCTCTGTCTTCCACCATATTATGGTCACTGTTGCACAACAAGATTGCTAATTAATCTTTTCTCATTGCACAATACCCAGTCTAGGATGGTTTGCCCCCTAGTTAGTTCCTCTGCATATTGGCTTAGAAAACCACCCTGTCTGTGTACACTCCAGGCCCTTCAGTCCAACTCATTCATTCTGACGAGGGGTTGTAACAGAAATAGACTGATTTGCCTGTGTTTAGCCTATATCCATCTAGACCTTTCCTGCCTGTGCGCCCATCTAAAAGGGTCTTCCACAGTGTCCTCTGGCAATTCATTATTTTATTTCCCAAGTTATCACTTTACTCCTAAAATACCAGTAAAATCATTTAGAATTTTCCTTTATCTTGTTTACCAGAGCTATCCACATTGTATTTTTACCTTCCTGCTTTTCCTCGTGTGTACTATATTTCTTATATTGCTCAAGGGATTCACTTGGTATTATGATGGACTAAGCAATGTCCACCACTCCCTGCAGCCTCCTAATTATGAAGGACATAGATAGGATAAGTAGTCAGGGTCTTTTTCCCAGGGCAATGGTATCTAGAATTAGAGAGCACAGGTTTAAGGTGAGAGGGCATAAATTCAAAGGAGATCTGAGGGGTAAGTTTTTCCACACAGAAGATGATGGTTATCTGGAATGAGCTGTCAGAGAAGATAGTTGAGGCAGATTCAAGTACAATGTCTAAAAGGCATTTTCACAGCTTTCTAAATTGCAATAATAAAAGAAATTTGCACTGGCATTTAAATAGGAAAAGACATAAAGGTATGGGGGCGTAATGCAAACTAATGGGATCTTGATGATAAAATTCACACTCAGCATGCATAATTGAATTGATTGAAACATACAGCATAAAAACAGGCCCTTTGGTCCATGCTGATCATTAATCTCTTGGTCACATTAAGTCCATGTTATCCCATTTTGCCAACCACTCGCTACCCACTTGCGGAATTTACAGATGCCAATTAACCTATAAACTGCACATGTTTGGAATGTGGTTGGATACCAGGGGACACAGCGGAAACCCATGCGGTCCCAGTGAGAATGTCTCAGACAGCACCTGATGTCAGGATTGAACCCGGGTCTCTGGCGCTGTGAGGCAGCAGCTCTACCAGCTGTGCAATTATGGTGCCTAAAGCATGAGTTGGGCCAAAAGAGTCTGTATCTGTGTTGCACGACTCTATAATTTAATAATGGGCTATAATAACCGGCCTTTGTTGGAAATTAAAAGTCTGCCTTCATAACAAAAGAATTTGTCGTGGTGTGCATTCAGCATCACTTGTGCTGTGTGAATCCTGTGGACAATTGCACTGGCCTGAGCTTTACAAGTAGGATTATTTGGTTTGTAGAGAAGAAATTGCCTGTGGCACTGGTTAAAGTCAATGGTGTGATATATTGGGTAATTCTGTCCATTTTGTTCTGTCACAGGAACAAATATGTTACAAAAGGTACTGGAGAAATTACCAGCACTGAAGGTGTATAAATTCTCAGCACCCGATGACCCATTTGCAAAATTTAAGAAAACATCGTGGTTATGGATGTAAAGCACTTACTTATTTTTATTTTAAAAAATCTCAGATACTAGAACAGAATTTTACTGATTCTAGCATTGTATGGGAGCAAATTTAATGCCATATTTAAGAAATGAGGCAGCAAGAATGGGGGAATGACAGACTAGTTAGCTTGACATCACTGGTATGGAGAATGATAGAATCTATTATTAAGAAGTCATAGCAGGGCACTGGAAAAATAATAGTAGAATTGGATTTATTAAACGAAAATCATGCATGACAAATCTTTTAGAGCTTTTCATGGGTGCATGTAGCCGAATGAGTAAGCGGAAACAGCAGATGCAGAGTGTTTGAAATTTTAAAAGGCCATTGATAAGGTACTGCACAGGAGTTAGTCGTGGAGTCATACAGTGCGGAAGCAGGCCCTTTGGCCCAGCTTGCTCATGCTGCCCAAGATGCCTCGTCTACACGACCCACTTGTCTCCGTTTGGTCCATTTTCCTCGAAACCTTTCCTATCCATGAACCTGTCCGAATGCCTTTTAAATGTTGTTTTAGTACCTGCTCAACTACCTTGTTCCATAGACCTATCTATCACCCTCTGTGTGAATTCCCTCGGGTTCCTATTAAATGTTACCTCTCTCACTTTGAACCTATGTCTCCTGGTTCTGGATTCCCCTACTCTTGGTAAAAGACTCTTGTAGCACCTGTACCATGGAGCATTAAGCTGACAGTCCCGTTCCTCTCTGAGCCAAGGTTCCATAACGGCTACAATGTCCCAGTCACATTGTATCCAAGCCCTGTGTACAACTGCCTTACCCGTCAGGCCTCTCCCATTGAAATAAATGCAATTCAATCCAACGGTACTTGCTCGCTCCCTGCTGTGCTCCTGCCCATTTTATCCACGGACCCTCCTTTCATCACCTTCCATACTGACATCCAGCCTTTCACCTGCCTCAGTCCTGCATTGGATCCCACCTCTATGCCGATCTAGTTTAAACCCATCCATGTAGCACTAGCAAATCTTGTTCATGAAATAATATTAGACTACATTTAATATGTTAGAATGGTTTGAGCATTGATTACTGGAAAGAAAATAATTGAATACAGAATACAGATCTTAGAGCATTGTGGTGCATCAGTTCCATAGACAAAGGCCATTGTCCGCAATGGGGTGGAAATAAATCGGACAGCACCCTAGCTTGTGGAAGGACCGTTCAGAAGCTTGATAAGAGGGGAAGAAGCTGTTTCTAAGAAGAGGTTTCTTCACCCAGTTGAAATTCTTTCATGGTAGATCAGCCACAATTTTACTGAGTCCTGGAGCAGACATGAGGGATGGAATTGCCTAGCCCTGCTTCTGTTTCTTGTGTTCTACCTCCATATCTCCCAGTTACTTCCATTATTGCATTAGAAGCAGTATGATCCTGCAAGTAGACAGCAGTACTTACAGAATGCATTTATCTGTTATGTGGAGCAAATGATGACATATTTCGCACTCTTTATTTACGTAAATTTGTTTCCTGCTTTTCATTAAGATATCTCTATAAAGGCTCAAGTGCTAAATTAAGAGATGTTAATTGTATTACAGGACAGTATCCAATTAAGAGCAATGCATTGATTCACACTACTGCTTTACTGTGTGAAGCTGGGCTGTTGAAATATTGAATTTTATTTTTATTCAGAGGTCCTCTAACAGCCTGAATACTTCCTGCTGATACTTAAAGGTTTTATTTAATACAGGTACTAAAGTGGATTTGAGGTCATTTACACAAAATGCGTTAATTGCAAAATGACTTCATTTTTATGACAAAATGTCATAAATTACATCAGTGGCAGACAGCCTGACTATATGCTGCAAACTGCTCTGCCAATTACTGGAAACATAATGCAGTGCTCTCATTTTTTATAATATAGGCGACTGGACAGTTTTATTATATATTAATTGTTGCAATTTTTCCCTCAAGTTAGAGAAAAGAGATGATAAAATAAAAAAGGAATCCAGTTTATTTAAGACATTTTAATCGAAAAGCTCCAGTGGGTTAACTCTTTAAAAGCCTTAAGGTGTAATGGATGAATCTGAGATGCTCACAGTTGCCATCCTGTGAAGAGAATTAGATCATTATCTTGTTACCAGCTTATTAAATCATGGTTGTTCAAAGAACACAATGACAGGACAGGAAAATGTTATTCAAATTTACTGAATAGCTTAAATGTGATCAAGGGTGTGGGTAAATGTTGGCTCAGAAATGCAATTTTATAATCTCTTTTTATCGGTATTACACAATTGAAAATGAATACTCAGAGTGAAATATACTGTTCACCATCTTCAAGTCATATTTTCAAGTGTTTTTGTGTAATTCAGCCAATTCTTTCTGCAGTATGAGTTGCACTTACACATCTGACATGGTTTCAGTGTCCAACATGTTTTGTGGCATCATATTGGAACATAACAGGGGAAATTAGCAACCATCATTGGTCACATGTGATCCAGGTTGTTTACATAGCACTGCATCAGACTAAGGGCTTTGGTGGAAATGGCAGCAGAGTCTGAACCGTCTGCAGTAGCATCTATGTTGAGTGACGAGGCCAATATGGGATCTGCAGAACATGCCATAGCTAGAACTGGTACTCCTAGATGGGCCATGTTTGATGGTTTGTTTGGGATATTATATGGTCTCTGTCTTTTAGAGGTGTGATTTATAGGTGTTCCTTCTTTGTTTTGAGTGGTCATGAATCAGGGTTTCCCTTGAATTGGAGAGGATGTATTGCTTTTCATTGACACAGGAAATGTTTTTGAAGGTATATTTTTCAGTGTATTTTAGTTTTTTGGTTTAGTTTAGAGAGACAGTTTGAAACCAGGCCCTTCAGCCACCGAGTTCACTGCAACCAGCGATCACCCATACCCTAGTTCTATCCTACACACTAGGCACAATTTACAAAAGGCAATTAACCTATAAGCTTGCACATCTTGGAATGTGGGAGGAAACCAGAGTACCCAGATAAACTCATGCGATCAAAGGGAGAACGGACAAATTCCATACAGATACCACCCCTAGTCAGGTTCGAACCCTGGTGTCTGGTGTGTAAGGCAGCAACTTTAATGCTGCGCCACTGTGCCACCTTATCTGGAACTTTCGTGGTGTGACAGCACAGTGTACTTGTTTCTTGGTGTGAGGCATGTGGACAAAGATGTCTCCACATTGGAGTCCTCAGAACCTGTGAGGGGACACAAACATCGATAAGCTTCTCCAGTTGATGGATTTGGAAGGGTTTGCATGGCAGTACTTTGAGGTGCTTGATGTAACTACTCCAAGTCTCTGGGTTGGAATATAAGGGTTTCAACTGTTTTGCAGAAGTTTTGTTTTGACTTGGTCTTTGAATTCTTTCTCCTGTGGCACATTGCAGGCATGCTCTCTTGTATTGTTGCAATGGGTTTGATTTCATTTTGGAAGATAGCTATACAGCATTTCTGAGAACATCTGGCATGCATTTATCTTCCCAGCTAAGTGAAGTGAGGTCTTGAATTCCCACCAAAATACTTGTTGTTTTCAACCTTTGGATGAGCATTTTCACCTCCTGCTGACCTGTGGTTTCACTGGACAGATAACGTATTATGAGACAAAAGCACCGTAAGACAGAAAATTGATTATGGAGATCTTTGAAGTAGTCTCTCATGTGCCAATGCTGCCCATGATAAAGTCTTGTCCAGTCTTGGCACTCCGAAGGATGAGTCCCTGGGTGCTGAACTTGTAGATCTTGACAGCATTAAGGCACCTGCACATGTCATAGCCATTAAGCTCTGAGCTTTTTCACAGGATTTTGACGTCTTTTGACATTTTCTCTTCCTGTTCAAGGAGAATGATAGAGATGACTGAAAAGAATATGCAGTCCTGTAGTCATTAGAATCCATTACGAGCACCCTGGCTTGGACGTTGATGAAGTCAAGCAAGTGCTAATGCTTGCATGCGCCCACCAAGAACATTGGGGAAAGGACAAGAATGTGAGACCAATTCAAAGAAAGAATATATTTGCTTGATTGGATTAAATAGACTGATTCCAAAAATCATGTGAGATGAGTTGAACAAGAGGAGAAAAGGTTAAAGAACAGAAGCAGTGAATAGGAAAAACTAGGTCATGTTCACAGTGGCAGACTATTACGAGTGGAGTGCCATAGGGATTGCTCCAGGACCTTCAGCTTTTCACAATTTATATTAATTAACAGATGAAAATGCATTACTTAATTAATTACTTTGATGAAAAGACATAGCCAAGTGTGCTGAGGATGCAAAGCAAGGTGAGAAAGTGGATTGTGAGAAGGAGATATAGAAGCTGCAGAGGTGTCGACAGCCTAAACGGACTAGTTTGAAGATGCAGGATTGACTGCCATGAGGAAAACTGGAATGGAAAAAATAAAAGCTTTGATGGGAAAAATAAAAAGTCAAAATGTTTAAAAATGGTCAGAAACCAGTAAAGATTGGTGTACAGAAGAATATCTAAAATGCTGTTTCAAGAGTGGCAGAAGGTAACCATTCATACAAGCAAGCAGACAAGACTGCAAGTGGCACATTGATTTTTTTTATGCCAGAGGGTCCAATTTTAAGGTGAAAAAGTTAGGTTGAGATTTTTGCCTTTGTTCCTAAAGGAGGATACACTTATGCTGGAGCAAGTGCAATGTACTATAGGCTCATTTGCCTGATTCCTAAATGAGGATTTGCTACATACAATGATATTGAGTACATGGATGGGACAGGTTTGGAGGGATATTGACCAAACATGGGCAGGTGGGACTGGTGTAGCTGGGACATGTTGGCCGGTGTGGGCAAGTTAGGCCGTGTGGCCTGTTTCCACACCATATCACTCCATGACTCTATGACTCAATGAGTGAGCCCTACTGGACTTCAGAAAAATGAGAGGCAATCTCTTTGAGACACTAAAAGATTCTAAAAGGGATTGACGGGTAGATGGTGTGGATTGGATGCTGGAGTGCCTGCATGGAGGCTTTGACTAAGGATAGGTGGAAAGGGACCATTTAGGACTGAGATGAGGAGAGGTTTCTTTACATAGTTGGTTGCAAATGTTCCTCACCTCACAGGGCCATGGGTGATTGTCCACAGTATATTCCACAGAATATGATGATTGGGTAATAGAATAAATGAGGCACAACCAACCATGATCTTGGAGGGGCCCCATTCCTGTTTCTATTTATTGTGTTGCCGAGGTTGAGATTCACTAAGGAATTGGCAGCTGCGATGCTGAGATGCTGTTTTTGCTTTTCTTAGAGTGTTGCATGTCTTTGGAACCTCACCTCAAGGGCAGTAGGCGTGCAATTGTTGCGTATATTCAAGGTTGAGAGCAATTTATTCTTGAATATCAAGATTATTCGAGACCGGTAGAAAAATGCATAAAGTACAGAACCAGCTGTGATTTGACTGAAAGGCACAGGAGGCTAAGAGGAGGCAGATGTCTACCCCTTGCAACTATTTACACAAAACAGACCAGATATTTCCTCCTGTTCTCTATTTCATTTTTTAATACCTCAATATTCATTGTTTGAATTTCTTTGTCACGTGTTGGTTTCAGTTGCAGAATTGGGCAATAACCCACTTGCAGGTTTCTGCCATGGCCTCTGGACTTGTCTGCCCAAGAGTACATGCGATTGCAATTTAGATTAGGGACATCTTGTGCAAGTACATTTTGAAGCTTAGCAGATTGTTACCACTGTCTGCCTCGCAGTGCCAATGTGCCACAAAATCCAACTGCTGGACTGTTTTAAACAAATTCAATTTGAAGTGCAGAAGGGAAAGCTCTGGGGAACAACTGGTTACTTTTGTGACTAATTTACTCAAAAACGTCAATTGTTGGTTGCTTGACATTATACATAGGAAGTAGCAGGAATGAGGCAGTATTTTATGTTTCTGGGTGGCGTGCAGTCCTAAAAATACTGCTATGTCAGTGCAATAGCACCGCACAATAAATAGCACCAGGTCTGATTAATGACAGTGGCAATGCTAGAGTTTAAGCTGAATTTATTTGCTTATGATAAATGATATTATGTGATCCTTCATATTCTGACAAATTAACTCCAGGCATAAAAATTTATTTCATTGCTTTGAAATTCTTTACACATTTGGAACAGAAGGAATTCATTGAAGGAAATTCATCAAAGGCATAGCGGAAAGTTCCCTTGGTCTCACACGCGATCTTGTTAAAGCCTGGTTTAAGATAAAGTTAAGGTGGAATTGAATTAAATACTTTATGGTTACATGTGACCAGTCACTATGAAATTCTTTGCTTACATACCCAAATATCATCATGTAAATGGCACTGACAAAGTTACAAAGTATCCCGCGCCAGGTCCTGCTCTGTTCTACCCCCCCCACCCCCACCGTCCCTCCAGCCGTTCCCCCTTTGTTCTTCCTTCTTCCCCCCCCCCCCACACGACGGTCCCCCCATGCCTGGTCCTCCTTTGTTCTTCCTTCCCACCCCCACCCTCACGGTGGTCCACCCCGATGCTGCTGTGAATGATGCGGTGCAGAACAGTTTCATGTCAAAGCAAAGAAACAGAGGTCGAACTCCATATTAGAGGATGAGTACATTGCGTAGATTGACACTTCACCACAGTAAATCTGCCTTCTCTTACGAAGGGGAAATCATGCTTGATAAATCTTCTGGAATTTTTTGAGGATGTAACAATAAAATGGACAAGGGAGACCCAGTGGATGTAGTGTACCTGGACTTTCAGAAAGCCTTTGATAAGGTCCCAAAGGAGATTAGTGGGCAAAAATTAGAGCACATGGTATTGGGGATAGGGTATTGACATGGATAGAAAATTGGTTGGCACACAGAAAACCAAGAGTAGGGATTAACGGGCCCCTTTCAGAATGGCAGGCAGTAACTAGTGGGCCGCTGCAAGGCTCGGTGCTGGGACCGCAGCTATTTACAATATACATTAATGAATTAGATGAAGGAATTAAAAGTAGCATTAGCAAATTTGCAGATGACACAAAGCTGGGTGGTGGTGTGAACAATGAAGAGGATGTTATGAAGATGCAGGGTGACTTGGACAGGTTGGGTGAGTGGGCAGATGCATGCCAGATGCAGTATAATGTGGATAAATGTGAGGTTATCCACTTTGGTGGCAAGAACAGGAAGGCAGATTATTATCTGAAAGGTGTCAGGTTAGGAAAAGGGGAAGTGCAATGAGACCTGGGTATCCTTGTACATCAGTCACTGAAAGTAAGCATGCAGGTACAGCAGGATTTTCTTCTTTCCTACGTCAACTACAACAGTCAAAAGTGGCAATTGGTGCTTCAGAGTACTGTAGTTGACGCTTTGCTGCAAATTTTGCCAGTTCCGTAGAACTACCCAGGGTGGATGACGAGGACGTAAAGCAGCTCCCACCCCAGCAGGCAGTGAAGAAAGCTAATGGCATGTTGGCCTTCGAAACGAGAGGAGTTGAGTATAGGAGGAAAAAGGTCCTTCTGCAGTTGTACAGGGCCCTGGTGAGAGCACACCTGGAGTATTGTGTGCAGTTTTGGTCTCCTAATTTGAGACATTCAAATTAGGAGACCAAGGACATTCTTGCTATTGAGGGAGTGCAGCGTAGGTTCACGAGGTTAATTCCCGTGATGGCGAGACTGCCATATGATGAATGAATGGAACAACGGGGATTGTATACACTGGAATTTAGAACGATGAGAGTGAATCTTATAGAAACATATAAAGTTATTAAGGGATTGGACACCCTAGACGCAGAAAACATGATCCCGATGTTGGGGGAGTCCAGAACCAAGGGCCACAATTTAAGAATAAGGGGTAGGCCCTTTAGTACTGAGATGAGGAAAAACCTTTTCACACAGAGAGTTGTGAATTTGTGGAATTCTCTGCCTCATAAGGCAGTGGAGGTCAATTCACTGGATGCATTCATAAGAGAGTTAGATAGAGCTCAGAGCTAGCGGAATCAAGGGATATGGGGAGAAGGCAGGAACGGGGTACTGATTGTGGATGATCAGCCATGCTCACATTGAATGGCGGTGCTGGCTCGAAGGGCCAAATGGCCTCCTCCTACACCTATTGTCTATGTATCTATGTATCTCTCCTCTTCTGGGCAGTGCCTCCTAGATTATATCGTCATTTGTTGCATCTATAGAAAAATCGCAACATACTTCTGGTTCTTAAACCAATTATCTTAAATCTGTCTTTTACAAAAGGTTATTGTTTCTTTTACTTTGCCAAATACTTCATATCTCCCCTTGACTCCCTCTAATATATTTCAAGGTTATTCATTATGCATGAAGTCCTTTGGGGCACATGTTGCTATTTACATGAAGGCCTTTCTTTCTTCGTACACAGACAGATATAGTTATACCAAATATACATTAATGACTTGGATGAAGAGATTAAAAGTAACATTAGCAAATTTGCAGATGACACAAAGCTGGGGAGCAGTGTGAACTGTGAGGATGATGCTATGAGGTTGCAGGGTGACTTGGACAGGTTGTGTGAGTGGGTGGGTGTCAGATGCAGTTTAATGTGGATAAGTGTGAGGTTATCCACTTTGGTGGTAAGAATAGGAAGGCAGATTATTATCTGAATGGCGTCAAGTTAGAAAAAGGGGATGTACAACGAGATCTGGGTGTCCTAGTGCATCAGTCGCTGAAAGGAAGCATGCAGGTACAGCAGGCAGTGAAAAAAGCCAATGGAATGTTGACCTTCATAACAAGAGGAGTTAAATATAGGAGCAAAGAGGTCCTGCTACAGTTGTACAGGGCCCTAGTGAGACCGAACCTGGAGTACTGTGTGCAGTTTTGGTCTCCAAATTTGAGGAAGGATATTCTTGCTATTGAGGGTGTGCAGTGTAGGTTTACTAGGTTAATTCCCGGAATGGCGAGACTGTCATATGTTGGAAGACTGGAGCGACTAGGCTTATATACACTGGAATTTAGAAGGATGAGAGGGGATTTTTGAAACATATAAGATTATTAAGGGGTTGGACACGTTAGAGGCAGGAAACATGTTCCCAATGTTGGGAGAATCTAGAACCAGGGGCCGCAGTTTAAGAATAACAGTAGGCCATTTAGAACAGAGATGAGGAAAAACCTTTTCAGTCAGAGAGTTGTAAATCTGTGGAATTCTCTGCCTCAGAACGCAGTGGAGGCCAGTTCTCTGAATGATTTCAAGAGAGAGCTAGATAGAGCTCTAAATGATAGCAGAGTCAGGGGGTATGGGGAGAAGGCAGGAAGGGGGTACTGATTGAGAATGATCAAGCATGATCACATTGAATGGTGGTGCTGGCTCGAAGGGCCGAATGGCCTACCCCTGCACTATTGTCTATTGTCTATTGACAAGTGTCTTCACATTGCCACTGATGGAACAGACATGGCTATTTTTGCCTCTGGTTACAAATCCTGATGCGGATATTAATTGGAAACACTATTGAGAAATTAGGGACAATAGTAGTTACATAATTTTTTATCTTAATGCCCATTAATTCTTAGAGCTTCAAATTAACATTGTCAGGATCTTCAGTGTGATGACTAATTATGAATATGACAGATAATGTGGGATGGATGAGTAGATGTGATAGTAATAAAACTGAAAACGCTGGAGATCCTCAGCAGGTCAGGCAGAATCTGCGAAGAGAGAAACAGAGTTAACTTTTAAGATCAAAGGTCTTTCACCAGAATATTAACTCTGTTGCTCACTGCGCATATACTGCTTGACCCACTCAGAATCTTCAGCATTTTCTGTCATTTTCTCCATTTTCCAGGGCTTGCTGTCTTTTGCATTTAAATTATAACACATTTGTTCAACACTGGTGCTGTTCGATACTGGTGAGTGCAACTTTGATATTTGAGACAGACTGATATTTCATTACTGAGAAAACCTTTGAGCTTTTTTAAATCAGAGTATCTGAAGCTAGAATCAGTCCAAGGAAAGGAATTACTTGCCTCTGAAGGCATACATTACAATAGCCTTTGGCATTTTGCAGGTTACTTTGAGGAACAAGAGATTTCTCAATGGTGGAAGTACATTTGGAGGATTGACAGGAATAGCAAATAGTCATTCATCTTTGGTTCAACTATGGAAGTATTCACTACTGGCTTGATTGCGTGTATCATTGAATGCGCTGACTCTGATCTTTTCAGAAGTGCTTCTTGAACAAGAGCATCTAATTCATGCCCACACATGGTTTTCAATATTAATCATCTTGTCCGCAAATTCCAAATTTCTGAAATATCGACGTACTTTAGAAACTACTGTTAAACTTATTCCATAGTAACTGGGATCAGGGATTTCGGTCTCATAGCAAAAGACTGCCTTGTTCTTGATGTCTGGATTGGTCTTATTATGCGGTTCCATGTGTAGTTCTTCTCTGTAAGTTCATTTTCATACAGAGATCTGCTTTGGAAATATATATCCCAGAGAACCAATTAAAAAAAATTTTTTTTTAATGCAGGATTATTAATTAGCAGTCTTGGAGAAATATATATGTGGAGTATATGGTGTTATTTTTAATATCATTTATTATTTGGTGCATTTTGTGTCATTGCACAAAGACACAGGGGACAGACTATTGACTGACATCTACAACACACCCACTGACTCCCACAATTATCTGGAGTGCACTTCCTCCCTCTCTGCCTCTTGCAAAGACACTATCCATTACTCTCAATGTCTCCATCTACACTACACCTACTCCCAAATTGAGGCTTTCCATTCCCAGACATCCGAGACATCCTCGTTCTTTAGTAAATTTGGTTTCTTCCTGCTGTCCTAGATGAATCCCTCACCCGCATCTCCTCTGTGTCACAGAGTTCTGCTCCTACTCCCCCTCCCCCTCGACAGAACAAGAATAGAATTTCCCTGGTCCTCACTTTTCACTACACCAGACTCTGCATCCAACACAAAACCTTCCAACATTTCCATCGCCTCTAAAGTTATTCCACCACCACTTCCCATCCCCACCGATTTCTGAGTTTTGTGGGGAACGCTCACTCTGCATCTCCTAGGTTCACTCATCCCTTCCCACCCTAATCACCCCTCCCCGAGTACTTTCCCCTCCAACTACAGAAGACATAACACCTGTTCCGATACCTCATCACTCATCTCCATCCAGGGACCGCAACAGTCCTCCCAGTGAAAGAGGTTCACGTGCACCTCATCTAACCTTGTCGACTGCATGCATTGTTCCTGATATGGCCTTGTGTACATTGGTGAGACTCAGCGACCGTTTCGCATGCTCAGTTTGCCATCGGCTGAAGGATATCTCAGTTTCCATTCATTTTAACTCCTATTTCCATTCCCATGCTGAACTGCCTGTCCTGGTCCTCCTCCATTGCCAGAGTTAGACAGCATGCAAACTGGAGGAATAACACCTCGTATACCTTTGGGTATCCAAGAGCCCTACCCTGCACCCCACCGGGACTCACACCCATTTCTCCCCTCCCCCTACATTCCTACTTCTAGCTTCACAATTCACAACTCTTTAATCCTTTTATAGACAATAGGTACATGAGTCGGCCATTCAGCCCATCGCGCCAGCACCACCATTCACTGTGATCATGGCTGATCATCCACAATCAGTACCCCGTTCCTACCTTCTCCCCATATCCCTTGACTCCACCATCTTTAAGAGCTCTATCTAAATCTCTCTTGAAAGCATCCAGAGAATTGGCCTCCACTGCCTTCTGAGACAGAGAATTCCACAGGTTTCACCCATTCCTTCTCTCCTGAGATGCTGCCTGACCTGCTGAGTTACTCCAGCATTTTGTGAAATAAATACCTTCGATTTGTACCAGCATCTGCAGTTATTTTCTTACATCATCTTTATAGATAATCATTCACATCCTCTTCAAAAGCCCATTTGTAGTATATATATATTCTATGGGTAATGGGTTGGTATTAGATTTGATAAATTGTGGGATTGTCTGATGTAATGTAGGAGCTGTATTCATTGTATTCTGAGTCAGTTTGAGTCATTGCCTAATGTTCAGGGTAAAGCTTTACTTCTTATACCATTAATGGTGTTCTCTGGTGCAAGTGCTGATCAATCATTCTCCTCCTGATTGCTTTGTTATGTGCTTTTCTGGTGCACCATGGAGACTGTATGGTGATGTAGGGCACTCCGGTATGTGGTGCTTCGTTCACCGAAAAAACCCCCACAATTCAACCTAATTCCTCAATCAAAGCAGATTAAGAATTCTGATTTTGAATCAGTGATTGTTTTTAACTCATTTGAATGAAGGATTGCTATATCTTGGATCCAATTAATTATTTATTCTTCTGTCCTGCATAAAAATGTTCCTTCAGTTTGAATAACAAGCGGTGCCATTCTTTACTATGCTATTGTACTAATTTGATCATTGATTAAACAAGCAAATAAGCATTATTGCATTTAGCAGACGATGGGCATTGAGCACTGTTGCATTACTTCCAAGGTTCCTGCAGCTCAATAATGAATGTGCCAGTGGTCCGTTTCCACTCTCTCAATCCTTATACTGCTGGTCTGTGCCTCATACCTTTGATATCCTTCTTAAGTCATGAACCTTCTTCCCAGATCGACACAGTCCAGTGCTCACCATGCTGTGTATGTCCTCCCAGCTGATCAATGCCGTGATCCATAACTCTGAGTCTGTCCGCTTTATTTTTCACAGGTTCCATTAATTAAAAATGCTCAGACCAGAGTATTGGTTTTTCATATCCAGGACATAGTGTGATCTCAGGCAGCAATTCTGAATGGGCGACCAGGTCACCAAGATTTGGCCCATTGTATATAATCATAGTGCAGGGATTCATGGCAAAGCCAATTATAATATTTTCAGGTTCCCTAATGTTATGGGAGACAATTCAACCCACCATCAATGGAGATTTACCAAGCCATCTGCATTCCTCTGCTGACATCACTGTCAGCCACTACGGTTACTCTGAACAGAAAGTTCTCATCTGCCCTGATAGTTTTGTTGCGCCTGTAACCACGGTCATTGTTGCAGATGTCAGATCGGCCTTCCTTGAGAGTGAACCCATGGAAAGAAACTGGCCCAGATGGAGTCCCTGGCCATGTCCTCAGGACCTGCGTGGACCATCTGGCAGGATGGTCATGGAGAATTTTTACCTCTCCCTTTCTGATGTTCCCACTTGATTTAAGAAGACCACTATCATCCCGGTGCCAATGAAAAGCAAGGGAGCATATGTTAATGATTACCGTCCAGTGGCTCTGACATCCAACATCATGAAGTTCTTTCAGATGTTGGTCATGGCACACATTAATTCCAGCCTCCCAGATAGTCTTGATCCACTGCAGTTCATCTACTGTGCAACAGGTCAATGGCAGATACCATTCTTCCTGACCATTACACTCATTGTTGGAACATGCGGATAATAAGGACACTCCTGTCAAACTCCTATTTCCCAATGTCATCAAGATATAGGAGTTAGTTATTGACTTCAGGAAATGCATTGGTGCCCCAGCCATTATCAATGGTGTCAATGTAAAGATGGTCAAGAGCTTCAATTTTGTATGTGTAAATATCACCAATAATTTGTCCAGGCCCAACCACATTGAAGCTATGGCCATGAATACCTCTACTTACTCAGAGACGAAGGGTTGCATCACAGCTTAGTTTCACAATACCTCTGCACATGACTGCAATAAACTGCAGAGAGTTGTGGAACTACCCCGGTCCATCACACAGACCAGTCTCCACCCATTCATTCCATTGACACATCACAGTACCTCAGCAAAGCAGCCAGACTCAAGAAAAGACACATAATACTGGAGTATCTCAGCGGGTCAGGCAGCATCCCTGAAGATCATGGATATGTGCAATTTTGGGTCAGGACCTTTTTCAGTTACATTCTGAAGAAAGGTACTGACCAGAATCATCATCTATCCATGTTTTCCATGGATACTGCCTGACCCGTTGAGTTACTCCAGCATTTTGTGCCTTTCCTTGGTAAATTAGCATCGGCAGGTCCTTGTTTCAATGTAATCAAGGACCATTTTCAGCTTGTCATTCCATCTTTGTCCTTCTCCCATTGGGCAGGAAATATAAAAGCTTGAAAGCACGTACCACCAGATTCACGAACAGCTTCTTCCCCATTATTATCAGACAACTGAAGTCCTTCCATAAACTAGGGCGTAGTCTCAAATTCCTCAGCCTATAGACAATAGGTGCAGGAGTAGGCCATTCGGCCCTTCAAGCCAGCACCACCATTCAATGTGATCATGACTGATCATTCTCAATCAGTACCCCGTTCCTGCCTTCTCCCCATACCCCCTGACTCCGCTATCCTTAAGAGTTCTATCTCATTACCTCATTATGGACTTTGTTTTGTCTACACTTTCTCTCTAACTATAATTCTAGCAAGCTGTAACACTTTCTTCTGCACATGGGTATATTTTCATTTACACTATCTGTTTCACTTGTGTTCATTTGATTATATTCATGTATGATTTGATCTGACAGGATAGCACACAAACAAAGCTTTTCACTGTAGATGGCAATAATAAATTAATACCATTACCAGCTCTACCAGATTGCAGGGCTTGCCTATACTGCAAGGCTAATTTACAATGACCAATTAATCTACTAACCCACAAGTCTTATGGGTATGGGAAGAAAACAGAGCATTCACACAAAAAAAAATCACTTAAGAGGAAGACGTGCAAACTGCACCAGAAAACAACAGAGGTCAGGATTGAACTTGGGTTGCTGGTGTTATGAGTTAGCAGCCTTAATGTGCTCATCTTTGCTTTATCATTGCCAAGAGCATCAAATTTCATAACCAGCTTTAGGCTTTGCTTTTCGTGCTTTATATCAAATGAACCATTTGTTGCTTTGGTATTGTTGCGTGTTCGACCGCACCGGATCGCGGGGCTTGGGTCGGCCCGCTGCGGACCTTCCACCGTCCGGCGCGGCCTGGAACTTGGCAACGACATCAGCCTGACCGCGGGAGAAGATGGCAGGGGAAGGGAAAAGACATTCTGGCCTTCCATCACAGTGAGGAGGGGACTGGAGGAGACTCACTGTGATGGATGTTTCTTTTTTTGTGTGTTGGGTGGGGTTGTGTAATTTGCTTGTTTTATTGCTTTTATTATTGGACTGTGGGGGACTAAATTTCGCCCAAAAAACTTGTTAAAAACAAATAAAGATATCTTGAATCTCTTGAATCTTGAATCTTGGTTTATTAGATGCATAAAGTCATAGACCTTTACAGTACTGAAACAGGCCCCAGGCCTACCTTGTCCATGATGTCCAAGATAGTGTACTGAGCTATTCCCAGTTACCTGCATTGTCCCATTGCCCTCCAATCCCTCCGATCCACATATCTGTCCAAATGTATTTTAAAATCATAATTGTATCCACTTCTATAACGTCCTCTGGCAGCTCATTTGAGATATGGACTACCTTCCGTCACCAATAGAGCCTTCTCCACAGCAATATATGACAAGCCAGATCTTGCTGGGCCGGACTGCTGCTAAAGTCGTGCCATGTTGTGGATGTGAAGAATCAGTGCTGTGATCCAGCAGTATAGACCAGTGGGACCCAGCATGTCCCCCCCCTGAAACACACTTAACAGCTGGCAAAGGTGGCTTGCTGTCTCTAAAAGCAATAATATATATATTTTAAATAGTTTGTAAATGACAGCAAAATAATATTTAAAAAGTAGCTTACTTTGCCTTTTTCCCCTCTTAATCCTCGGGTTTAAATAGGGATCAAAGAGATCTCGGGTGTAGTGCGGGTGTAAGATGGCAGAGGATCTGAGCTGTGGTTTCTCAGGGGAACACTGGGGATCCCGAGCCATAGTTGGTGTACTGTTGGAATGCACTGGTTGTCCAGTGATGAAGCAAATCGACACGTTCGGGCTTTTGACTCTGTTACATCCTGGACTTGTGCAGTAAATGAAAATCAAAATAGAATCAAATCAAATCAAATTGCTTTTATTGTCATTCAAAAATAGGCTTGAATGAAATTGTCGTTACCATGCAGTCATAAACAATAAAGAGCACAAGACACACAATTACATAAGTTTAACACAGACAATCATCACAGTGATTCCTCCAGGCACACCCTCACTGTGATGGAAGGCAAAGAAAAGTCTTATCTCCTCCTCTGTTCTTCTCCTGCGGTCAGGCAGTCAAACTGCTGCTTCGAGGCGATCGAGGCTCCAGACTTTTGAAACCCCCGCAGGGCGATGGAAGGTCCCAGGGCGGAGCCGAGCAGGCCGATGAAGGTCCTAAGCCCCCACCGGGCGATGGAAGGTGCCGCAGCCGAGCCACGCAGGGCGATGAGGTCCTGCCTTACGGTTCGAGGCAGTCGAAGCTGCTACGGCTGGAGCTCCCGAAAGCCAGTCGCCAGCCAGGGACCTGCGAGCTCCCGATGTTGCGGTCCACAGGGCCCGCGGCCGAAGCCTCCGAAGGTGGAGATGGTAAGTCCGGGCCCTGCGACCGGAGCCTTCAAGGTCGATCCCAGCTGGAGCCCACCAACTCCACGGTGTTAGGCCGTAGCGCGAACGGAGATACAACATGGAATAAGGTTGCATCTCCGTTGAGGAAGAGATTTTTAAAAAAGGTTTCCCCCACCTCCCACCACCCCCCACATATACACAGCTAAAAATAGGTCATTACATACGTCTAAACGCTAACAATAGACAAAAAAAGAAAAAAAAGACAGACAGACTGCCGGTGAGCCGCAGCCACAAGGCACAGCCACTTCCAGGCTGAAAGCGCTGGAAACACCCAGCAGATTGAACATGAACTCTGATTTTCTTGCCACCGATGCAATATGATCTGCTGAGTATTTCCGGCATGCTCAGTTTTTATCCTGGTCTACCTGAAAGTCCAGGGGTTACTTAAGTGGTTGAACACTGGTGATTGTGAATGGAACTGCCATCAACAGCCAGCAAGATGCAGTTCCTGATAACATCAAATAGCTTCATTGACTATAGAGAATGCAACGGACATTTTAGATGTCAAACTTGAAAATAGAATAATTTCTTAATTAACATGTAACTGTAATCGCTATATTTACTTTACTTATTATCCACCATCCTCTTTTTTTTATCATCTCCATTTAGTTTTTACCTTGAAGGAAAATAGCTATCACACACTTGCTTATGTGGATATTTATAATGGCGTCTGGTTTGTTCAGCTGCTGACAGTCTGTGGCTCTATTGCTCGTAAGCTGCATGTAGAACATCTGAGGTGGCTGCTGCCCCACTGTTTCTCATTCCACACACGGAGGCAAGAGACTCGTATCTCTGGCTCTGATGTGATCCTTATTTGATTCACGGCTAGCAGAATGCAGACTTCCTGTTATCTTTGAAATGTGATATTTTACTACAGGTACAAATTGAGGAAGCAGCGGTGAAAAAATCTTTTTTTTTTTAAGTGGATACCATTTAATTAGATACCTTTTTAAGTAGCAGAATATTTTATTCATGGCTCAGTACACCCAAACAATGTAAATTAAATGGGATAGGCAGCATCTCTGGAGAGAAGGAATGGATGATGTTTCGGGTTGAGACCCTTCATCAGACCCGAAACGTCACCCATTCCTTCTCTCCAGAGATGCTGCCTGTCCCGCTGAGCTACTCCAGCATTTTGTGTCCATCTTTGATTTAAACCAGCATCTGCAGTTATTTCCTACACAATGTAAATTAAAGTTCATTTGCATTCTGCAGTACATCATGTGGATACCAGGGGGAGCCTAATCCTCACTGCTGTTCTGTTATAGTATTTTTTCACAGAGCTTCTACTGTGTGATCCCATGAAAGACTTGTGGCAGTACTGCATGAAGGCACCATGTTCTCTCCCCCCCCTACAAGGGACCTTTTTTTCATAAGGAACTTTTTCATCAAAGCAAAATCTTTGGGCTTCGAATGAAATAAAGGTCCTAAAGTGTGGATGGAAAAAGATCAAATGCGATGGGTTTGTGAATGTTAAATTCCAGCTCCAAAGTGTTGAACTATTTGATCAGTTTTTCCGACAATAAAAGGGGGGACCTTTGGAGGTTAAAATGGTAATGGGAGACTTTTGGAGCAACAAAAAAAGTAGAAGATATCTGATGAAATGTTGGTGATGCAGTAGAAACAGGGGCACTTCAAGACGTTAGCAAATACTTGCATGTTACCAAGGAATGATGGTCCAATATATTACTGTTTAGGTTCTTTTAATAATACCACACGATAGTGCACAATGAAACATGATTTAATCAATTCTGGCACCTTGTCACAAGGCAAGAAGCAAATTTACTTTGCTTACATAATTGATATGCAACGTAAGAGACAGGGGAAATTCCCTCTGGAGTATTTGTATTTGATACTAATCTGATCTGCACCTAATGGTTATTTCAAACACAGATCCTGTAATTCTCTTTAATGAAACAGCATATTAGTTTTGACTTTTATTCATTATTATCAAGCAGCTTTATCACTGGAACAATGTACAGTAGCTACAACAATCTTTACTATTTTAATAACTTTAATGTTTATTTTAGAAGTACAGCATGGAAACAGGCCCTTCGGCCTACCAAGACCATGTCGGCCATCCATACACATTAGTTCAATGTTATCCCAGTTCCGCACCTACTCTCTTCACACAAGGGGCAATTTGCAGAGTCCAATTAAGCTACAAATATGTGTGTCTTGGGGATGTGGGAGGAAACTGGAGCACCCAGATGAGATGCACATGGTCACAGTGAGAATGTGCAAACTTCACACAGACAGCACCCAAGGTTAGGATCGAACTGGGGTCTCTTGGCACCGTTAACAGCAGCCCCGCCAGCTGCACCACTGTGCCACCCAGTTAGATATCCCGTGATACATCAAAGTTGTGAAATTTACTGTCACTATTCTTTCAGGTACAGGTTGAACACTGAATTCCCGGTACCCTCAGTTCCAGAGCCTTTCTAGATTATCCATTTTTCTGAACCAACAAAGGTGACGTGATAATAAGATGTCAATACTCTCTGGCCTGATAATGACACCTCTCCCATGTGTCTAAAGCATCATGGAGTGCCAGAAACTAAAATACATATAGGATGCAAATTGAATGTGAATAGAATGACCTGCTGAGCCATCCCTGGCTCCCACCGTCTCCCCAGCCATTTGGAGCCCTGGCTTCTGACCCCACTCCCGACTCACAAAGTCCACCAGTCCACATGGTTGTTGTTGGGGTTCACATTGTAGCCCCTGGCGATAGCGCTGTCTTTGGGTCGCCTCCCCCATCAGAAGAGAACATAACCAGGGAGTGAACAAGCCTTGATAATGTTGGTTGCTTTTCCGCGGCAGCATGAACTGTAGGTGGAGTAGAAGGGAGGGAAATGGAAAGGATGGTGTGTGTTGGACTGGGCTGTGTTCATGATTCTCTGTAATTTCCAGTGGTCTTGTGCAGATCAGTTGACATTGCAAACTGGGATGCACCCAATAGGATGCTTTCTATGGTGCAACGGTGAAAATGATGAATCTTTGCAGAGATGCAAAATTTCCTGAGTCTTTTGAGGAAAGGGAATGTTGGTGTGCTCTCAAGACCATATGTCGATGAGGATGGTCCAGGACTCATTGTTGATGATATTTACTCAGGAACTTGAAGGTCTTCACCATGTCCACTTCAACAGCATCGATGCAGATTGGGGTGTCTACTCCACCCCACTACCTGAAGTCAATAAACAGAGGCTTGGCATCAAGCTACAAAACTCTATTTCCTTCCTAAAACTCTATCTTTCTATTGATCTGGTCCACTACAGTAGTATCATCTGCAACCTTGTAAATGGAGTTAGTACAGAATTTGCCTCATGGTCATGAGTATAAATGGAGTATAGCAAGGGGCTATGGTCGCCTGCATGTGCGGCAGCGGGTTTATTGTGGAAATGCCTATCCTTACTGGTTGCAGTCTGCAGTGGACCTGTTGCAACAGTGGATGGATTGCAGTGGATCAAGGCTGTCTGGGAGCCTGGAGTTGACGTGTGATATGACCAAACTCTCAAAGCACTTCATGATGGTGGATGTCAGATCTTCTTGAATTGAAGTCATTAAGGCATGCTGCCTTGTTATTCTTTGGCACCAGGATGATAATGTGGGAATCACAGATTGATGTGGGCAGAGATGAAAGATGTCCGTGAATACTCCTGCCAGCTGATTGGTGGAGGTTTTGAGGACATTGACTCCATCTGGACATGTTGCTTTCTATGGGTTCACTCTCCGACACTGATCTAACGTCTGTGATGGTGACTGTGGGTACAGTTAGTTATACCGGCAACTGTTCGGTCAGGTGATGGCATTGTAATAAGCATCGGCGATCTTGAGCTGGCTGGGGAGGGATGCATTATTACTGCCCGATATTGCCTGACTTCATTTGTAACCTGTTGTGATGTGTAAGCTTTGCCACAATTGTCCAGGTCATTAATTTCCTCTGACACACCACTGTAAAATTCTTCCCAGTTTGCAAAACAAATGTTTATTACTATCACTTTCTCTGTCTGTTAGCCAAATAATTATCTGTACTTCCTCTTCCCCTTTAATCCTTTACAATTCCAATTTGCTATTTTTTGCAGTGAGTTTTATCAAAATACTTTTGTAAACACCATTTTCACACCTTCCATTCCACAACATACACAACCCTCTCACTTATTCCATCAAGGGATTCAAATTGTGTCAGAGCCTTAAACAAATGTGCTGGGATTTATTAATTAACCTAAATACAGTATATTTTTCTGTTAAAATTAATTTTGTTTTCGAGTAATTTCTCTGAACGTAACCCCTCATCACTGTTGGCCGGCGCACTGTAGTATTTTCTTTCTTCTTTCCTTATTTTCAGGAGTGTAACATCCTTTAAAGCTACGCACAAATCTTAGGAGGATGGAAGGATGCGGCCAGAGCCTCCATTATCTACGTCCTTGTTTCCCTCTGCAACGTCTGATGGGTTTCGTCTAGACCAGGTAACATTTTTACTTTGGGTTTGACCAACCTCCTCTTTTTCAAACTTTATCCTAACAATTCTCTCTACTTCCTTTTTCATGTTGGGATCAAAAACACCATTACCTTTCATGAAGATATAAAGTATTAATTTCCCATTTCAACATTTTATAAGAAGGTCTCTTTGTTTTATCCCAAACAGAACTCACCTTCCTTTGATTATATTTTTACAAAGAATTATTTGATATTCTCTTCTTGGTTTTTTTTCTTACTTATTCTCATTTAGTCTTACTGTTATTAATATATATTCATTTTTATACTTTTTGTTCTGCATTCTTTCCTGCTAAACCAATCATTTATCAAATGCTTCCTTTATTTCATTTTGATCTCTGTGGTCTTAATCATCTGGTGACCTGCAGCTTCAGATGCAATTCCCTTTTCCCTGAGGTATATGTCTATTCTAACCCCAAGCTGTCACTTCTTTGAAGGCTGACCCTTGCTCATTTAATTATTGACCTACCAATCTTGCATGGATGAGTTGGGTCAAAGGGTCCTTTTCCATATTTCATAACTCTATGACTCGATAATGGACAGTATTTATACAATTTATTAAATTAACTTTCTTACAGTTGGAAACCTTCACGTGTTATTACCCATTTCAAACTAGGCTTCCAATTAAAAAAATCTAATGTGCTTTCTCCATTTCCTGGTCCTGTAGTGGGTAGTGAACTATCAAGCACTGATATCCTTGCTGAATGTGAGAATATGTAGAATGCATCAAAAAATTCTAAGGAAGGTGCTCGTATCCCCATTTTCATCATAGCGCATAATCATGTTTGTTGCAAGAAGGCAACTATGGGACAGGTATAGGCAGCTGCGATCAAGTGCATCCCTGAAGGAGTTTCGGGAACTAAGGAGCAAACTAAAAAAGGGGATCAGAAGGGCAAAAGGGGCCAGGAGATAGCTCTGGCCTGTAACATAAAAAACAATACCAAAAGATTTTATAAATACATAAGGGGGAAAAGGGCAACTAGAGGGAGAGGATTAAAAGCAGTCACCTCTGTGTGGAGCCACAGGAGATGGGCAAGGTCCTCAATGAATATTTCTCCTCTGTATTTACCGAGGAGAAAGACAGTAGGATGGAGGAAATTGGAGCCATCTGTGGAAGTGTCTTGAGAGCTGTCAGTGTTACCATTGAGGAAGTACTGAAGGTACTGTTGTGTCTGAAGGTAGATACATCTCCAGGGCCTGATCAGATATATCCAAGGACATTGCGGGAAACTTGAGAGGAAATTGCAGGAGCCCTGGTTGAAATTTATGAATCATCCTTAAATGCAGGAGAGGTGCCAGAGGATTGGAGGGTGGCAAATGTTATGCCTATTTTCAAGAAGGGCTCCAGGGAAAATGCTGGGAACTATAGGCCAGTGAGCTTAATATCTGTAGTTGGTATGTTACTGGAGAGAATTCTGAGGGGTAGGATATACACACATTTGGATGGGCAAGGGCTGATTAGGGACAGTCAGCATGGTTTTGTACGTGGGAGGTCGTGTCTCACAAATCTGATTGATTTTTTTGAAGACGTGAGCAAAAAGGTTGATGAGGGCAGAGCTGTAGATGTTGTGTACATGGACTTCAGTAAGGCGTTCAACAAGGTTCCGCATGGTAGGCTGCTCTGGAAGGTTAGATCGAATGGGTACCAAGGAGAGATAGCTGAATGGATAGCAAATTGGCTCCATGGAAGGAAGCAGAGGGTGATGGTGGAAAGTTGCTTCTCAGAATGGAGGCCTATGACTAGTAGTGTGCCATAGGTTCCGGTGCTGGGCCTGTTACTGTTTGTCATCTACATCAATGATTTGGATGAGAACATACAGGGCAAGATTAGCAAGTTTGCTGATGATACAAAAGTTAGTGGTTTTGCAGATAGTGAAGATGGTTGTGAACAATTGCAGCAGGATCTGGATCGAATGATTGATGGGATTTAATACAGAGAAGTGTGCAGTGTTGCATTTTGGGACGTCGAACAAGGGCAGGACCTACACAGTAAATGGTAGGCCTCTGGGTAGTGTTGTAGAGCAGAGGGATCTCGGAGTACAAGTGCATGGTTCCTTGAAGGTTTAGTCGCAGTTAGATAAGGTGGTAAAAAAAGCTTTTGGCACTTTGGCCTTCATCAGTCAGAGTATTGAGTACAGAAGTTGGGAGGTCATGTTGCAGTTGTATAAGATGTTGGTGAGACCGCATTTAGAATATTTTGTTCAGTTCTGGGCACCATGTTATAGGAAGATATTGTCACGCTTGAAAGGGTTCAGAAAAGATTTACGAGGATGTTGCCAGGACTAAAGGGTGTGAGCTATAGGGAGAGGTTGAATAGGCTGGGTCTCTATTCCATGGAGCATAGGAGGATGAGGGGAGATCTTATAGAGGTATACAAAATCATGAGAGGAATAGATCGGGTAGATGCACAGAGTCTTACCCAGAGTAGGGGAATCAAGGACCAGAGGACATAGGTTCAAGGTGAAGGGGAAAAAAATTAATGGGAATCTGAGGGGTACCTTCTTCACAAAGAGGGTGATGGGTGTATGGAAGCTGCCTGATGAGGTAGTTGAGGTTGGGACTATCCCATCATTTAAGAAACAGTTGGACAGGTACATGGATAGGACAGGTTTTGGAGGGTTATAGACCAAGCGCAGGCAAGTGGGACAAAGGTAGCAGGGACATTGTTGGCTGGTGTGGGCGAGTTGGGCAGAAGGGCCTGTTTCCACACTGTATCACTCTTTGACTCTGTGATTCTAATTATGTAGACATAAAAAAGGATAAAAGTATCTGATCGATGGAGTAAAAAAAAATCACATATTAAATTAAAGCAAAATGCCAATTTGGTCTCTATAGGAGGAATATCATACTGAAATGGATGTTGGCCAGTTGTATCCTCATGCCTGTAATTAGAATCATAGATTTTTGCAGCACAGATAGAGGCCATTTGGCCCATTGTGTATGTGAGAGCCTTTGATTGAGTTATCCAATTAGTCACACTCACCTGATCCTCCCCACAGCCTTGTAACTTTTCCTCCATCAATTCCCACAGAAGAGATTTACAGGACCGTAAAGTACTGTTCAGATTAGGCACTCTCTGTTCAGTGTCCTTCGTGGGAAAGACTGGTGACACGCTGATACAGCTAATTAAAATAGACCATGAAAGGAATGTGCGAAAGCATTGGAGAGTGGGCCCAAATCTCTGGCCATTATCTCATTTCATTATGCCTAACACAAAATTATAATTATGGACAGTAAACTATAATTATCAAATGCATGAGCAAAAATATTGGCGCAACACAGAATTCCTGGTGCATGAATCAATGGTAATGATCAAATGCACAGCAATTCAGGATTAGTTTTACAAATACTAATGAAGATATTTGTTTCTGGCAATTTTATTTGTGAAGGAGAAATGATGTCTATTGGTTTTGCACGCACTATTTTAACCAATCTATAATTCAGTAACCTTGTGTCGTCCATTCCGTTGATAGTTACTCCTGCAGATAATGGGTCTCTGTATACCCAAGGGGAAAGCGTGCACATATTGATTGTCTATTTTCCTATCTTCATTTTGGACAAACTAACCTGTAATTCAAAATTAGGGAACAGTAACAATTAGTAAAAGCCAGAATAAACTTTGTTGTGCCTATGTAAAAAAGCAATATTTGTAATGGTACATATTTCATAAATATGTAACTAAGTTGGATGTTTATATGGCAATTATCAATTTGAGATTGTGGGATTGTGTTGTTTATAAAATTGCTGTCACATTTCTAGAATGCAACAGTTCCTGCTCTTCAAAAGTACCTGAACTCTTGTAAAATCATTGGGGGCATTCCGCAGATGTCAAAGACACAATGTAAATGTAAGTCTTTATTTAAGTTCATCGATTTGCTGAGCAATCATTTCTCATTTACTATCCTCGAGGTAACTCAAGAGAAAGTATACCACACAACCCTTTGACATTGTTCCATGTCCAATTCGATTTCAGCTGATCTGATATAAACTCTCTTTACCTCAGCCATCATCTGACAAAAACCTATCAATCTCAAAGGAGCCAATTTTTCTGAAGAAGTGGATCCTTAGTTTCCTGTTGTCTGTGCATGAAGAACTTTATTTTATAACTTTGTACTAACTTTAACCCTATCCCTGGTGCCTACAAAAGACAGAAGGTTTTCTTGTGCTCCATTTGCAGGTGGAGTCAAAATATAACTCTGTAATCACAAGAGGATGAGAGTACAAAAGCTGTGGTTCCTTGCTGCAAAGATAAAGTGCCTTGTTGAGACCGTACCTTTATAGTTTGCAGCAAGTCAGGCTACTTATCTGAGGAGGAATGTTCTTCTTATGAAGGCAGTAGAGCAAACATTCACAAGACTGATTCCAGGGTTGGCAGGATGGATGAATGAAGAGAGGTTGAATCAGTGTTCTTCACTACCTGCCTGCCTGCTGCTCAGAAACAGACTTGTTCTTATTCTTTGTTCCCTGTCAACCAACCATGTTTTTTTTTGGTCTAGATCTAGTCAAGTCAAGTCAAGTCAAATGTATTTGTCACATACACATACACGATGTGCAGTGAAATGAAAGTGGCAATGCCTGCGGGTTGTGCACAAAAAGAATCAGTGTTCTTAATCCTAATCCACTCTAATCTTTTTGAAGAACCCTTTGGAAGCTTTCTAAAAGTCCAAATGCACCACATCCCCTAGTTTGCCCAAATCTATTTTAGTAGATCTATCCTTAAAGAATGGAATGCCCTTTCTCAAATCCACATTGACTTTGTCCAACCTCTTCTTCAACCCCCCCCCCCCCCCCTCCACCAGTGTGGTTTATTGGACATAAAACTGGTTTGAAAGGTGGTGATCTATTTTCTCTTTTTACATCTTTTTCTCCGTACCTCCTTTAAAAAAAATCTATTATGATCTTGACTTGTACCTTGTGCATGGTGGAAGGATTTGGGGCATCAGGACATAAGTCATTCACCAAAGAATATCCAGCCTTGATCCTGGTCTTGTTACCATGGTATCTATGGTCATTGCTGCTGTTCGTGGTAAATGTACCTTCCAGCAAGTATCCTTGGAAGACCCTCGAGATTCTTTCTCTCCTCCTTCTTCTTCCTCTTCCATCAGGTTGTCTGGATTGTCTTATCCTCCTAGTCATGGGTACTCCAATAGAATGCATGACTCATTCATCCATGCTTTGAAGGTACTGGTTTACTATAGAAATCTTCCAGTAAGATAAACTTGTTCCACTGTAGGCACATCAAATACAGTAGTCTTTAGAAACTCCAAAAATATTCATGAGAACTGAATATTAATCTAATCAAGCACTATTTAAATTTAGTTATTAATTTGCCTGGAATAGTTGAGTATACCTTTACAGAGCACTAGTAGGAGTACACTTCCCATCAGCAAATGGTGCATAAGGACAGACTCTTTCCTCTACTTCTTAATCCACGTTAAGATTCCCAGATTCGATCTTGACTACAGGTGCTGTCTATATGGAGTTTGTATGTTCTCCCCATGAGCTGCATGAATTTTCTCCAGGATCTCCTCCCACACTCCAAAAACATACAGGTTTGTAGGCTAATTGGCTTGGTAAAATTATAAATTGTCCCTAATATCTGTAGGATAGTGTTAGTGTGCAGGGATCGCTGGTCGGCACGGACTTTGTGGACCAAAGGGCCTGTTTCCAAGCTGTACCTCTAAACTAATCTATGCTATGCGAGGTGAACATGCCATGAAAGCTGGAGTTTTGCCTTTCAGTTTGGTAACAATATCAAATCATCATCACTCACACACCGAGGGCATGAACTGCCAACCCAGGCTGCTTCCTGTGGTGTTAGCGTGTTTGCATTATCGTCCTTCCTGACAGCATCTGAAGCCACTTGCATTATAAAAGTGCACAAGGCTATTCTTCATCGCATTGGAATTGATTTGGTGTCCAAAAGGTACAAGCTCTGGGTGACATGCAACTGAGTTTTGTAACAAAACGTTTCACCAGCATTTTAGATCATTTTTCTGGGGCACTTTCCGAAAGTGATTTTTATACTTGGAATCTTAAACCTCTCTACTCTTTTAATATTGTTATAATTTTCACTTCGAAAATGCTCTGACCAGTACACATTAGATCCAAAGTCATGCTTTTGAGAACTTCAAACTTCTCCATGGTCTTATTCATATGGCTTCATTCCTTTTATAATAGTGTAAATATTATAAAATAAATCTGAGTAAGAACAAGTTTCTACAAAAAGAAGGTAGAACGACCAAATCTGGAGCCTCCAAGATGACACCAGGTGTAGAGGATACCTTGAAGCAAAAAATGGAAGCTTTATAGTAGGTGCCGAGAGAGTAAGACTGTAGAAATCCTCGAGTATAGAAAGTGTTGGGATTAAATTTGAAAGGGAAATTTGGAAAGCAAACAGAGGACATGAAAAAATATTTGCAAGAAACTAAAAAAAAACAATACAAAGAATGGAGAAAGCAAAAAGATAACTGGAATCTTTAAGAAGCAAGAAGTCTAAGTGTGGAGGCAGTGGATGTGGGAAAGGTTCTTAATGAATACCTTGGTATTTTCTTCACAAAAGGGTGAGAGAATCCTGACATTGCATTTAAGTAAGATGAGTGTGAAATATTAAATGGGAGAAGCATGGAAGCAGAGTGAGTATTAAGAAGTTTAGTACCTCTGAATGTGATGATTTGGTAGGCCAGGCTGTTAAAAGATACGAGAGGAAAATGCAGACTGCGGCGACCGTAATATTTCAACTCTCCCTGATGGCAGGAGTGGTGAGCAGGGTCATGGAATAAATAGTGGCTTGGATTGATGGTTGACTTCAGGACAGAAAACCCTCCATCTCCCTGCAGTGGTAGAATGGGCAAAGGAAATGCCTGTCGTCATCTGAGTCTTGTTCAGTAACACATAGTATTTTGGTCCTTGTGCAACATTGTATTTCCCACTATCCTATAACAAAACATGTGTGCTACATCAGTCACTACATGACTGTTTAATGCCTTAAAAAAAGCAGCATGGATTTCATAGTCTGCTGAACTTTCTTTCAAAAGCTTTGTCAAAAACTTTGAAAAAGAGAAAACTTTTATTTGAAATGTACCCATCCGTTATCTGCCCTGGAAATGCTGAAAGCAGCCCAAACAGGCTTGTTGGAGAGTGTACAAGACGTCTAAGATGATCATCCCAAACTTTGAAGTGCAATATTCCCACAAACATTTTTAACAAAATCTTATGCAATATTAATTTACAAGGTGAGACAAAGTAATATGTTCCTCAAGTCCACCCTATCTGCAGGCATGGGACCAAACAGCTGAAGAGTTATTGTTAAGAGTTATTTACCTTGTAGCACAAAGATGTTCAGCACATTGTTCACTACATTTATTGCTTCTTAATGTACATACTCACACGCAACCTTATGGAAGTACATCATATCATGAGGGGCATGGAAAAGACTAGAGGACATATATTTAAGGCGGGGGGCCGGGGGGGGGGGGGGGGGGGAGAATGTAAAAAGGACCTGAGGTTTAACTTGTTCACACAAAGGGTGCTGAATCTATGGAAAAAAATTGCCAGAGGAAGTTGCAGAGGCAGGTACAATTACAAAACATTAGGACAGGAATATGGATGGAAATGGCTTAGAGCGATATGGACCAAACACAGACAGATGGGCATCTTGGTCAACATTGATGAATTGGGCCAAAGGGCCTGTTTCCTTGCTGCATAACTCTCTAACTTTATAGAACAGAGACACACATGACAGACAGAGTGCTTAAATAACTGCATGCTGTACAGAAAGACGTCCTTGGACTAGAAAATTGTTAAATAATTTCTGCATAAGAAGGTTATGAGAGATAAACTAGGAAATTATAGGCCCATTAGTCTAATGTCTGTTGCGGGGATATTACAGAAATCTATTATTGGGGGATAGTGTGACTGAGCACTTGGACAAGCATGAATAAGTCAGAAAGAGCTTCATGGATTTATAAAGAGCAAGTCATGCTTAACAAAGCTGGCTGAATTTTTGCAGTGAGTGGAAGATAAAGCAATGGCTGCAGATATTATTTATATAGGATTGTTGAAGATATTCAATAAGGTTCCTAGTAGGAAACTACGTAGAAAAATAGAAGAGTGTGAAGTGGAGGGATGGTTTCGATTTGGTAGGCCCTCCGGTTAAGAGATAGAAAATCGGGACAATGGGAATCACCAATGGGCAGAATGTGACTGTGGTGTCACCCAGTGATCTATAGATTCATAAAGGTTTATGATGGAAAAGGTGATCATCTGAGCTGAACAGTTAGTCTAAACTCACCTTCTAACATTAGTTCCTTAGCTCATGTAGTTCATGGCTTTTCAAGTGCACATTCAAGTACATTGTAAATGTGTAGGAAGTAACTGCAGATGCTGGTTTACACCAAAGATAGACACACAAAATGCTGGTGTAACTCAGCGGGTTAGGCAGCATCTCTGGAAAAAAAGGAAAAGGTGTAACTGTAAAGGTTCTGTACATTTGCATCCCTCCAGTCTCCCTTTTCCCTGACTCTCAGTCTGAAGAAGGGTCTCGACCTGAAACCTCTCCTGTATATTATTCTCCACACTGGTCTCACTGTCGTCCATATTCTTCTCCTTGGTGAAACCTGATGCAAAGTACTCGATTAGTACCTCGCCTACTTTCCCTGACATCAAGCACACTTTCCCATCTTTATCCTTGAGCCATTTTACCTTCTTCCTTGTTACCCTCTTGTTTTTAATATAGGTATAAAAAGCCTTGGGATTCTTTTTAATCTGACTCACCAAAGCCATTTTGAGGCCATTTTGGCCCTTCTTTTTGCCCGCTTGAGTTCTTTCCCCCTTTCTTTATATTCCTCAAAGACCCTCGTTTCTTCTTCTGTCATATGTCTTTTAGACCTTCAGCTCCGTTGAGGCGAGCCAGACCAACGTGTCATCGTGCAGGTCAATCAGACCTCGTTCACCATTCGGTGGCCGGTATTTGTGGCAACTGTTGACTATGTGCTCCACTGTCTGTGTTGGGTCCCCACACTCGCAGAAGGCACTGTCCACGAGACCCCACCTCTTCATCGCTTCTCCATAGCGTCCGACGCCTGTCCTCAAACGATTGAGGGTTATCCACTGCTTTCGGGGCAGGTCCTGGCCAGGGACGTCCATGGGTTCACCGATGTAGCAGTGTAGCCTAGATGGTTCCACTGACTTCCACTGGTCTCTCCATCTCGTCTTGACCCAGGTGGCCTTGGAAGTGTCAAACGTTGTTGTACAGAGCAGCTCATGGGCTTGCATGGCAAAGGGGCGCCGTGACTTGAGGCGCACATGTCGTGGTGTCTCTGTGACGATCTGATGGAGAAGGTGAAAATTACTAGTCTGTGCCTTTCGAGAAAGGGACAGCGTGGCTGCTTCTCGTCTGATGCCGGCGAGGACATCAAAGACCCTCTCTAATTCCATCCTTAAACCTTTCATGTGGCTCCTTTTACTTACTTTGCCTTAGCATCTTTCCTCCTTATTGGAACCTGCCGGTTCTGAACTTTGATCAATTGGTCCACAGATAAACATGGGTGTTTTGAGCATAACTGATGCAGCCTCAAAACCTGCAATTCAGTACAAAAACAGTCCGACCTACCTCATTGCAGACCTTGGACTTTTTCTCTGTAACTGTAATGCTAAAATGCTGTAACACCATATTCGGCCCCCTTTTCTCTTTGAACTACCTTGTGCTTATGTATGGCTTGATTGTACTCATGTATGGTATGATTTGATTTGACTGGGTAGCACACAAACAAAGCTTTTCACTGTACTTCATTGAACATATGACAACGATAAAGCAATACCAACACCAATACCAATCTTTGGAAGACTAAGGAAGGCCTTTGACATTACTGATTCGAAACACATTGCTTTTAATGAAGCTATAACATTTCTTCCCAATGCATTGTTCATCATTTTAGATGGATAATTTGGTTTGAAAATGTCGGCCTAAAATCAATAGGTTAAATCCTGTCAGCTGGTAGCCAGTGATTCCACATGGTACCCGCCATTAACCAGTTATCAGCCATCAACACTTCAGCAACTCTTGGACTCCAGTGATTCACATTCCTAAGTCCAAATACCTAAGTCCGAGACTTTCAGAAGATCAAATGCAGGCACATCTGACTTCCAATGTTACCTCCTAAAGTGTAGCCTGTTCTTGGCCTTGTATCAGGAGGGCTGATGTACATAGGTTGACCCCATTCATTTGAACAGTATTATTGATCATCAATGGAGACAGGCAAGTGCATCAATGCTATTACCTTATTTTAATGTTTTACTTACCTTTAGGTATTTTGTGTTTTCTTTTAGTAACTTATTTAATTTTTTTCATTTTTTGGATTAAAAAAAATATTTGTCTCTCCCAGTGGTTTTGAAGTACCTTTGCCATCAAGCTACATTTACAATACAGGCTGTTTACAGCTGCTGGCAGTCAGCGAGCTTTCAAAGGCAGTCGTGATGTTTCAGGAGCTGGACTTCACTGCCTGCGGCCCCACTCTCAGAACCTATGTGCTGGATTACACATTCAAACTCCCTCCCTTGGTGTAAACACTAGCAGGTGATGATTATGGCAGCCAGTTCTGGCCACAGGTAGATAGGGATCTTTTTACCCGGTAAAAGGATGAAAGATTCAGGATATTCTTTTATCAAGAGTGCCATGACAGTCCAAGCCTCGTGTAATGCAGGAGACAGGCACTGGCAGTGTGTCCTCCACTGTTCCATTAGATCGAGAAACTTCAAACACATTGCAACCTTCAAGTCATTGAGTCATAGCAAGATTTAGCACAGAAACAGGCTCCAGAGCCCACCAATCAGTGCTGGCAGCCAACCACTCATGTTTATATTAATCCTAACCCACTTTATTTTCACCTTATTCCCATTAACCCTGCCCAGATTCTACCACTCACCTACACACTGGGGCATTATACAGTGCCCAATTAACCTACCAATCCATATGTCTCTGGATGTGCGAAAGTGCAAACTTCACACAGTCAGCACCCGAGGTCAGGATTGAACCCCAGTCGCTGGAGCAGGTGAGGCAGAGGCTCTACAAGCTGTGCCACTGTGTCTGCAGAGACAGACACGCATTTGCGATTCCTCCAGAAATCTTGTTTTGAAAGATTATCACAAAAAAAATCAAAACCTGGAGCAGCTTTAATGTACCAATAAAAAGGCTGACATGTCGTGTAATATGAACTGCCATTCTTTTCCTCCTGTCTCATCATTAGCCGTTACCTGTGCTGTGTTCTTTAGTGCTTTCTGCTTCTCACTATCTAAATATTTCATGCTGTGTTTCTCTGGACTGGCAATAGTGTGACTGGAGATTCTACTGAGTGAATGGTTTCTCATCTTCTTGACAGGGCTCCCCTCTGGGTTGCGGCTCTTCCAAAATAAGAGAAATGAACTGGGTTTCATTGTTAACCATCTTTCTACAGCTTCCGATAACATACTGCTCATTCTGATACTGAAGTGGCTACTTTGAGTTTAGGCTTTCAGCAATTCTACAGACAAACAATGCTCTGTGTTACCTCAAAGAGGTAAACCAACCTAATTGTCTCAGTGAAGACTGTCTATCACATAACGTCCAATAATCTGAATATGGTGGCTACATTATTGAAGACTGCCACCTTGTAAAGACTGCTTATGTTACAGTATTGCATCTTGGAAAAAGGCCGTTTGATTTGAGCAAGTTACCTAGGGGTGTTGTCAATCTCCAGTCAGACTCCATACATTTTAATACACCTTTTCAAGCATTCAGAGAATATATATGTGTCACTGATCATTTCTGGCAGAAACATTTATACTTAGTGCTTTTCCTCAGCTTTGATACCTGCTATAGTTGGAAGGTCAAACCAAAGGATGAGGGGGCTTGGTCAAGTTTGTTACTGCACTGATTCTTTATCTGTGGGTCCAATGCACATTGAAGAGTGCTCCACCACCCACTACATCAAATGTAGATGGTGCTTAATTCAACCCTCTTTCACCCCATAGAGGATTTTAACTAGAAACAATTATTACTTTGGGGCTGCTGAATACACTGATCTTTTGGGGCAAAAAGGCTGGCATGAATGTGATGGGCCAAAGGGCCTGTTCCTGTGCTCTATAGCTCTATGACTGTATTCTCCTGACTGGATCGGCTAGATCAGGCAACAATCTGTCTTTTATGTCAACAGCATCAGTCTGATCTCAGTTGGAGTTCAACACTTTCTTTTGCTTCTGATTAGGATTCTGAGGAAAACAGACGTATTTTCAAGGAGATTTATGAAGCTCAGCACAACATTTAAAGGAAGAAAAATGCTCCTTCTAAAGGCTCTGCCTCTGAAAATACAGGGTGATACTATTCCTTATTCTCTGTAACTCTGGCCAGATTCTAGTAGAGTCCCTATGAACTGGGCCGTGGGTATTTTAGTAAACTGTGTAATAAGCAATGGTTATTTGCGATCAGTTTTTCATCTTGCCTCAGGCATAATTGTTAGGCTGGACGCAATCCTTTCTCTTCTGTGGCAATCAACCTGAGGGGGACTTTTACAGAAGCCTACTGAAATGGAAGTTTTGGATTATGTTTTCAAGTCCGAAATTGCACTTGGAGCCATTTTTTCCAGACATAAAAAGGGAAATTTGTTACTTTATAATTGATTATTTATTTGCTGTATGGCTTTTGAATCAGCCATGATGAAGGAAGGGCGCTATACCTCCATGTCAAGAAGTTATGCGTCTTGAGAAGTTGCAACAAATGCTGTATCTTATGCCTTACCCCACGAGGTGGTCAGTTTTCTGGTTTGAGAGGCACTGTCGCACTGTCGCACTGTTGCACTGTCGCGCTGTCACGCTGTCGCACTGTCGCGCTGTCGCGCTGTCGCGCTGTCGCACTGTCGCACTGTCGCACTGTCGCACTGTCGCACTGTCGCACTGTCGTGCTGTCACACTGTCGCACTGTCGTGCTGTCACACTGTCGCACTGTCGCACTGTCGCATTGTCACACTGTCGCGCTGTCGCACTGTCGCACTGTCGCACTGTCGCGCTGTCGCACTGTCGCACTGTCGCACTGTCGCACTGTCACACTGTCGCACTGTCGTGCTGTCACACTGTCGCATTGTCACACATGGTCTGATGAATTGCTGTATTGCAGGGACCAGATGGAAATGGTACAGAGAAGATTTACAAGGACGCTGCCAGGACTAGAGGGTCTGAGCTATAGGGAGAGGTTGAATAGGCTGGGACTCTATTTCCTGGAGTGCAGGAATATGAGGGGTGATCTTGTAGAGGTGTATAAAATCGTGAGAGGTTTAGATCGTGTAGATGCACAGAGTCTCGTGCCCAAGAGTCGGTGAATCGACCAGAGGACATAGATTTAAGGTGAAGGGGAAAAGGTTTAATAGGAATCTGAGGGGTACCTTTTTCACACAAAGGGTGGTGGATGTATGGGACAAGCTGGCAGAGGAGGTAATAATAATAATAATAATAAACATTTATTTTTTATAGCGCGTTTCCAGATGCTCAAAGACGCTTTACAAAAACGGTCAAGACATAAAAACAAACAAACAAACTGTCCTGACGGAGAAGCGGCGAACAAATAGCGCCAGTGTCCTCTCACGTCAGGGTCCGGCAGTAGACAATAAAGAACACGACACCCAATTACAATTTTTAACACAAACAGCCATCACAGTGATTGTTCCAGGCACACCCTCACTGTGATGGAAGGCAAAGAAAAGTCTTATCTCCTCCTCATTCTTCTCCCGTGGTGCCACGAGGCGATCGAGGCTCCCAACTTTTGAAGCCCCCACCGGGCGATGGAAAGTCCCAGGGCCGAGCCGAGCAGGCCGATGAAGGTCCTGAGCCCCCACCGGGCGATGGAAAGTACCGCGGCAAGGCCACGCAGGGCGATGAGGGGCCTGCGAGCGGGTAAATCAAACCTCGCGCTTCGGGGCGGTCGAAGCTGCTAGGGCTGGAGCACCCGAAAGCCGGTCGCCAGCCAGGGACCTGCGAACTCCAGATGTTGCGGTCTGCAGGGTCCACGGCCCAAGCCTCCGAGATGGTAAGTCCAGGCCCTGTGACCGGAGTCTTCAAGGTTGATCCCAGCTGGAGGCCGCCGACTCCACGGTGTTAGGCCGTAGCGCGAACGGAGACACAACACGGTAAAGGTCGCATCTCCGTTGAGGAGGAGATTGGAAAAAAAGGTTTCCCCCACCCCCCCACCACCCCCCACATATACAGAGTTAAAAATAAATCAAAAGGAACATTTAAACGATAACAAAGACAAAAAAAAAAAAAGACAGAGAGACTGCCGGTGAGCCGCAGCTGCAGAACGCAGCCACGCCCCTCAATTGTTCTTGAGGCAAGGGCTATCCCGATGTTTAAGAAACAGGTACATGGATAGGACAGGTTTGGAGGGATATGGACCAAAAGTAGGAAGGTGGGACTACTGTAGCTGGGACATGTTGGCCGGAATGGGCAAGTTGGGCCGGAGGGCCTGTTTCCACACTGTATCACTCTATTATGACCCAAAAGCTGTAAACATTTGAGGCAATATTTGGATGCCGGTCAAATGGGCTTTTTAGTCTTTCATGAATGCAGCTGGAACTGTAGAGAATTGTCATTCAGGCAAATTAAGAATGCTTCTTAATGCATCCTGTAAATGGTGGAAATATTCCGAGGGTATTGCACCATGATTATTTATTTGCTAGCCTTTGACCTACTCTTCTCGCCTTAGTACTTATATAATTGTTCAATTAAGTTTCTGGTAATAAAAGGCAATGTTGTTGAATGAAAAGTGGGGGTGATTAGCTTCTCTTGTTTGAAGTGGTCTTTGTTATGCACTTATATTCTGTAATTTTCCTTGCCACTTATCAGCCCATGCCTGAATCTTATCTAAGCATTACAATGCTCAAGAAAAAAATGGAGTCCATGGGTAGGAATGGGAAAGTTGCAAAGTCAGGGTTGGAAACTAAATGAAACAGCCCTTGTAAGTCAGGTGAGTGCACCTGAGAGAATGGTAGAAGTTTTACTGAGCATAAATCATCCCACCATAGCAATATCCTCATATCCTAGGCCAAACCTTCTTCAGCTGCTTCATCAATGATCTTCTTGAAATGAAATTCCTCCTCATCTGCTTTCTAAAGGATGTAAAGATACATCCTTTGATTCTGAGGTTGTGGCCTCAGGTCTGACTTTCCCAATAGATGATTATATATTTTTTTAAACTGCAAATGGTGTGAATTTGAATTAAAACCAAAAAATGCTTTAAAAATCTCAACAGGTCAGGCAGCAACTATAAAAGAGCAACAGTCAATATTTTGTGCCTCTTTGACAGAGAACTACAGTGTATTTTATTTATACGTTTACTGCAGTTATTCAGTCTGGCAACCTTCCCAAATCCACAATCTTCACCAGCAGGTGCTCCCAATTATTTTTTTGCTTTTATGTTGAGTTAATTGAGCTGTCTTCTGTGATGGTGGGTTCTTGGGAGAAAACTAAGACGGATCATTCATTTGGCACATGATTGTGATTGCTTTATTCTACACTTTGGGACTCACATGCTTTGAGCCTACCATCAAGGAGGTGGAGATGTTCTTGGAACATTGGCCTCTCATGAACTGTTTAATTGTCCACCAGATTCATGAACTAATGTGGCAAGGATTCAACGCTTTGATAGGTTCTTCTGGTGATGGAAGAGTGTAGCTCTGTCCGCACCTGCTGCTTTTATGGTTTAGCCCACACATCGTTCTGTATTGTAGCTTCAGTGGTTTGGCATCTCAATTCACATATGCCTGCTGCTGCTTCACTACTCACTGCCCCAGGATTGCTTCCCTGGTTTTATGCTGGAGTTTGAGTAGGGCCACGATGGTACGAATTGTGCTGGAGTGCATTTGTGCTGCTGCTGATGGACCACAGGACTGGATGGATGCTCAGTTTGGGGCTTCCAGATTTATTCTGAGCCTCTTCTAGTCAGCATAAGAAAGTAGGACTTTGTCTCCAGAAGAACTGTGTAATGATCATTCCAATAGCAGTATTCATGATAGATTCATCTACAGCTGTTACATCTGACAGGTCAAGTTGTGTCACTTTACTCCCTACCTGTTGCAGGCCTAATCTAGCAGTTATATCCTGCAGTACTGTCAGTGAAGACACAGCAAGCCATGGCTCCCGCCCACATGTCACACTTTTTCAGTACCAGTACTGATGCAGGATGTTTGATTGGAAACATTAAGTCTCTTCTAAAATGCCGTCTGACCTGCTGAGTGTCTCCAGCATTCCTCTCTTTTACTGCAGATCTTCTGTATTGTTTGAAGATAGACATGTAAGTACTGTATGAGCAATCGTTTTGCAGAACATTTCCATTCAGTCCCTAGGCCTTCACAATCTTGCTAAACACTTCCAACACCCCCTCCCTTTCTCATACTGACCTTTCTGTCCTGGGCCTCATCCACTGTCAGAGTGGAAGAACAGCACCTCATATTTCGCTTGGGCAGCTTACAACCCAGTGGTATGAATTATGATTTCCCTGACTTCAGGTAACACACTCTCTCTCCATCCCTCCCCCACCCTAGTTCTCCAACTAGTTTCCCTGGTCTTCTGATTAATTTTACTGATTGTGTGGTCGTTGTCACCTTCCCCTCAGTTAACAATGAACCATTCAACATTTCCTTAACGTTGTCTGCTTTCATCTGTTGTTTTCACACCTTGCCCTTCCATACCTCTATGTCTCCCACACCCCTGACTCTCAGCCTGAAAAGGGTCTCGACCCAAAGCATCAACCATTCCTTCTCTCCAGAGATGCCTGGCTGAGTTACTCCAGCATTTTGTGTCTACCTTCGGTGTAAACCAGCATCTGCAGTTCCTTCCTACACTTGTAAGTATATTGTTTTCCGAAATTTAGAATATCATGCAAATTACCGTACTTTAAAATCTTTGTTTAGTTTCAGTTGGTGACCTTGCCTCCAAGTTAACTGGGGTTCTCACAGGTATTTGAACTATTGACAAGTATTTCAGCGGAGTATGGAGGAAATGGTGCATCGTTCGATCTGTAGTCTGTCAGTGAATAAGGTGAATAACCTTTTTACTATCTCCCCAGGATGGCTTTAAAAACATGGTGCTAAGATTAAGAAAGCATGAAATACATCCTGTTTGTTCTCGAGAGAGAGAAGGAATGGGTGACGTTTCGGGTCGAGACCCTTCTTCAGTCTGAACAAGGGTCTCGACCCGAAACGTCACCCATTCTTTCTCTCCTGCGATGCTGCCTGACCTGCTGAGTTACTCCAGCATTTTGTGAAATAAATACCTTCGATTTGTACCAGCATCTGCAGTTATTTTCTTACACTGTTTGTTCTCGATGTCTTGTGACCCTTATGTAATGGTTATTCAAGGCGCCTAACATTGCACAAAATAACATTCTTATTTCTGCATGCTTGTGGTTGTGCACATCAT